>NC_132787.1:1432508-1787511 GCF_048418805.1 Vulpes vulpes
CCTAATTGTCCCACTAGGCCTACAAGTCTCTGTTAAAGGAATAAGATTCTCTCCATTTTTCCCATTTGGGGACCTTGAGCTCACAGGTCCTATTTTAGCATATGCCCTACAATATCTGCATCTCATTCCCTGAGAGTTGATGTTCAGGAGGCTTATAACTACCCTACGAGTGGCCACTCTATCTATGGGCCAAAAATACTATGACAATCACATGAGCAACAGAGATTCAGGACAGCAAGAAAATTGGTATCCCCTCACCCCTAATGGTTGGCGCAGCCTTCCCACTTCCCCCAGCAAGGTGATTCACACGCTATGAGATGAGGAACTAGAGAAGGGGTCTTTTCTAGTTTTTGGAAAATAGAGCTCCAAGTCAGACCATTCCCCAAATTCCTAGGTTCCTAAAGATCCAGTATTCCTGAACTCCACACACCACGGGCATGAGATTTCCTGACCTGTCCCCACAGAGCTGTGAAATCCAGTTATAAGGCAAACAAGGCCGTGTTTGTCCCATAAAACCACCGTGTGCGAGCTAATTAAATGACATCATAAAACAGGGAGATAAATGCAGGCAGCAGGGAGCCCTTCTAGGGACGGGGATGGGATCAGATGGGTGGCTGAAGTAAAGATACGCCAGGAGAAGAATTGGGAGAAAATATCCTCAACCTCAGCCTCAAGATTCCTCAGGAGCTGCCAACTAGTGCTAGTGGGGGGTGAGGGGGATGGAGGGTCTGCGGACAGAGAAAAGCTACAATAGGTGCTACCAAGGGGAGCAAAACAGCCTACACAAATGTGGGCCTCCCCACTCCTGACACATTCACTCAAGAGATTCCTGCAAATAACAGCTAAATCCATTTCATATACACAGGTGGTCGTGTGTAGAGATACGCTTACGGAGGTTCACGCACGCGAACATTCTAAACATGGTAACACTCCTCCGGTTCACCCCATAACTGAATTAGGCATCTCCTACTGAAACACAGGGACGCATAGGCCATGACCTCAGGGGTTTCCTCTAGTCTTAAAGAAGTCTTTGATTTTGTGGTCTCTAAGCACACTGAGAGCAATATATTCTAACGTGACATATGTTCACTGCTTCCCCTAAACAGAAATCCATTGAGAGTGTCATCAAAATCATGAGGACTTGGAGAAAACAAAATTCATATTTTATCTGGCCTTGAGGTCCAGAACCCTGCTGTTTGCCTGAAATGGACAAAGGCTATTATTGGCAAAGGTGTCTGTCCCAGATGACTACGCTGGCAGGTGAAGGGCAGGAACTCACAGAATTCTTAAAATAAGCTCAAAATTTAGTTTCATTCATAGATCTTCTTAGGCAAAGTATGAGTGAGTCTCAGGAACTCTCTCCACCCCTTCTGTCTTCCAGTCCCAGCCTGTGGACCTAACGCTTCTCTCCCTACTGCTCAACCGAGGCTCACTTGTCACCCAGAGAAGTTGGGCTGAAGGTTCAATTCCTCATGCCCCTGCTCCTTCCCAAAGATATTCTTGTTAGAAGGAAAAATTGGGAGTGAGGAGGAGGCCCAGATAATAAGACAAATTCAGGCAAACTGCCACTTGCTCATTCATACCTCATTCAGCAAATAGTTATTGAGGGCCTTCTACGTACGGTGCATGGTCTACCAGGTACGACAGTGATACAAAAGTAAATGACCCAGGCCCGGGTCTTGAGGAATGTGGGTCTCCGTGGGCAAGGCTGTCTTCCTCAGGGATCCCAGGATTCTGATGTCCTGTAACACCGGCCTCAACTTTCACCATTCACTAGTGAGTCCCTTTTTCTGCTGAATATGCAGAAAACTGGAGCCCTGATTCACTGACAATAGAGGAGATGGCCTCCCTGGACACCTAGGTTCCTTTCCTGGCTCCACCCTGACTCCTTGGGCAGTTCTGGACAAGTCATGGACTCAGTTTCTCTACCTGGGAAGCGGGGGAGGCTGCCACTGACTAGTTCTCAACTTCACAGAGCGGCTTGGTGATTAATGGGTTAATGTCCGTGGGAGGCTTTGAGCTCTTGGGATGAAAGACACCCTAAAGCCCTGACTCTATTGGAAACTCTGCCCAGCCAACATGATACCCTGAAACCAGAAAGGGGGCCTTTGATCATATATTAAGGATTCTCTTTGGAAGAATGAACTAGAGGGAATGAGTTGAAACAGCAGCAGGAGTTGAAGTAGCATGAAAAAAGGACTTTCTGGCTCCTGGGTGGAGTCACTCACCCAAGAGTTGTTTACAGATATTTTTTCACCTGTCCCTAGAGAGGGATGATTGGGGTCATCTCTGGAAGCCTTGTCTGGACGTCCTACAGTCAACTCCATGTCAGATACTCCCTGACAAACATTTAACATTGAAGATTAAATATTTAACCCTAATGCTTCCCCCTACTCCGAGTATGGAGCAAGCCACCTTTCCCACTACACAAGTTGATAGTAAGTGTAGAGAGGGATAGTCATTTAACACATATCAAAAGTGTTTCAATTGTTTAACAAAGTTAAATGTGCAGAAAAGTTTTCTATGTAACTTATCCAAAGTCTACCAAAAATGCATCATCAAGACAAAGTGTAAATAGAGATCGAAAGCCGGGTTATGCAGTCAAGCTCAGATTCAAATATTGGCTCTGCCATTTACCAGTTATACCGCTTTGAACAAGTCGCCTAAACGCCCCGATTCTCAGTGTAATCATCTGTAAAATGGGAATGATTATATTCCAATTCAATGTGATATTGTAAAGATTAAATTGGAAAATTTTAAGACTACTAAGAGTTTGGCAAGAACATTAGAACAGCGGGAACTCTCAGATACTCTGGTTGGAGAGAAAACTGGTACAGCTACTTTGGAAAACAATTTGTTATTACCAAGTAAACTTGAATGTCCGTATACCCTATAACCCAAATGTTCCACTACTAGATATAGACCCTATAAAACGTGGGTACACGTGCACTAGGACACATGTTTAAGAATGTTCAGAGCTGCATTGTTATCAACTGACACAAACTAGAAAGAAACAGATGCCCATCGACAGCTGATGGATACGACATGGTATATTCATGCTACAAAATATGCGCAGCCATGAAAATGAACAAATTGCGGTGACAAGCAACAACATGGATGACTCTCACAAATAATAATAATAATACGCTGAGTTAAAAATGTGAGGCGCAAAAGCATACACACAGTTCAAGTGTCCTTATGTAAGATTCAAAAACAGGCAAAGTGGTATTGCTGAAGGATGCAAACACTGGTACAGAAACCGTGATGAAAAATCAGAAAGTTAATATCATGACTAATTCATCAATATTAATTAATTATGAAATACAAGATAGTTATCTTTGGGGAAGGGATAGGATTGTTGTTTTTTGGTTTGGGGTTTGTTTTTTTTTTTTAATTTGGTACAGGATTGTGATAAAAAATGGACACACAGTGGGCTTCTGGAGTGCTGGACAAAGGTCTTTTTTTTTTTTAATAAATGGTGGTTACATGGGCATTCCTCTATGCCACATTAGTCATTAAAATGCACATACATCCTTTATACACTTATGAATATGTGTCATTTCACAATTTACGTATAAAAAAGATTTAATTAGGTTACATATGTGAAGTGATTAATAAAATGCCTAATGCACACCACGCTCTCAATAAATGTTATCTATTGTTCCCATTATCTCCCATCTCTAGGTCAGAAATGATCTGTGCCGTTCTTTCCCTACAGCAACCACTGGAGACTTGGGGGTATGTGTGTAATAACCATTTACTGACTCCCTACTACGTGCTCCACACTGTCCGGGGAGAGATGAAGCACCCGGCCCGCAAGCTGCCCGCTGCAGCGACCCGGTGCGCCCAGACCGCTCCTGCTTTTCAAACCATCAGCTTCCCTTTCCGCATACCTGGGTTAAATGGCAGCTTCTCAATGAAAGTACAAGCGGGGGGGTTCTGTCCAGAAGGAAACGTCCACCTGAAATCACACCCCCGTCCCTACCAACTGCGTCGCTGCTGTCCCTTCACTAGGCCTAGACACTCAGGCAGCCCACATCACGCCGCCACACCCTCAACGTGGCAGGGGGAAAGGAGCGGTGGCAAAACCATCTCCCGGGTGTGTGCCCTAGCCCCCCACTCATCCCTTCCCACCCCAACCCCACCAACCCAGCTTAAGGGCACAAAATACATTATGACCCTGGGCCTTCGTTTACATGTAACAAACAGAGGTCAATTTATTTCTAAATCACTTTTTTTACGGCTCTATTGAACTATTTGCCACATTATTTATACGTTAATGGGCCAGGCCCCTCTGGGAAGCTCCCCATCTAATAAATAACGTGCCAAATCATTAAGCAAGGTGATAAAATCAAAGCCATTTAAAAATACATCAACCTGCGTTCCCTTCCAGTGAAATAAGCTCCAGGGAACCAGAGAAGGGAAGGGGGAGAAAATACTTTCCAATCCTGAGTTTTGTCAGGTGTAGGGGTTTTACTGTGGGGGGTTGTTGGGGGGACGGGTGTTTCTTGGGAAAGGGGGAGGGTACAGGCTTGAGATAAAAATCAGAGCTGGGAGACGTAGCTAACCTGGCAGCTTACCCATCCCCCCAGCAGCTGGGGGGGGGGGGGGCGGAGAGGGAAGGTATTACAATGGGAACGGTTGTGAGTGAGCTTCAGGCAAGAGGAGGCAGGGCCACCGGATTCTTCCTCCACCTGTCACTTGGGGGTATTGAGTGTAGGCCGGGAAGGCCACCGGGGCAAAAGAAGCTATGCCCTCTGGCTGACAGTGTGGGAGTTAAAGAGAAAACCCATGGAAGGCCTTTACCTTTCTACCAGTATCCCACTACTATGATTCTTATGAATCTCAGTATTTGTAATTGATGTGAATCACAGAGAAGAATAGTAATAATAACAATTACTTTGGCTCCCCCCACTCCTTACCACTCACCCCAAAGGGCTCACCATGCCCTTCTTCAGCAGCACTCGGAAAACCTGTGCAGAGCCAGCACAGCAGTGCCAACAAGAGAACATGGGCTGAAAGACGCAGCCTTGAGCTCCCCAAGCACTTGACCCTGAGCCTCTTCCAAGTGATCCAGAGAAAAAAGACACACGGGAGCCCAGTGGTCTATCCCTATCCTGAGCCTCCCTGTGGGTAGACCCCTGCCATAGGAGCTGTAAGGAATGATCCAGAGAGATCATGCCCTGGTTGATGGGAAAAACAAGACCTCCTCCCCAGGACTCTGACCCCAGCTGAAAACCTAAGCAGCAGTACAAATGAAGGAGGTACAAGTAGAGTATCTGGGCACAGAGGGCATTCAGAGCAAAGAAATCACCTGTGGGATTGGGGAGGTTTAAATAAATATTAATGTCCTGAGCAAACAAACCAAACATCGTTTACTTTACTCCTTGCAAAAGCCCTTGAAAGATAATTTACAGATTCAGAGAAATGAAGAGAGTTAATCAAGTTCACACAACATGTAAATAGAGGGCTATGGTTTGAATCCAAATCTGTTTGTCTACAAAAGCCTATATTCTTTTGATTAAATTATCATGTCAGTCATCACGAGCCTTAAGGTGAGTTCTAAAGAAAGAGACACACGGATAAACTAAGAGAGAAGAACAAGCAGTGTTGCCAAATAAAATACAGGATGCCGGTGCCCAGATACTGCATGAGACAGGCACTAAAAATTATTTGTTGTTTCTCTCCCTCCCTCTCCCTCCGCCATCCCTTTCTCTCTCTCTCAAATAAAAAAATATTATTTGTTTGTCTGGAATTCTAACTTAATTAGCATCTTGCATTTTTGTTCGCCAAATCTGTGTACCCCCAAGGCAGGCAATTCTTAGACCTTGAAGCAAGGCAAACGGCCTGGGCGCAGGCTCGGAAGTGAAGGAAAATAAGGTCTGCCAGGAAGAGGAGCCGTAGATTGGGCAGTGGGTACGGCTAATCCCCTCCTGGGAGGTCAAAGGTGAGGGAGATGATGATCAGAGTTAGCGGCTAGAAAGGCTTTGGAGAATGGAAAGCTTTGACTTGATTCGAGGGAATAGGAAGTCTTTGGTTCTAAGCTTTGAGAAATAGTTTCATAGAATTTAGAACTGGAAGGTACTTCGGTGTATAATAACACGGTAGCTTTTGGTCGTAAGGATTCCGTAGTTTTCCAAGCACTTTTGCGTGTGCTATGTGGCCCTCACATACCCTGCACGGTGGACGGTGGCCGAAAGGCTGGTCCCTGCTTCCGCCACTGCTCCTCCTCTTCCTGCAAGCTGATCTCAATCCTTCCCTCCACCACCAACGTCCTGGAAGGCACTGCCCCCCAACTCTGCCTCTCTCCTGAAACTCTCTTCACAGGGTCCCCAGGGCCCTGTGCAATGGCTTCGTTTCATTCTTCGCTCCCCTTTACCTCGCTTTGGCATCCCACACGGTTGACAACCCGCTCCGTCTATGATCCTCTTCACCTCTGGCTCTCTTCCTACCCCTCGGATCACTTTCTCAGGCTCCTTCACTTCACTCTCATTCTTCCATCTGCCCCCCCCCAACACACACACCCTAAGTAGGTACCCCCAAGTTTCCATCCTGGGTCTTCTGCTCAGGTGATTTCATCCACTCAACTTTCATCACTGGATGTGTGCTGATGACTCCCAAATTGGCGTCCCCCACTGGTTTCTAGATGCTAAATTAGGATTTGGTTTTATTTCGTGATTTTTATTTTTTAAGTAATCCCTACCCACTATGTGGGACTTGAACTCACAACCCCAAGACAAGAGTCACATGCTCCACCGACTGAGCCAGCCAGGTGCCCCTAGGTTGGGATTTTAAATGCTCTCCCATTGCAATTCACCCTCCTACTGCCACAAAATCCAGCCATTTTTTTCACTCATGAGTAGTTCCCCCATTACTTACGTGATGAACTCCAACTCCTTAGCAGGCCTGAGCATAGTTCATACAGTAGGGGTAAAATTTGGTCTAGTTCAGGAGGTTGGCAAGCTTTTCCTGTAAAGGACCAAACAGTAAAGATTTGAGGTTTTGCGAGCTGCATATGGTCTCTATTGCACATTCTTCTTCGGTGTTGTGTGGTGTTTGTTTGTTTGTTTGTTTGTTTTAATATAAGCCTTTAAAAATGTAAAAAAGAGACAAAAAATCATTCTGAGCTTGAGGGTCATACAAAAACGGGCCTTGGGTCATAGTTTGCCAACCTCTGGTCTGGCGCCAGGCCTCCTGAGTCCCAATCTTGTTGTTTTCCTTGCTTTAGGAAGTTAAAAGCATATATGTATGGAGAATTCACAGTTTTCAAAAAATGCCTCTCACATACATCATTTTATTTGTTCTCTCTTTTTCAGACCCCACGAGATTTTGTCTGTGCCTCTCTCATGGAACACCTCCAGGTCACAATTATTATTTTATCAGACTGTTTTTGAAGACAATGATTATCTGTCATTCGTTTTTTTGTGGGTTTTTTTTTTTTAATTTCTTTGCGCAACCAGCCCAATGTTATTCGTAACAGGCACTTTCAAATGTTTGCTGAATGAATTAATAACCTAGTTTGAATTTTTTATTTAAACAGGAAATGTGCGGAAAGCTGGTGCTGTTCTTGACTGTAAGGACACCCATGGGGATAGGAAGAAATGGGACGGTTGAGAGAAATCCCACAACATTCAGGTCTCTGCTTCCGCCACTAGGAGTTACATCTCTCCAAGAGTTGAACTGCCTAGGACTTTCCAAGAGTAAACCCAAGCTATTTGGGAGCTCTGGGGTCTCAACTGCTTCACGTAAGCACTAGAGGTCTCTAGGCCTGATTGGAATGAAACCAGAGAATCAGAAGGTACCGTAGAGGCTCAGCTTCCTGCCTCTGGCTATAGTCAACTCCCAGGTACCTGGCTAAGGCAGCAGAGCTGTGACACAGCCCTCACCGAGTTCAGTAGAAAAAATAAATAATTTCTTTGGACTTGTTAATGCAGCAATGTTTTTATCTTCCAAAAACATATCTATGTCTTTTGAATTGTCTTAGGGATTACATCTGGTTGGGAAACAAAGGAGAGGGTAGCCTTGATTAGGAAAAGGTATTAGATGAGAGTCAACAACACTATCCCTGCTGCTAATCTGAGGCCTGGGGTTGGGATAAAATCACTGCCTTTTAATATCAAGGCTTCAATAAATACTTGTTTGTTTGTTTGTTTGTTTTTTTAAATACTTGTTAATAAATGTATTGACCTACTCCTTTTGTGAAGCTTTGTTCTTCTATACCTTCCTGCCTCTTCCTGTTAACTTGTGCATTTGGAAGGGGCTAACAAAGAATCCCAGACATCTGAATTTGGGGACTTCAGAGGCACATTCGATAGACTGCAGCAGAAGCCTCGAGCTTAGGGCACTTTCCCGACAAAATATCTAGGTTTAATTTAACTCGTGACGTCAGTGGAAAGGGCGCAGAGGTGCCTCCACTGGTGGCCATCAGCCAGGGTGCTCTGGAGCCTGCATAGGCAGGGCCCGCACACAGGAAGTCTAGAGCCTAGAGCCGCCTGCCTATTGCTCACACTCAGTTCTTTGCACGAGGAGCAACACAATATCCAACTGCCGGTTCCCTGCTCTTCTCCTAGGAGGAAGGTAACTTCTGTGGTTCATAGAACTGTTTTATGCAAATGTTCTATTTGTTCAAGAAATAACTGTCAATTCATGACAGCGTGAGTCAGAGAATGGTTGATAGGGAGAGCTGTAAACAAGTGGAGAGTCTTAGTACTCAACATGTGGTACGTGGGCCAGCAGCATGGACATCACTTGGGAGCTTATTAAAAGTATAGAATTTGGGGGCTCCTGGGTGGTGCAGTCAGTTAAGCTTCCGACTCTTGGTTTCAGCTCAGGTCATGATCTCAGGGTTGTGAGATAAAGCCCCGCGTTGGGCTCCCTGCTTAGTGGGGAGTCTGCTTGAGATTCTCTCCACCCCTCTCCCTCTGCCTCTCCCTACACTCACTTGCTTTCTTGCTCTCTCTCTCTAAAATAAATATCTTTTTTAAAAATAAAAGTGCAGAACTTTAGGGGCCCCTGGGTGGCTCAGTCGGTTGAGTGCGTGACTCTTGATTTCGGCTCGGGCCATGATCTCAAGGTCATGGGATCGAGCCCCACATAGGGCTCTGTGCTTAGCAGGGAGTCTGCCTGAGATTCTCTCTCTCCCTCTCCCTCTGCTCCCACCCCTGCTTGTTCTCTTTCTCCTCTCTCTCAAATAAATAAATAAATAATTTTTTAAAAGTGCAGAATTTTGGACCCCACCACAACTTCACCAAATCAGAATGTACATTTTAACAAGATCCTCTTATTCAAGTTTAAGAGGCAGTGGTGTCGGGCACCTGAGTGGCTCAGTTGGTTAAGGGTCTGTCTTCAGCTCAGGTCATGAACCCCAGGAGTCCTAGAATCGAGCTCCATGTCAGGCTCCCTACTCAGTGGGGTGACTGTGTCTCCCTCTTCCTCTGCTCCTCCCTTTGCTTATGTGCTCACTCTCTCTTTCAAATAAATAAAATCTTTTTTTTTTTTTTTTTTAAGAGGCACTGGTGTATTGGATGTGGCTCTGCTACTTAAAAGCCATGTGACCTTGGACAAGTTATTTGACTTCTTCATAGCTCAGTTTCCTTATCTGTAAAGTTGGGATCATGATAGTATCTCCTCATGCAGGTGTTGTGAAACCTTAGTTAACACACATAAAATGCTTAGGATAGTACCTGGCACCTGGCAAGCATGCAGTAAACGTTAACCATTATCACTAATTCCTTTTTCTTTCTTTTTTTTTTTTTCTTTTTTCTTTTTCTTTAGAGAGAGAGAGATAGAGAGCACACATACACATGCACACATTGGGGGCAGGGGACGGGCAGAGGGAGAGAGAGAATCTTAAGCAGGCTCCTATGCAAGGCTCGATCACATGATCCCAAGAATGCACCCTGAACTCAAATCAAGAGTTAGTCACTTAACTGACTGAGCCACCCAGACACCTCACCACTATTCCCTTTGATGCATACCTTGAATCCTGCTAAGGGGAACTGGCTGAACTGAAGATAACAGGTGGGGAGAAAGAAAGGGATTCCAAGTGGGATATAGAGAAGGGCCCTGATAACAAGAGGGACAACTTTTTGATTGCTCCTGAAAAAATGTCAATTGTGGGAGCATTAGGCCAAGCTTGGAGTACCTAGAGCTCCAGGAAGAGTGAATGGTCACTCATATGACAGATGTGTTAACATATCATGCTGCCAGGCCCTCTGCTGGGTACTGGAAATAGAGTGGTAAACAAGACAGACAAGACCCAGCCCAAAAATAGAGAAGGCCCGGAGTATCTACTAACACCAAGGGAAGTCAAGGCCCGTGATATTATATTACCTACTATGACCCATTTAAACAACCCCTTCATGGGGCCTTGGGAACTTAGTTTGGCCTCCTCCCCAGATCTTGTTAACCTGATAGTCTTCCCCAACCCATCTTTCTTCCATGTCTCAAGACCGTCAGCTAAAGCACTTCTACAGCTCACATTGGCTGTACCAGCTGCTGAGCTGAATGCATCAAGAGTGAAAACTACCCATCTCAGATGCCACTTGTCCACAGAGTCCCAGTGTCTGGAATTATCTTTCTAAAACACAGACCTGATCTCTGTTTAGGAACCTCTACTGGTACACAAGGCCAGTCATGCTTTAGCCCCAAACTATTTGGCAGTTTCATTATAAATTATTACCTGTCCCTAGCATGCACCCTACACCTTAATTACAAGATTGCTTAAAGGACGCCTGGGTGGCTCAGCGGTTGAGCGTCTGCCTTCAGCTCAGGGCGTGATCCTGGAGTCCCCGGATCGAGTCCTGCATCGGGCTCCCAGCATGGAGCCTGCTTCTCCCTCTGCCTGTGTCTCTGCCTCTCTGTCTGTGTCTCTCAGGAATAAATAAATAAAATCTTTCAAAAAAAATTGGTTAAAAAACTGAGGCTCTGTCCAGAACTGGCCTTCAAATCCAAGCTTTCTTGCTCACTGTCTATGTGAAATCGGACAAGTTATTCAATGTGAGCCTCAAGCTTTACATCTGTTAACAAAACAATAAAAAAAAAATAGCTAATACGACTCCATAGTGAGTCGTTCTAAGTGGCTTTCCATCTACTGATTCAACTTAATCCTCAAGACAGTGCTACCTCCTAGTATTGTGAAGAGTAAGCCAATCAGCACGTGCGACGGCCTAGAACAATGCATGATACGAAGTGATATTAGCTATTACTACGATTGGTATTAATATCACAAAACAAACAGGCTTTATCATGCCTTCATGCCCTTAATAGTTCCCTCTCCATGGCATAACCAGCTCCCTTTCTCTGTGCTGCCAAGTTCCCAGTGTTCCTCCAAAAAACCCAGCTTTTCAGGCTTGCAGGCGGAGAATAAGTCATGACTCCCGTGCATCCGCTCCTAGCACTCTCAGTAGCCTCACCTCTCCTGGTGCATTGAAAATAGTGAGTGTGCATCAGTCTCCACCACTAGGCTGGGCTTCTCAGCAGTAAAGATCCTATTTTATTTACTTCACTTCACTACGGCTGACTCTCACATACGGAACATAGCAGGCCCTAAATAAATGTTTGTCCAACGAATAAATGCAAGTCTGACTAAATGATTAAATACTCACAGGAAAGGGCCTAAAATGAGAAGTTCCAGAGAGAAGCAAGGGTGCAGAGGAAAACAAGCTACAGAGCTGCTGCCTCGCACTGCCGCGCCCAGAGCAGCAGAGCCATTCGGCAGCCCAAGCTCCCTCCCTCCCTCCCTGCCACCAGCCGGCCTTGCCTCCCCAGGGGAGCCCTCCCCGGCACCCTCTCGCTAGAGACACACCGCTCGCCTCTGGCAGCGACAGAAATAAAGAGGATTACATCATTTGTTACAACAAAATGGTTATTATAGTAATAAGTATAATTAGCATTAGACAATTACAATAATAACACATTTCCTTGCTGCAGAGGTACTTTTTTAAAAAACAGGTTTATTTAATGCCCCCCCGCAAGCCCCCCCCCAAGAGAAAACAACTCTTTTCATGAAGGGGAGAAGCCTCTTTCATTCTGCTCAGATGCTATCTTAATGAAGGAACATTATTGACAAACCCCATAAAATGGGAGCAGATTCCCTTGGAGCCAAATCTCTTTTACTCTCTCTCTCTCTCTGGTTTCTCTGGGGGGAAAGAAAACCTTGTGCCTCTCTTTCGAGGGATTAGAACAGATTGTGGGATAGAGAAGATGAAGCCAGGAAGAGGCAAAAGACAAGAAAACCCGTCTCCAACAGCTAGAGCTTAAGATCCGCTGCTGCTAGCTCTCGGCCACCCCTTCTCCCGGGTTGGAAGCCCCGGAAGGGAGGCAGGCCCGTCAGTCATCACAGTGAAGGGTTTCAGGTCATTGTCCGAGTTCCGTGGGCACAGCGGGTGCCTCGGCTGACATGCCACAGAGGAAGAGATTGCAAATGGATAAACAGCAGGGCATGATTTTACTCCACGTGGACATACCCAGATTAGATGCTGCCACTAAATCTGGTTAGTTATCTTCTGCTTTTTCCAAAAAGACTGGGGAAAGCTTATGATAAAATGCCAGGCAAGATGTTAAAATTAGACAGATGAGAAAAAGAAGAGATACCCGCAGACATTTCTTTTTTTTTTCCTTTTCCTTCTTTTTTCCTTTTTTTTTTTTTTTTTTTTTTTTTTAGATTTTGTTTATTTATTTGAGAGAGAGAATGAGCACAAGCAAGGAGAGCAGCAGAGGGAGAGGGAGAAGCAGGCTCCCCACGGAGCAGGGGGCCCCGTGAGGGGCTCCATCCCTGGACCCTGGGATCATGACCTGAGCTAAAGGCAGACACTTAACCGACTGAGCCACCCAGGTGCCCACACACAGACACTTCATAAGCGTGTTGACATATACGTAAGCTCATGTGCACTGCCCATACGTGTGTACAAACGTAGACAGCCTAAGACACAGACCTGCTAATCCGTGTAAACCTTGACACATACAATAGATATGCGGATATAGCCCTTGTGCATGTCTACTAGACCACCATCCAGACGCACTTCACCCTTTCACAATAGACACAGCCCTGGACATACCATCACTTTGCAAACCCATAGATACCTATAAAACGTGGTCACGTGTCCACATCCGTGTGGAAGTACACAGTCACAGAAACACACATTCATACACACAGACAGGTGGGTACAGACTCAACACATGCACACACGCACAAACAAACAGAATATAAATCAAATGAGAACAGCTATAAAGATAAGCGTCTCTGCTCATCACTCTTATCTTCTCTAAATGACAGTGCCCAGAGGCATGAACTTAATCTAGGGCTCTAGCCCATCACACCCAATGCAAGAGAAGGCAAAAGGTGTGGGCCACCCACTAGGGAATCTGTCTGTCTCCAGGGCCAACCACGTATGTGTGTGTCTTGTTCAAACATCCAGAGATTTCAACTCCGCCGCGGAGCGCTGAGAGTGAAATGTGTTGACCTACTTTCCCAGGACTCCAGGTAAAGCTACTATTTCCTCTCTCTGACATTTAGTATCTGGTCTGCTGCATCATACCACCCAGACGAGCCTTCCTCCATTCTCTGAATTTTCAGCCAAGGAGGCTGTCCCTTACACCAGGGATACTCCCCTTCTCTCGCCTACCCCACCAACAGAGAATATCCCCTTTCCTCTCTCGGTATCACTGCTTCTCTCTTCCAAGGAGCTTCTCAGATCTTTCCCTTAAGACGTTCAGCAGCACGTGGAACAACCGTGTTTTCTTTCCCCAAATAGCTTTCCTTTCCTATAATGTCTAAAATGCATTTATTCCAGCTGTCTTTAGTTCCTCATTGGTTTAATGTCTTCTTCTATTACTTGTCTGTCTTTTATGAGTATGTCAAGATACCTATCTTGGTTTTTATAAGACTTTTTAATTTATTTATTCATGAGAGACACACAGAGAGAGGCAGAGACACAGGCAGAGGGAGAAGCAGGCTCCCTGCAGGGAGCCCAATGCAGGACTTGATCCCAGGACCTTGAGATAATGCCCTGAGCCAATGGCAGACGCTCAACCTCTGAGCCACCCAGGTGCCCCTCTATCTTAGATTTTAAGTTTCTGATTCTTAGAACACTGAGCCTACCTGTGGATGCCTTTGCACAATGCTGACACTGATGGCTATTTTCATTCTGTCTCCACTCTATCTTTAGATAGGCCCTGTCTTGGGTGTTTCAGGAAGATATATAGAGAAAAAGAGATATTACATCCATCTTAGGGGTTCCCAGACTGACAGTAGGAAAAAACATTAAGAAAGAAACGGTGGAGGGTCTCAGTGGCTCAGTTGGTTAAGGAACCGACTCTTTTCAAAAATATTTTTCTTATTTACTTAGTTGAGGAACAGAGCATGTGTGTGAGAGAGATCTCAAGCAGGGGAGAGAGATAGAGGGAAAAGAAGACTCCCCGCTGAGCAGGGAGCCCATTTGGGGACTTGATCCCAGGACCTTGGGATCATAACCTGAGCTGAAGGCAGATACTTAACTGACTGAGCCACCCAGAGCCCTAAGGAACTGACTCTTGATTTTGACTCAGATCATGGTCTCAGGGTCATGGGCTCAGTGTCTGGCTTTGAGCTCGGTGCGGAGTCTATGGATATTCTCTCTCCCTCTGCCTTTGCCCCTCCCTCCACTCCTATACTCTTACTCTCCCTTTCTCAAGTAAATAAATCTTTATTTTAATTTTAGTTTTTGTTTTGTCTTTTTTTTTTTTTAAGATTTTATTTATTCATGAGAGAGAGGCAGAGACATAGTCAGAGGGAGAAGCAGGCTCCCTGCGGGGAGTCCGACGTGGGACTCGATCTCGGGACCCCAGGATCACGCCCTGGGCCGAAGGCAGGCACAAAACCGCTGAGCCACCCGGGCTGCCCTTGTTTTGTTTTTATTAAGGTTCGATTTGCCAACATACACTATAACACCCAGTGCTCATCCCATCAAGTGCCCTCCTCAGTGAAATCTTTATTTATTTATTTATTTATTTTTTTTTTATGATAGTCACAGAGAGAGAGAGAGGCAGAGACACAGGCGGAGGGAGAAGCAGGCTCCATGCACCGGGAGCCCGATGTGGGATTCGATCCCAGGTCTCCAGGATCGCGCCCTGGGCCAAAGGCAGGCGCCAAACCGCTGCGCCACCCAGGGATCCCGTGAAATCTTTATTTTTAAAAAAGAAACAAACAAAAGAAAAAAAAAGTCTATAATGTCAAGCTAAAAGAAGATCGAGGGAGAATTTAATTCAGACTCCCTACTTTCCAGATAAAGGAATGGAGGTCCAGAGAAATGAAGTGACTTGCCCAGAGCCACCAAGAAAAGTGAGTGGCAGAGAGGGAATCAATTCCAAGTTCTCGGCTCCTAGTCTAATATTCCTTCCACAATTTAAGCATTTCCCAAACTGAATTTCAGAGAATGCTCTTGTCCCCAAAACTGATAAGAGGTTTTTCGTTAAAAGGGGTTCTGTGCTCCTCTGATGTCACCTATCATGTCGGCTCTTGGAGATTGAAAATGAATAGTAATATGTTAAAGTTTTCGAGAAGTCCTGTAGTTTAAGATTTCAGCCTGTCTAGTCTGATGTTTCCAAAACTGAGCTAATCATGTAATCATTTTTAAGAAACCCCTATTAACACCACGTGGGACATGGGCATCCAGAGGGTTACACAGTCTAGGAAACAATGGGGAGGGTCTGAGTTGCGTTTCTTCTAGAAAGAGAGGCAAAGCGCTGAGCAGAGACGTGAGCATAACATGGTCTCCTTTTCTGTGGAGGAAAATGTGAAGCAGGTGTCGATGAAAAGCAAGTGGGAATATCCCAGGAGGTAGAAAGGACTACTCCAGAGGCTTAATGGAAGGAGATGGTTAGGGCTCAGGAACCAAGTTCCCCCAATGGTGGAAAAGGAGAGAAAAGGTGTTACTACTGCTAGCTACCACTACTATTATAACAAAATGCCAGGAAAGGGGATTTTGAATCATTTAGTCAGAGGCGAAAGCGCCAGCATTCTCCACAGCAAGAGCCAGCAAGCCCCCATCATGAGAAAAGAGAGCCTCATGCATAGTAGGCATTCAACAAATATTTGTTGAATGAATGAGTCCGTGAAGCAAGCTGATTTGCCTCAAGCAATGGAGAGAGCCTAAGCCAAGTGAATTTGAAGCTACGGATCAGCTTCTGCACCTCCAGGGAGGATTAATTTCCTATGGAAAGAAAAGTAGGAACATATGACCAGGGAAGCCCCATAAGCACTGGCTCTCTTATTTCCATAGGGTCTGAGGGATTTTTCCAGGCAAAGCCCAGCAATAGCACTGAGTATGGTTGTGGAGGGAATGAGTCAGGTTGAGCTGTTTGTTTGTTCTCCAGGGCAGGGCATTGCAAGAGTCAATAAACACACTGGAGCCTCTTTGACTGGGCCTTGGAGCAAGAGATCAGCTTGTTTGTTCTAGAGAATTTGAACCTGGGTCAAAATGGCTCTCAGGGCCTCCCTTCCCTGAGGTAGAGACCTCCAGGCGGCAGCTGAGGTCATGCACTGGGCGGCCAGGTGCCACCTAACCATGCGTTCCACAGGGGACGTTCCTTTCACCAAGCTATTTTTTTTTCTTCACGACATGCCACGGACACACCAGCCTGCCACCTACTAGTTGTGCAGACGCCTTACTATTGAACACAGGCCACAGAAGTGTTAACAGCCTCAGACTAGGGCTCTGCATAGGCAAGCGGGAGCACAAAGTTAGAGTCCCAGGACTGGAAAGAACCTTCTCAATGACACGTCACACGCCTTCCTGTCTCTAGCACAGCCACCCACCTTAGAGTCGGTCTCGTCTCCCTCTTTCCTCTTCCCAGATACAGAAGAGATTGAACTTTCTCAGATGGTCCAATCCCAGCTGTCATGAGGCCGCAGCAGAAGATCCCCCGCCCCATCCCGTGTGCTCCGGGCAGCTTCCCTGGGGAAGCTCCTGATCCGCGCTGGTTGGCGGACGAGACCAGGAGTATCTACAAACTTCCCCCCAAAATGCTTACCAAGCAACAAAGCAGCAAATACAAACCAACAATCGGGCTGAAATGAGGAAGAGCCAAGAAGCCCGAAAAGACGAAGACGCTGGCTGGGGAAGGGTTCCTGGAAGAGGGGGTACAGGCCCAGCTGGGCTGGAGAAGAAAGGGGCGGAGGGAGAGAGAGTGAAGGCCTGCCAGCCTGAGGAGGGGCCGGGGGAGGGACATTTCCGAGGCCAGAAAGGGGGCAGCACGGACAGGAGACCCGGAATAGAGAGGAACACAAAGGAACCGAGTGGAAGGAGGCCCCAGGGCAGCCTTGCAAGTAAAGCCAGAGTCTGAAGTGACAGGTAAGTAGTCGGGGGACAGTATCGAAGATCTTTGGGATGTGAGTCAAAAGACATGCGTTCTGTCCTGGATCTGCTACCGTCTCAGGTACCACAGGCCTTGGTCTTCCCATCTGTAACATCAGGCCATTGGCCCAGAGGACCTAGAGGGTAGGTCCCTTGACCCACCCAGAAAACTCTGGCTCGACGCTCAGCGACGGGAGGCAGCAAGGACCGCATGGCCGTTCCTCCACAAATCCATTTAATATTTTCCCCTTATACAAGACAAGTCTAAGTTCCCTTTATCCCTGCGACTGAATTACAACTTGAGCATATTTACTACGTCAAAGATTAATCCTCTAAACCCGGCAAGCTCGCTGGTTGAGCTGCAAGGAAATATCTCTATAAAAAGAATAGACTCTATAAATTATTGGTCACTTACCTAGGGTTGTTACTAAATTATTTTAAAAGGATATATATTCTGCTCCTACACTCTCACTTCTGTCTCTCTCAGACTAATTGCTTCCTGAACTAGGAAGGGTGTCCAGGCAGAGACCTAGGAAGCTTGATATATTCCGGATCCTTCAACTGCTGGGATTCCAGATGATAAATAAACTGCACAGTGGAATTTGAATCAACCTATTCACAGACTAGAAGGGAGCAAGGGAGTAAGTCATTGAAATTGCCCTCTGTTGTTCCCTCCTAAGCATTCTATGCGGTGTAATACTTCGTCGGCTTTAACTGGGAAGGTGTCAGCTTCCACCTCAGGCCTTATCATCCTGGATTTTATTTTATTTTTTTTTTAATTTTTTATTTATTTATTTATTTATGATAGTCACAGAGAGAGAGAGAGAGGCAGAGACACAGGCAGAGGGAGAAGCAGGCTCCATGCACCAGGAGCCCGATATGGGACTCGATCCCGGGTCTCCAGGATCGCGCCCCGGGCCAAAGGCAGGCGCCAAACCGCTGCGCCACCCAGGGATCCCTCATCCTGGATTTTAAACGTCTATTTTTCTGTCCATCCCCCTAGACTGCTGGCTTGTTCATCTTTGAATATGGCCCACGCCTGTGACTAGCACCTGCCCAGGACTTGTGCATACACTGGTCAGTGCATGAACGTGTAGATTAAGAACGGTAATCTAACTAAAAGGACTTGGTAGTGTCCAGCCTTAGTCTTATGTGACAACAACCACTCACCCCCTTCTGCCTCCTGGGCCAGTAAATGACACCCCTTGCCTCTGAGTTAGATGTCTATCCCTCACCCCGTGCCCCATGTACACCTGCCTCACAGCTCTGATCATGCTGTACTATAAATGCTGGTTTACTTGTCTATCTCCCCACCAACCTCAAAGCACCTAAAAGGCAGAGGGTTTGTCTTACTCATTTTTGCCTCCCTTGTCCAGAATGGTAGAGATCGCAAATAAGGCATTTTGTTGAATGAATCTAACCAAGAAGCACACTAACTTATCTTTCCAGTGTTATGACCAAAGAAAGAATCTTTTAGGAGGATGTCAAAGGTCAATCCCTATAACAAAAGATACACCCATAACATTATGTCTTCTTGACCAAAGGAGAGGCTTGCAGAAGCAATCATATGGATATTCTTTTTTTAAAAAGATTTTATTTATTTATTCATGAGAGACCCAGAGAGAGAGGCAGAAACACAGGCAGAGGGAGAAACAGGCTCCATGCAGGGAGCCCGATGTGGGACTCGATCCCAGACCCTGGATCCGGTTGAGCCAAAGGCAGGAACTCAGCCACTGAGCCACCCAGGCCTCCCTCACGTGAATATTCTAATTCTCCAAACATGTTTCAGAAAAACAAACATAGTCTACACAGGACAAATTATCTCGATATTTATTCACCTCTAGAAACTTCAGAGTCTCCGTTGCACTCTGAGGGGTGTGGAATGGAACAGAAAGTGCAAGCACAGGCTCTGTCGTCAGGGACACCCAGGCTGAAACACATCAGCGAGGATGAACGGGAGGAAGCTGAAAGACATTGATGCTGTACAATTAACCAAAGGAAGGCATCAGACAAGGTAAGGCTCTGGGGTACTTGGCTTGGGAAATGAGCAGGGGTGGCCGGTCATTCATATTTTGACAAGCTGCCCTCCCACTGGCCCAGAAGTGCTTCTGAGGTGCATGAGGAGAGCACAGGCCATTAGGAGGATGAGGAAGAGACTGTCTAGTAGTTTGGGGGAAATCAAGCTGCTGAAGTGCAATACAAAAGAATGTTCATATTCTCACGTATGTTTTACAGGGAAAGAATAAATAGACCAAAAAGTCATTAGACATGGTGGGCCAAGGAGAAGGGTGGTGAGACAGGATGATCTGGGCCTGATTCATAGGGTGTCCTGAAATTCTTCTGAAAGCATAGGGGCTCCCTGAGAGAGATTGAGTATGAGCTAATTAATGGGCTGGAAGACTAAGATGACAAGACTCTTGATGATCCATAATGGGATCTATGCCCCTAAGTTGCTCTGCAGCTCCATCTTCCCACCTCTCCACTAAGGCCATTTCCTTTAAGAATGACCTTCTCCTTTTCACATTTGCCTCCTCCAGGAAGCCTTCCAGAAGTAATGACCACCCCCATGAGCTTCCCCACACACAGCTATATGGAGCATGGCCACACTCCGTACACCACTCATTCGTTTCCTGGCCTTCTGTCACTAACTGTTGACCTCTAGGGCCTCTAGAGAGTGTAGTCTGTCTGTAGGCACTCGGAATCGAAACCACCTTATCCTCCTTTGTGAGTTTTGCTCCCAGAGTTGTTCATGGTAGGAAAGCGCAGACTGCCTGGAGAAGACAGCCATCAGATGGCTCCATTCCCCGCATCACAGAGTCTGCAATGGGCTCCTCTCCACACTAAAGTTATGGCGCAGGAGTTATGGCTTTCCCTGTAAAAAGTCATTATAATTATGAAAAATGTCTATGGCTCTTTCCACCGTTTAGGCAAAGCCTCTGGCTGTCCCGATGAGCAGAGATTTAAGATCCTGTTCTCCATAAAGATGGCTAGATAGCCCCAGAGATAGATGTGTTAACGCCTAATTGGTCATTGTTGAGTCATCAAATCTGTTTCAGACAGCGGGACTGGACAATCCTGACTGATAAGGGAGGGCAGCAAACAGCTTGGGAGGAGGGAGCGAGGGATCACTATAGTAAGCTCTCTTCCTGCACCGCCCCCACCCCGCCTTCACTCTTCCCTTGCGCAGGGCTCCTAACAGCAGCAGCTTCCAGCTCTCCCAGAGGGAGCCCCATCAACTTCCCAGCAAGGCAATGCTCCCTCTGGGCTGAAAGTCCAGTTGCTGCTGCTCTGGCCTCAGGAAAGGCTACATTCTCCTGTTCTTGAGTTTCAGCACCTGAAATCCCCACCCCCACACCACCCATCAGCCTCTCTCTCTTCCCTACTTCCTTTATCTTCCCCCTCCATTCTGGACCTTTCTCTTCACTGTATTTTTTTTTTTAATTTTTATTTATTTATGATAGTCACGGAGGGAGAGAGAGAGAGGCAGAGACATAGGCAGAGGGAGAAGCAGGCTCCATGCACCGGGAGCCCGACGTGGGATTCGATCCCGGGTCTCCAGGATCGTGCCCTGGGCCAAAGGCAGGCGCTAAACCGCTGCGCCACCCAGGGATCCCCTCTTCACTGTATTAAACATGACTTTCTTATTTATACCCTTTTATCAAAGCCATGTGACTTTTTAAAAGACTTTTCTAGAATCCTTAATCATTGCAACGAGAATCACTTAATTCAGAGTCGATGAAACATATTATTCGAACAATCGTCATTTTTGGTGGCAAACGATGCAGAGATGGAAGCCAAACCCCAAGCACCTGTGACTTGGAGGGAGGTGAGCAAAGAAAATGGCACTATTCACAATTTGGGGCTTTAAAAGCAAGTTAAAAAAGGACAATCCATGGTTAAGTGAGATTTTTTAAATGCTAGAGTGTGTGACATCTTCATTTCAGGCTTTTAAACAGAAAAGGGCACCATTCATGTCTAAGAGGATTTTCTAGCAGGTAAAACTAATTCCTTGGGAAGATGGGACAGAGTAACTTCTCAAGGAAAATCCGTGCCTCTTCTTCCTTTCCAAGGAAAATGATTGGCTTTGTGGACACAGTAAAGGAAAGGTTTTCATTCCCAGAGTAAAAATACGGAGGATGCGGGTAAGACGGGAAGCAGCGGAGGCCCTGGTTCCCTGTGCCAGTGACATGCCGGCCCCCCACCCCATCCAGGTGGCTGCAGGAGCAATGGAGCAGCACCTCCATTTGGGTGACCCCTAAGAACTTTGCCATCCTTCACTATTATTGAGGACTAAACCCCACTCCTCTCAGGCAGAAAAGTGGGGCATGATTGCTGCTGTGGATGTTCTCACTTAGGAGGACATACTCCCTAGGGTTCCCCCAGTGTCTGTCTCTGGAGCGCTCCCCCAGCTCCATCCAACTCAGATGAAAATTCTCTTCATTCAGAACCATGCAGAGAAGGTGGAAGGTCTCCACCACTTCCCTGGTTTGACATGTTTCCTCTCTCTTTCTATAAATTTAATATAACTCCTGAGCGGCTTTAGTCAGAACCCATCTTTTTTCTCATGCCTACACAGAGATTTTTTTTTTCCAGGCTCCCATGCACCAACCACTGCCCCCCCCCCTTTCAGTCCTGGAGACCGAAAGTCAAATGAGGTGGTCATCCTCCATCCCCAATCCTCCATCCCCAAGTCCCGAATGCTCCTCCAATCCCTCTTGAGATACAGACGCTGGAAAGAAGGATTTGGTGTCTGTTGCTCTACACTCCTCAAAACCACTCCACCTCCTCGGGAATGAGCATTTCAGAGTTTCCTGAGCTTTCTCGGTGCTACCTGTCCAGCTACAAAGGGAAGATGGCAGATGGTTAAAGGAACCTTGCACATACCCCATCAGAATCCAAGGCAGATAAAACAAGGTAATTTGCCGTTCCTCTAGAGCCTGGTGCTCCCATGAGGGACAAAGGAAGCTGGATGCCCTGATCATCTAGAGTAATTGCCGCCGCCGCCACCACCCTGACAATAATAACCCCCCAACCACTGACAGCCCTTTTCATCTGAAGGATCTCAAAGCACTTAGCCGCCAGGTGCTCATTAAGGCCTCTTGGATGAGGTTGGCTCGATGGGTCTGAGGCCTTGCTACAGACGGTCAGGGTCAGGGGGTGACTCAGAGAACTTAGGGAGCCAAATATTGCAGAGGAGGGGGGCCCATCAGCTTCCTACACGTGGGAAAATGAGCCTCCTTGGCCCAGGTCTGGTGCCGACTCCAGGGGAATGAAAAGGAGGCTAGCTCCTCCCCCAGCAGTCTGCAAGCAGGGTCATGTAGAATTAATCCAACACAGAGCTCATCTACCCCAATACCAGACAGGACTGTTTACTCCCCCAAGAACTGGTGGGAGGCATGGGGGTGTAGCAACGAGGAAAACATCTCTGAAAGGAGAAATGCAGAATAGCTGAAGAAACACTGCCTCAATCAAGAGACAGTCTGAGGAGGGTGGTTCTGGGATACTCAAGTCTTAGGAGTGGCCCTGGATGGCCAAACAGGGAAGGGCTGCTCTTTGTTTTCCGGGCCTCAAAAGAGGCAACCTCAGTTTTTCTACAGAAGTAGCCTATGTACAAAGTCTGAATGCAAACCCACAGTGTGTCCATCAGAATGTGATTTCTGTTAACTGGCAACTGGCAATCAATCCTCTCTCCTGCCCCACTTTACAGCCTCTGTAACACTACGCCAAGGGATGCATGGATCAAGCGAATTAAAACATCCCAACCTACCTGCCCAGTTCCACAGAGATCACTATGCTGGAGTGAAGCCAAAATCATTTTGAATGGCTCTTTCTGGTGTAGACCACAAAGCCTGCCTTTAGAAAAATGGACCACAAACTAACTCTGTGGACCAGTTGGCTGGGTCATTGGACAATCTCGGAAAATCACATACTCTTTTCACTTCCTTTTGCTACTACAACTACCACAGCAAAGATTAAAAGGGCTTTTGCCTGATGGCATATGTGGCTTGTACAGAGGCAAATCTATATCCAAAACTATACTTTAAAATAATGGCATTTTTGGTGACAATATGGAAATGCATAAGTGGAAAGGCTGCATACCTGTCTTGACCCTTTAGATGACCCAAAGCCAAATCACTCTGGTGAAAACTGCTAGAATTTCAAGCACAGGTCCCTTCAAGAAAACGGCCTTTGGTGTGCTAACTTTAATAGTCCCAAACTGAAGAAAGACAGTAGAGTCACTGAGTGGCCTATGGACTTGGAGGAAGATGACTCCCTGTGTATCAAACTTAAAGAACCAATTGCTCAGGAAAACATGCCTTGAGGGAAGAGATGGGGTCTGCTGATAGCTCCCCAGCTTGCCTCTGGAACCAAAGCCCAGGAGTCCCCAAGAAATCCAAAGACCCCTGGACCTGTCTTGCTGCTGAAAGTTTCCATTTCTCCAAAACTCTGTAATCAGAAGAAATATTAGAAATATACTCCTTTTATTTAGTGTAGTCTCAAGGTCATTTCTGTATTCTTCTGTCCCAAAATAGAACCCACCCCCACCCTCCAACCTCAATTCTCCCAGACTGTAAAAAGGAGAAGGCATCCATTTGCTCAGAAATTGGGGGTCCCCACCCCCAACCTCCAAGAGATGAGGGAGGCAGGGGAAAGACACTCATTAGCAACTTGCAGGTGGTGTTACCAGGGTATTATTTATTATTTGTTGGCTGCCAAAGCTTCCCTGAGCCTGCAAAGACAGAGCCATTGCCTCGGGGGCTGCAAAGTCTGAGACAGACAAACAACACACAACCCAGGCATGAAATCCACCCCACTGAGGAGCTGGAGGCAACCTCAAGGATAGGAGCCACCCTCCTTTCTGGAGAGCCCTCTGGTTCCTGAAAGTCTTGGGGAAGGTGCAAATGCAGGGGAGAGTCTGGATCAGAGAGGAGCAGGCTCTCCGAAGGGATGAGAGGGGCTCCAAAGAAAGGAGTGCAGGCACAGGTTGAGGCAAGAGGTCTTAGAATGGTGTGAGAGGTAGGAGGAAATGAGATCAGGGTTACAGGCTGGGACAGCAGGCAGAGGAGGCGGGTTGGGGGGAGAGGCGTTGCTGAATGGATGGGGGAGGCCAAGAGATGTCATCAGCTGTTGCGTGGGGGAGCACCGATGCCAGAACACAAGTCGTGGCAAGAATGAACCGCCAGAGGTACCGAATGATTAGGAGTCTAACCAGGGGGAAGAGGGGCTTGGTCATCGGGAACAGCCTGTATTGAGATGCTACTGCTCCCTGATAACCGCTCCACTGCCAGCGCAAAGCGGACTGCAAAGGAAAGGGCCAGCGTGCGGCACGGTAGGGCCCTCAAGGTAACGCGGCCGGGCATCCCTTCGCTGGGAGAAGCCCCATCTGAGAGCCGCGAAAGCTTTAAGTCTCCCCGTAACCTCTGTCCCCAGGAAAGTAACTTGAGGCTCATCGCCCCCAGGAAGTCCGTCCCGGGAATCCCTGTTCTCAGTCCATACTCTTGGTGTGATCTCATCTGCTGTGTGCACCTTGCTAAGACAAGAGAGCTTGTTTGGAGGCTTGGCAGAGAAGACTTCTCCCGTCTACCCAAAGAAAGCACTTCCAACCAAAGACAAGCACTTCTGGCTTTTGTTTTTTAAGTATGCAACTGCAAGAGGGATGGAGTGAAAGGGAGAGGGAAGTTGGGACTCCCATCCAGTCAGTCCTGGAAACTGATGGGTGAGAGATGCCGCAGCGGCACTTGGCCCTCACACCCTGGGCAGCGCAGCGGAAAAGAAGGCCTGGGAGGAAGGCCAGAGTGGCCTCTAGGCCAAAGGAGTCGGTCTTGTGCTTACTGCCAGGAAGTCCTCTGCTGAGTTTCACCTCAGCACCTCC
This sequence comes from Vulpes vulpes, assembly GCF_048418805.1. NCBI lineage: Eukaryota > Metazoa > Chordata > Mammalia > Carnivora > Canidae > Vulpes > Vulpes vulpes. The sequence continues at coordinate 1,457,715 of NC_132787.1, forward strand.
AGCTTTAAATGCTCTCTTTTCCTCTGATTGGGAAAAGGAGAGAAAGAAGTACCCTTGTCCTTCATTTAGGTACCACGGAAACCGGTTATTAAATCCGTGAGCCGGGGCAGCTGGGTGGCTCAGCGGTCGAGCGTCTGCCTTTGGCTCAGGGTGTGATCCTGGGGTCCCGGGATCGAGTCCCATGTCGGGCTCCCCGCAGGGAGCCTGCTTCTCCCTCTGCCTGGGTCTCTGCCTCTCTCTCTGTGTCTCTCTTGAATAAATAAAATCTTTAAAAATATGCGTTTAAAACAAACAAAATCCTTGAGCCCCTTCTAAACTCATCATTCTTGGGCTCTTCCCAAGGATCCTAGGTGCACCAAGTGAGGAGCTCTGAAGACAAGAAACCCACGAGAGTTTATTTACATCTCTCCTTCAAAACGTGCACTCCGTTACTCAATGTCTTTGGAGGGCTTGCCCCATAAAAACAACTTCATACAAGCAAATGCTGTGGAAAAGCTCACTCCTGCTATTCGTGCCCAAGCAGAGAGGCCAAATACCAGTCTCTCGCTTTAGATTCCCTAAAGCTATCTGCAATAGGATGGGAACTTTCTCAAGGTCTGGTCTAAAAGGGCCAGGACATCTCTCTGTAGGGACAACTACAGTGTCACTGCAGAGAGCAGCTCTGACTTCTTCCAGTGAATCCCCAAACAGTAATGAATGGAAAGGTCTTCTAGCTCCAGCTTCTCCCAAACTATCAAGCCCCTTAAATGGCATAAGAAATAACTGAGACCGGGGGATCCCTGGGTGGCTCAGTGGTTTAGTGCTGCCTTCAGCCCAGGGTGATGCTGGAGACCCAGGGTCTAGTCCCACGTCGGGCTCCCTGCATGGAGCCTGCTTCTCCCTCTGCCTGTGTCTCTGCCTCTCTTTCTCTCTGTGTCTGTCATGATAAATAAATAAAATCTTTTAAAAAAGAAAAAAAGAAATAACTGAGACCGGGGGATCCCTGAGTGGCTCAATGGTTTAGTGCCTGCCTTCGGCCCAGGGCATGATCCTGGGGTCCCTGGGTCGAGTCCCACATCAGGCTCTCTACATGGAACCTGCTTCTCCCTCTGCCTGTGTCTCTGCCTCTCTCATGAATTAATAAATAAGAAATAACTGAGACCAAAATACAGGATAAATCTCTCTGTGAATTTCCACTTCCACCCCAGATTGTGAATCCCACACTCTCTATGAACACTGGGAATGGAGAACACAGACAACCTAAAAAGGTTTGATAAATTTTCAAAAATCCATTGAGCCCTGAAATGTATGATGCAAAATTTCTGTACAAGATGTATCTGTGTTGTTTAGGCAGACGCGAGATTGCTTTTCCTTAACGCATGCTTCCTTGGAGCTGTGGGAAAACAAGTGTAAGGTTACCAATTCCCTGCAAGGACGTCCTAGGATGGAAACTAAATAATTGACCATGTTTAAGTGGTCGGTTTCCTACCAAACTCGGAGTCAGGAGACGCAGAGAACGCCAGACCCTCGGCGCATCCACCAGGGGGCCAGGCAGCCAGCCGCCTTCCCCTGTAGCACACGCAGGGACGGAGGGAATAAGGTTATTATTCCCAACTCCTGCAGGCTCTGGGAGCACCGGGGAGTCCACTCTCACCTGTTCGTGGTGGGATCAGTTCTATCCTCCAACTGGTTTCCACTTGGGCTAATTTATTGGAAATGGAGAGGCAATCAGACCAGGCACAGTGAGAAATCTCCTAATAGGAATGTGGCCTATTAACCTCTAAGATCTTAGAAATGGTTGCTTGAAAAGCGTAGAATCTAATAAAAGAAAAAAAAAAAAGAAAGAAAAGCATAGAATCTGTTTTCTTTCTCAAGCTCGGCTATAGGAGAGGAGTCAGCGGAGGCAGCGGGCCCGGCCAGATGATTCTCGTGCTTGCTCCGGGTCCTGAATCTTTTCTCTGAGGGGAAGCCGGATCCAGTATCCAGAAGGTGAGGGCTGCAGTGTTATTTTACAAACAAGCCCTCCCTATATCAACGCCACTTACTGTACTGGAAGCCGGTATTAAGTGAACCGCTAGTGTAGTGCATCAAGGGCTTATTGAATATTGATTCCCATTTACGTGACAGCAAAATGGCCTAAGAAATCTTCTCTGGATGCCTCAGCCCCTTGATAAAGAGGGTGTTAGTTTTGTTTTATGAAGCTGGGATCCGGGCCAGTCACATCTTATAGCTCCACTTACTTTTATTTAATAAAAACAAGGGATGGTATGAGTGAGGAGGGGGAGTGTGTGGTGTCATGTTGTTTTTCAAGAAGATTTGATCTGTTGGCAAAGCAAGAGGAGCAGGAGTTAGACTTCAGAAAGGATTTTTGCATCAGACCGCAGGTCAAGGAAGGAAACAGAGAAATCCTAGAATAGGCAACCCCGAAAGCAGGCTTAGATCTTTCTTCTAAAAAAAAGAACCCCCACCTGCTGAAATAGAGAAGCGATTTTGCTAGCCCGCCGCCGCCACCCCAGCAAACAATGGAAGCGACGGCTTTTGGCTGCTCTAAGAGCAGAGTCACAGAGTCTCTCTTTAGGGAAGCAGGGACCCAAAGCTTGCTGTATCCTTTCCCCATATGCCGGGTCTCTCCAAGCCCAGCCCTCCATCTGTATGGGAATTCTCCGAATTTCCCAAAAAAAGACATACACTAGCTTCCCACCCATTCCCAGTCTCCAGTAGAGAAAAATCCCTCTATGTCAAATCTTAGTTCAATTCGCCACTTTCCTCAGAATGTTCCCCCTGGAAAATCAGCTACAACCTTTTTGTGCAAAGGAACTGACAGCTCCACCCCGGAGCAGCATGGGCCGGTGGGGACCACGGAGAACAGGGGTGAGGCTTAGAAGGTGAATCCTCTCCTGGATCTTCACCCACACCCCAGCCAACCCCCCCTCTTCAGGTTAGACACACGGCCGAACTGCTCATTACGGGGGGCCACAGAAGCCCCTTCCCTCCAGCCCAATTAGGGTGCAGAGGCAGGGGGTGCCCAGACTGGAGACGTGGCAACCAGGGAGGGTGAACAGGGGAGCTGGGGAATGACCACAAATCGGTCAGCCTGCCAAGAGCCACTGACCCCGTTTTAATATCCCAGAGGTTGGAGGCGAGAGTAGAAATCACAGGCTCCAGAAAAAACAATCTTTGAAAGAAAATTGCCTGTCGCAGCCAGAGATATATGAAAGTGCTGTTACAGTCGGGAGGGAGGGGGGAGTGACTGTAAAACTACACCTGGTTATTGCACTGACTGGCTGACACCACGATGCTTCTGCACTCCAGACACTTGGGTTGGAAATGAAAAATCCCTCTGGACTTGGGTAACCACGACGGTGCAGGCCGAGGTGCGTAGGCAAGCAGGCGGCAGGGCTGCTCCAGCTTTGGGGTAGACGACCAGATTGCAGGGGGTGCGGCGGGGGGACCAGGGACTTAGAACTTGAGTGCCACCATAGCAAAGGGCAAGAAAAGAGCAGGAATATTCTTGGCCCGGGGATCTTAGGCCAGAGTCCACAAAGGAACCGTTCGTCTCTGCCTTTGACAGTCCTGTCTGGCTTTCACTCGTGTCCCTGCCCTTCCTTCTGACTTTATCCTTCCTCTTCTTTCTCTTACCTTTCTTTCATTGCTCCTCTCCCCGTGTCCATCCGCGTTATCTTTCACGTCCTCTCTGCTTCTGTCTGTTTTGCACTCTCTGTTCCACAAACTCTGTTTGTGTCCCTGTCTCCATAGTATTGACTCATCTTATTATCCTTCTGGGTTTTGTTTTTGTTTTTTTTTTTATAGCCATCCTCTTCTGTCCAGCTACTTGTGCATCACTCCTTCTCTGCATCTCTACTCTACCAAAAAGTGGCCAGGGAGCACAGAGAGGGAGTTCTACGGGCAATTAGTCCACTGCCTTTTATTGAGCACTTACTGTCAGGCCCTTACTTAACAAACATTCTTATTTAATCCTTACAATTAGTCTAAGAAATAGGTCTTATTACCCCCGTTTTACAGATGAGATAACAAGAGTAAAGACTCTGAGTAATACAATACTAAGCATAGAGCCAGGATTCAAATGTAGGCCTGTTGGCTTCTAATATCCAACCTTTAACAATTAATGGGCAAGAAAAAAGCAGACAGAAAAATAGCAAGAGGGCAAATAGATGGGAAAGATCCTATAACACACTAGGGAAGCAGGGGCAAGTGAGTGTTCCAGACCAATCGGTAGGAGCAAACCCAATGTCAGTCCTTAACCTGCACACCTTAAGGCCTGATGGGCCAATTACCGGATCTCTCAAGGAGATTATCAGCCCTGTCTTGACTCAAAAGTTGAGTGGAAGGGAAAAGAGAGCCATTGGCCCCAAAAGGAACATCCTCCCCCTACTCTGGTCCACGTCTTTTCTAAACTTCCTAAAACCAGTCCTTTCCAACTGAGCCCTCCAGTCTTTTGTGGGAAAAGGCTGGTTCCTTCTGCCTTGAGAGGACGCTAGTTCCACGCCAAAGGCACCCATCCTTTCGTTATACATAAATAACACCATCAAAGTTTTGTTGGGTCACAAAATTCTCAGGCGGAAGACCGGTCTTTTATCTGTCCCCAGTAAATCTCTTTTGTTTTAAAACTAGTCTTCTCCATGCCCCACTTCCACTACTTCACACCCTTCCTGTCACAGAGTCTCCCTTAGCATTCCAGGCTATATCTCCTGCTAGAACTCAGTCTCTGTCCCAGCACTCAAGCCACCCAATTGCATAAGGGATGGTGTCTTCTAGCTCCCATGAGTGCCTGGCGTGTGCCATGGAGCATGAGATGGGATCTCTGCTATCTCGGCGTCGTTACAAATGGAATAATTGGTCATAAAAATTACACAGCCTGTTGGAAAAGAAATAACAACACACACACACTCATTACAGATTCCTGAGATAGCTTCGCCTGGCTAAAACTTCATGATTTCTCCATGTACCAGTCGTCAGCAATATCCCCCCACCTCCGAGTATTCAAAATATTGAGTCTGCTCCAGAAAGAAGCCAGAGACAGAATACAGACTCAAAGCTACAGCCTTGCCAAAAGTTCTGCTCAACGAAACCAACACGACCTGACCTAGAAATTGGGGGCGGGGGGAGGTGGGTTATGGGGAGAGGCTGGTTCCTTGTGGCTCATAATGGAACTCTGTGAAAACAAGTTGACACCTTAGATGCTTTTTTGAAGTAGAAATGTGGAAATGTGGGGTTCCCCTCAAGGAAGCCTTCAGCCTGATGGAGAATATGGACAAGTTTAGGACACCATAGTATTGCACTGAATGCTGGAGCAGGGGTTCTAAGGTCCCAGATCTGGTGCAAAGTAGAAGAGTGAGATATCCTGGTAAGAGATGGAATGGCCAACCCCATGCTGCCCCCCAGGGAAGAGAGAAGTGAGGGGGGATTATTATTCATTCTGGATTGCTGAACAGCTGGAAACTAACTGTATTCTGAAAGACCTGGGCTGCACTCCCTTCCTGGTCCTGACCACCAGGCCCTAACGCCTCACCCTGTCACTCCCGGTTATGCAATGACACTCAGCAGGTAAAATTCAAAAGGGGACTGCTTCTGAGGGGAAATACTTTTGGAGAGAAGACAAGAGATACACGGGAGTCCTCTGCTCAGGCTGTGAGCTGAAGGCCTCTGCTCTCGAAATCTCCTCTAGGAGAAGACCAAGAAATACATTTCTCCACCAGTAGGGCAGGGTCCAGAGGCCCAGAAAAAAGTGGTAAAGACTCAGAGTAATGTTTTCCATAACTCTGGGGGAAAACCTCTCAGGACACTATTTGCCCCCTTAACATATCACATCTTGACACTTTCCCTAAGCTACTTTGCCCTCCAGTTCCTTCATAATCCCTTCAAGCCCTCAAAAGCAAGCAGTAAGGCCAGTGAGTGGATCCTGGCATCCTCTTCTGGAGATGACCAAGGAGAGCAAGGCACGAGCCTAAGCATTTCAAGCCCCCACCTCCCGCCTATGATTCTATGCACTGCAGTTCTCCTACATCTGGAAGTGGGGGAAGCAGGGGGGGGATATTACCTGTTCCCTTTAATTCCCTTAGGGAGAGGGAACAAAAAAAGAGGGAAGCTGGATACAAGCCAAGCAGACTCAGACTGGCTCCTAGTTTTCCCAGCTGTGGACTCAACTTCTTGGAGTGAGAGCAAAGAGTGAGACGAGGCGATTGCTATGTGAAGAACAGGTTTGACTCCCACACCCTGTCTCCACTCTTCGTGCCTCTCCTCACTCCCTCTCTGTGGGGTGAGGAAGGAGAAAATTACACCAGCTCCTCAGCCATTCCCGGCTATGGTCAAACCTCCTACAAAATATGAATCAGCCAGCCATGGAGACAGAAACAAGGAAGATTATTTTGAGGCCTGAAGATTATTTTGCTTCCCTCAGGACTTCAGTGACAAACGTCTGCTGGGGGATAAGTGCTTAATTCTGGAGGAACACCACCGGCCAACCTCAAAGTGAATCGTAGGGAACTTTGCCCCTGTTGTGCCCAACTGCGAGACAGACACCGAGGGGGTCCCATGCCTTCCCCTTGAGAGCACTGCTCCTGCTCCCTCTCAGCTTCCTAGGCAATTCTGATAGGGACTCATAAATTCAAAACACAGAAAATCCTCCTTTCTCCTCCACGAAAATATTCACACAGTTTGAGTCTAGTCTAGAAGTGCTACTTAGGTCGCTTTTACTCACACTCACCTGCAATAAAAATTATTCACCCCCCTTCCTCCAGCGGTGCTTCTCTCACTTCCCGTACATGCCAAAAATCTGGGGATCCTGTTAAAATGCAGATTCTGGTTCAGTAGGTCTGGGGGAGAGTCTGAGATCCTCCATTTCTAACAAGCTGCTGGGTGAGGCTAACGCCACTAGAGCCCAGGCCACGCTGTGAGCGTCAAGGACCTAGAACAGAGTACATGAACCCAGGACGGACTTCACCTCCTGCCTGGGGTGGCCTCCAGGTGAAACAGAACCAAGACGCAGAGATGAAGTGGCAAGAACAGGGTAAGAGCAGCCAGGCGCGATACTACAGAGATTAGGAAGGAGAATCATCTAGAGGCTGGGATGTCTTAGGAGATCAGGGAATATGTCTTAAAACAAGAGAATCATGAACAAAATACGAAGATAAGGGCCAATGAGACTGAAAGAAGAGTCAGGGGCAGCATGTGCAAAGGATCAGGTGGGAAAGAAGGAAGCCCACACAAGGGCATGGGCCTAGTTTTGCCTCTTGAGGCAGGATTCTGGGCCAAGAAATGATAGGAGCTCATTGGAGAGAGTCTGTAGGGGCCAGTGGAGAAGGATCTTAAAATTCAGCCAGAGGAACTGAGATTTAATAGAAGAAATAGAGCCTCTGTGGTCAGAATGGTGCCTTAAGAAACTGAGAAGTGGAGGCATGCGAGGGGCTGGGGGCCACGGAGGCATGGGGAGTTACTGTTTAATGGGCACACAATTTCAATTTGGGAAGATTAAAAGGTTCTGGGGATGGATGGTGGTGACAATTGCACAACAATGTGAACGTACTTAGTGCCACTGAACTGTACACCTAAAAATGGTTAAAATGCTTAATTTTGGGGTGCCTGTATGACGCCATCAATTAAGCACCCAGCTCTTGGTTTCAGCTCAGGTCATGATCTCAGGGTTGTGGGACTGAGCCCCGCGTCAGGCTCCACACTCAGCACAGAATCTGCTTAAGATTCTCTCTCCCTCTGCCCCTGCCCCCTGCTCTTTCTCTCTCTCTAAAATAAATACCCTTTAAAAATTTTTTTAATGCTCCATTTTGTTATGTATATTATACCACAATAAAAAATCATAGTGGAGGCCATAAAAATTTGGTGCTACTGGGATGCCTGGGTGGCTCAGCGGTTGAGCGTCTGCCCCTGGCCCAGGCCATGATGCCCGGGTCCTGGGATCGAGTCCCGCATCGGGCTCCCTGCGTGGAGCCTGCTTCTCCCTCTGCCTGTGTCTCTGCCTCTCTCTGTCTCTCATGAATAATAATAATAATAATAATAATAATAAGTTGGTGCTACTATCTAAATAGGACTAAGATCTAAGCCCACTCTAGGCTGAGGAGATAGCTGAAAAATGAGCCTCCTGAAGTCAAAGTAAAATCTGGAACCACCTCCGAGCCCCACCTCCCTCCCTTTCACTATTCTAACATAAGATAGGTTGCTTATGTTCTTAAGGATTTGAAAGAAAAACAAGCACATTACAAATGGGTTTCTGTTGTGCCTCTGAGCTGGAGCTGCTCAGCTTGAGTCACTAGGAGCTGCTCTGTGGGTGCCATGCACAGATCTCCTTGCTCAGCAGCTAGCAGATGAAAGAACCAGGCTAACGATGAGGAAAGGCAAGCTCTGAAAATGCCCAGGCTCAGAGTCCTGAGCTCTTTCTAGTTCCATAGGGAACTGGGAAGAAAGGGATGAGCTGAACTGGTAGAGAATGAAACAATAAACTGAAAAAAACCTACCAACCATCAAAGTTGGAGACATTCCTTCGAAGAAAAGAGTGGTGGCTGCCCTAAGAGGCCAGAGAAGCAAAGAACCCTCTCTGCCTCAAGTCAGAGGCATGGAAGACACAGACCAACAAGAGTGGGGGGGTGGGCAGTGCCGCTTGGGCTCGAGAAGGTGCCACACAACAGAACACCAGCACAATGGGCCCAAGTTTCCACCAGGCACAGGCTGGGGAGGCTGGTCTGAAAAGAAAGGATGAGCCTCAATCCAGACAACTGAAAGAAATCCCCAACAGGTTGCAGTGGGGAAGGGGACCGAGAGGGGAGTTTGGAAAACCAAAAAGATTTCTTTGGGTCAGTCTGGAGGCAGACAGAGAAAGGAAACCTTGGAGGAGTCAGGCAGTTGCCCTGAAGCCCCATCTGCTGACCCATCCTGCTGCACGCACCAGAGTGATACCCGCCGCACCCACCCCTAGGGGTGAGCCGAGGCCGGCCCCCACCCTAGGATCCAGGGAAGGCCTCTGCCCCCGAGCAGCCTCTGCCCCTGCTCTCGGCCTCCACCCTCTCCAGGTAATGGGGTGAATCCAGCAGCTGCTCTTAAGTCATTAATAGGAGCAGAGCTTGATGATATTTTCTGACTCAGGGCAGCCTAGCCAGACTCTTAATTTCTCTTTGGAAATCCATCATCTGGGATCAAGCGTCATAGCACTCTCCCATGTAATCCTTGGGCCCCTCCCCAGTCATCAGAGCAATTCCCAGGTCCCCAATGATAACGCAAAGGAATTGCGCTGTGATGGGGAGGATTTCGCCTGTTATTTATGCCCTCCTACGCGGGTGGTTGAGGGCTCCTTTCTGAAGTCTGCCTTCAATCCCTATTACCACATTGAAAGCATTCGTTTTCTTCAAGGAAATTTTTTTTTCAAGGGACACGGATCTTATTGGCAACAGAGGTCAAAGAATCGCCATCTGTAGATGAGTAAATAGAAGGGAGGCTAAAGGTAGATGCAACTCATAGTTATTTAAAATTATCTTGTGAGCTGTACTATTTGTAGGAAAAAATAGCTACCCTCTATTTCCACGGAGAAGTCAAGAGGGAATCACTATCTAACATTCACAAAGTTTTTTTTTTTAATTTATTCATGAGAGACACAGAGAGAGAGACAGAGGCAGAGACGCAGGCAGAGGCAGAAGCAGGCCCCATGCAGGGAGCCCGATGTGAGACTCGATCCCGGGTCTCCAGGATCAGGCCCTGGGCTGAAGGCGGCGCTAAACCGCTGCGCCCCCCGGGGCTGCCTGACATTCACAAAGTTTTGAGAGAACTTTTACACCCATTATTTCAACCACTCTTCTCAGACATCCCCTACAGGGATGGGGAAAGTGGGCTTTAGTCTTATGATGTCCATTTTGATTCAAAAGTATAGGTGAATAAACAGAAGTCCGGGGGATAATCTTACCTGCAGGAGGGACTAAGGCTAGGCATTGAGAAGAACTTACCATCTGCAGGAATTGTGAAACATTGGAATGCACTACTAAGGGATGTGACTCAATCCAACTTGTCACAGCCAAAAGAGGACTCTGGAAGAAGGCCAAGGGGCTTTGCTTGTCACATTATATCAAAATTGCTGGAGTACTTTGTGCTTCCTCAAATGGCTCAGAGCCTGTGTGCCCTCAGAACCAACCAGAGGACCTGGCACATAATAGGTACTCAATAAATGTTTGCTGACGGAAGGAGAGGAAGAGGGGTATAGGAGAGGAAGCAGGGCTGAGGATGTTGTAGGGAGAAGAGCAGAGGTTGAGAGGAAAATAGGAGAAGGGGACAAGAGCTAAGGGGAAACAAGAAAAGGTGCAGGAGCTACCAGTGGAGGAGAAACAGACCCTGGGGGTCACAGGAGTAAGAGAACTAGGGGCCACCAGGATACCAGTGGAACCAGAATCGGGGCAGGGTCACAGGGAAAAAAGAAGGCAGAGGGAGATATCTGTGCAAGAGGCATTCCCTTCTAGCCTTGCAGTCGGTGCCTCCTATGGGAGGAGATGTCTTCTCAGGGACCCTATAAGTTAGGCGCTAAGGATTTGATGACAAAGAAGAACAGCACAGACAAGCAGGAGACGGATATTTTTTCAGCAAACATCCCATTGCAAATCTCTGAGAATGGAAGAGCCCGCGTTGGCAGCTGCCCTTACTCTAAAGTCACTAGACAAGTCAGGCAGGTGGAAGGAATTTGGGGAGCACACAGGAGCTACTGTGCCTAAGACATGATCTCATTGTGCTGGGGACTTGGGCACCCACTTCAACTCAGAGCTGATTACAAAGGCCTATGACTGGAGCAAAAATCAGGGTGCTCTGGGACGGGAAGGAAGCAAGTTCGAATCCTCAATAGGATGGTGTCTTTTGGTAAGTCACTCAGGTCCTCTGGCCCTCACAGGGAGGGTAAACAGAATGGTACAGCCAGGAGTTTACAATATCCAGGCCTTGCACATTTGACACTTGGGCCATAGAAGCAACAGCTTCTTCACTGGTCTTTTCTATCCACCCACCGTCATCAACCTCTTCTCCCATGAGTCAATGCCCAGTGCCCAACAGCAGCCAGACTGTGCTGAGGCTCCTTGAAGAGCCGGAGAGACTCAGAAATAGGTTCCTACTGCTGCAAGGGCAATTTCAGGAAGGACCGTTGGACTGTGGAGACCCAAACTTAGTCTCTGGTTTCAGAGGAGAGGCCTAGCTGGCGATACGCAGATCAGGGTGGCACTGACTGAAGGACTCCCTGAAAAACCCCGGACCACTCTAAAAGGTCTCTGGATTCTGCTGCTTCTTTCCATCCACAGACTTCTTAAATGGAATGAGATATCAGAAGAGATAATTAATCTTGGAGCTAGAGACTCTACTCCTACCAAAGGCCCCTACCCTCACCAACCTCCCCAGCCCACCCCAGATCTTGATTCTTTTGAGGACGTAAAAAGATGGCAATTCTCCCTTAGGGCTGTTCCTGACCTGCTGCAGAAAACAGGAGAATAGAAACGAAGATTTTGGCCATCACCATGGCAACTGGCAGTCTCTCTATCTCCCTCTCACACACTCCCCAGCACCTCCTTCCCTCCCACCTCTAAGTCATATCAGCTCATAAGATTTCTTTGTGGCCAACACACCAATTCGCTTGAAACAAAGAACAGAAAAATCACTGGTTTGGGGGGAAAAGGCTGGCCTCTGGCTTTCCCACTCACCTGAGCTGAAGTTCCCTCCCTATGATCACCCCTCTCCGGCTTTCACACAGATGCTCCTCGTAACCCCTACCATCCAACCTCACCACCCCTCCGATCTCATCTCCCTATTCCCACAGAGTTGCCCCCATCTAGAACTCCCATTCTCCTGCTCCCCAAATATAGATCCTTTAGCTTCATAAGCCCCCCAGTGCAGACCCACTCACCCTCAGACTGCCATCCTCCGAGGCCATGTGCTTTCGCCCCCCATCTAGACCCATTCTTCATGCCACCTCTAGGTGTAGTATCCCCTGTTTTCATGTCCCATATGAATGGAGGCTCCTATTCGGATTCCTCCTATTCAGATTCCTTATCACCTACCCTGTCCCTAGATTCTCAACTTTTCCCTCTCAGTCTTAATTCAACCTCCAAACTGGATGTTTGAACCCCAGGGTCTCTTGAAAGAAGAGGGAAAGAAGGGCAATGTCTCCGTGCTTCCTTCTCCTAACCTTCATTCTGCTCTGGTCCAGCCCGAGTCCCCACTGGAGGCTGTGAGACTTAATTAGCCTTCCCAGATTACCCTGAGATTCTTGAGAGAGGAGCCAACGACTATTCTGAGCTGGGAGGAATTTTATCGGCGTCTTTTACGGCTTTGTTTGTTCTTCAATTTCTCCAGCTCGGACTCTTTATCCGAGTCTCTTCAGTCATAAAACAACCTCAAAAGGACAAGCTGAAACCAAAGTGCATAGAACCACCTTGATGCCTGCTCTTAGCCCCACCCTATGACTGGGAAGGGGCACCTAGATCCCCACCACTGTCCCCCCACCTACCAAGTACCCATCCCCAAACGTAGTATCCCACTGCCACCCCCATCTGGGAAAATGGAAGCAGAAGATGACTCAGGGGGTCAGGGAGGATCAAGGCTTGTTTAGAGCTTTGAGATCTCTGGATGAAAAGTAAAAAGGGTGGGGAATTGTGAAAAAGTCAGCTGAAGCGTCTGGGGCTCAGGAGCAAATCACTGTCCACCCCACCCACCCACTTCCCAGACTGAGGTTCTTAATCTTGACAAATGGGTGCAAAACAGGTTTGCATCGAAGCATGAGCATTTTAAGCTAGCCTGAACAGAACTGCCCAAGTATTTACTTCTTCTCTAGAGAGTTGAAAGTTGAGAAGACAGACACATTTATTTAGGATAGACTCTGTCTGTTTCAGCCAGATGAGTTAAAAATTTTCCATGAAAGTCTAGCCTATTACTGTCCTGGTCAAGATCCAGAATTCAGTGGAGAAGAGAACTCAGAGAGGGCTGCGCATAGGGTCTTTCATGTATCCAGGGAGTGATTTAACTTCCCCTCTCAAGAACAAGACAGGTAAGGAACTGGTCACAACACTGGAAGAAATTAGAGGTGGCCCTATATGAACCCTCTCCTTTGCGAAGATATCTCCAACTTTCAGTTTTCCCCGGAGTCACTTTGTTTTTCTCAATTGTGTCATCCATTTTCACAGCTTCAATGATTATTTCTCTGTGGGTGAGTTCTGAATCTGTCCCGCCAGACATGACCACATTCTCTCTAATCTTCTACTTCCAATGTGTGATGAATATTCCTAGAGGGGCTCTCCCAGCAATTTAATCTAAAATATAATTCATATTCCCTCCAAAACCAGCCTCCTCTTCTAGCTTCCTCTTTTCTGTTAGAGTCACCACTATTCTACTAATCACCAAAGCTGAGAACCTCCAGCTTCATCTTTGACTCCTCTTTCTTTTTCCCTATTCTCTCATCTTACTCACCCTCCCCATGACGAGCCATCAAAGTCCCTCAGTGACCAGGTCTGTTCATCATGCTTTCACAATGCTGGGACCTCCAACCTTTCATGTCTATTCCCACGCCATTGTCCTACTTTAGGCTTGTAGCCTCTCTCATCTAGACTTCATTAGCATCCTAACTGGTCTCCCTGCCTCTGTCTCCTCTCCAAGTTATCTTCCCACTGTCTCCAGAATAATCTCATTTAGGGGCACCTGGGTGGTTCAGTTAAGCGTCTGTCTCTTGATCTTGGCTCAGGTCTTAATCTCAGGGCCAAGGATCCATACTCAGCATGGAGCCTACTTAAAAAAAATAAGAAGAAGAATCTCATTCAAACAACTTTGTGTGTCATTTCATCCCCTCTACTACAGCCTACAGTTCAATTCATATCTCTTAAAAGATCCTCACGTGGACGTTCTGTGCTAAAAAATGGGTCGTTCATTCCTTCAACAAATATGCATTCAACATCTAGCTACTCCGTCTTTGGTGTGTTGAGAAAGCAAATGTGAATATATATCATCCTTGACCTTAAGAATCTCGAAGGAAGCTCTATTTGGTATCCCCAGAATATGTCCTTTACTTTGCTGCTCTCATGGCTTTGTATCATGCCATTCATGTAGAATGTCCTGTCCAGCCTTAAATTTTTCCTTAAAATCCTACCACTTCCATGAAGCCTTCCCTAGCCATCCCATCACAATTTCCCCTCCTTTTTCAGAATTCTTATAGCACTTGTCTGTATCACTCACTAGGCATTGTCTTACTGCCTTGCGAATGCCATAAATATATACTATAAATATTAAGTATCACTTATACATACGATGTATGATATACATTTAACCTCCACAAATGATTTCAAGCCCTGGAGGGTAGGGACTTTGCCTTTCTTTTTGCCACCCCAAGGCATTTAGTGTCTTACACACTGATTGTGCAGATAATATGATTGGAGACATCACACTGACCAACTGAAGAAGCAAACTTCCAGGATGGAAATGCAGTATAGAGTCAAGGAAAAAGCAGTGGTTCTCAAGTCAGAAGAAGTGAGTCTGCCTCCCAGCTCTACCAGTTATTAGAGATCTTAAATTCTGAGCCTACCATGCAGGGTTTTATGAGGATTTAACTTGGTGAGAAAACATATGGAAAGAGTAGATCAGTGCCTAGCACCTATAAATAAATGCTCAATAAATATTTATTTCCTTCATTTATTTCAGTTTGGTTCTGGCCAGAAGGCAGGTTGGATGGAATAACCTCCTCGGAACTTCCAGCTTCAGCCTGCCCAGACCTCAGGAACATAACTGAGAGAGAAGCACTAATCTACTCAATTACTGCTGGCTTTCTCTCCATCTTTATTCATAAAATCCTCAGCACTTAGCCTACTTTTTATAATTACATTTGTTATATCCCAACCCATATTCTCTAGGAAGCTTCCCACTCAACTTTTCCTGGGATTCTCCAAGCTAGAAAATTAGTTCCAGAACTCCAAGTCTGGAGAATTGATTTTCTCCATCCTCCCATTTCCTAGGCCCAACATCATCTATTAATCTTCTTGAAAATGCTTAAGCTTTCTAGGGTTATTAGATCACAGGGTCTCAATTTCCCTCTAAGGAACCCATTCTCCTCATCAGCCTCAACTACCACCTCTCACAGATGTTATGAAAAATCTTAGGACAGGGACCTGAGCAATGGGAGGAGCAGAGGGAGAGGGACAAGCAAACTCCATTCTGAGCATGGAGCCCAATGCAGAGCTTGATCTCAGACCCTGAGATCTCGTATGACCTGAGCCAAATCAAGAGTCGATGCTTAACTGACTGAGCCACCCAGGGGTCTCTCAAATTTTCTTTAGATTCAAGTAAAGATCATAAAACAGACAAATGAAAAAACACAGAAGGGTAAAACCCAGGAGTCCTGACCCAGCAGAGGCAGAGGCATCCTCTCCCATCACTGCCACCTCAAGCAGCCATATCAGGCCTCCACTGGGGCCAGGAGAGCTCCTCTAATGGGAAGAAGGGGAAAAGGAGGGATGAGTCACCAGGAGCTGGAAACAGAAGGTTTTGTTCAAGAGGAAGAAGTCTGTGATGCAAGCTCTGGGGAAACAATGTGCTCCCTGTATCTTCACCCCCTCCCCTCCACCTCCTCTCCCCACACCCCAGCCAGGTCATTGACCAGATCTCTGGTCAGAATCAGGACAACAGAAGAAGCTTGCTAAGAGCCTCTGGCTTCCATCTAGCCATTCCATACTCATGGATCATAACTTTCACTGTCATCCTGACCTTTCCTCTTCTCAGGGGCCAGCGGGTGGCTCACGATCATCCCTAATTTTAAATCATTTCTCAACTTAAGCTTTAGAGCTTAAGCTTCCAGCTGTGATTCCACAATGCTCTCTTTGCTTTAAGCAAGCAAACCTGTCTCTATCCTCTCTGCCTCCAAACCCTCACACTGACCTCTGCCTGGCACATCCTATTCTCTTTTTCACCTAGATCTAGCCCTTCCTTTCTTTCAAGCCCAGCCCAGGATTCTCCTCCTTCGGGAAGGCTTCCCTAAGTAAGCGAAATTTTCCATTCCAAGCCTCTTTTACACTATGCACTGTTAGTATCTGGTCCCCAGTTTGTAATTTCATGTGTATGTATCTACCAGACTCCAACTTGTGTAGCCTGATGCTCCTCCTCCCCCTCAATAATTCTGAGAGTTTTATGTTCAGAATCAAGCATAAAAAAGAATCCAAGTTACAGAGTCATAAAAAACCGAGTGGGCAAACCTGGGGAGGGAGGAAGCAGCAGTAATGGGTGGAAGATCATGAAGGTGGGAATGTGGGATGTAGAATTGATGTAAGAGGCAACCTGACACAAGAGCACAATCATTAAACTTTTCTCCATCATCCGTCTACACATACTCTTGGGCTGGGTTATACAGAAAGAAATTACGTAGATCAGCTTCCTGCACATTCGAGCTTCATAATATAGTCACAATGATATAATAAATAAGGACAAACGAACCCCAAAAATCAAAAAGGAAAAATCAGAAGGCTGAAATATAAAATAATAATATCTCACAGAAATCAGAAGTAGGTGTAATTGAGAATAGAGACCAGGATGTGTGCAAAGGGAAGGACAGGGTTTGAGAAAAGGAGTGGGGGAGAGACAAAGTATGAGGCTGGGGACAGATGTCCAAATCCAGCCATATGTGAGCCCAGCTCACCTCTAATCCAGGAAGGCATCCTTGAAATGAAGGAACTTTTGGAATATTTTGAAGGATAGGAAAGAGATGGTTTGCTAAAGAGCACAACCCCTGCTTGAAAGTGGAAAGCAATCAAGTACAAGAGGATCATAGCAGATAAGCCTGAGGTGGGGGCTGGGGGCAGCGCCCTGCTCCCGTATCAATCCTCCACCAGTCAGCACAGCACCCACAGGCCCCCCCAGCCCCCTGGAACAGAGCACGGTTCTCAACAGGACTGGCCTGCTGCGAATGAGTTCCAACCCCCAGGACCCCTTCTCCTCCCTAGTGGAGTGCAGGACTTTGAATCCTGAAATGAATTTCTTCCTCAGTAGCCTTACAACCGTGGCATACTTCACAGTTTTCAAAGGACTCTCAGCCACCTGTTCTCATTTGAAGTTCCCACTCCCTACTGAATTTCCACTCTACTGTCCATGCCTAATAGTTAGACCCTGCATCACAAATAGACATACTGCTCCTGGTTCCTATTTCACAGTGCCTGGCATACAGCTGGTGCTCAATAAACACCAAGGAATAAAAGGTTGATAAACTGATCAAATGTTTTAATTTCAACAGAATGGGGTGAAATTTGATATCCGAAATGACTTCCTGCTTGCATGAATGGGAAGATAGCGAGAGCCAAAACCATTCATAGGCACAGAATTGTTCCACAGATTCTCAGGCCAACGTGGACCTCTAAACTGTCTTGTCCTCCATCCTTCGCTCCTAAGAAAGAAGGTGATACTTGTTACATCCCTACTACGTGCCAGTAGTCGGTGCTTATACATATGGTATTTCATTTATGCAAGCCATATCCCAGCCCATCTCTTCCAGAGAGACGGCTTATACTTTTTCTTTTCATACCCACAGACAGGGTGACTTCACACATTTCACATGGGGCCTTCCTACTTCCATTTTTAAGGTTTTCCTTTAGACCAAGGGCAGCAGTTTATGGTACAATTTAAACTCATTTTCATTCGAAGTTTCTCTCTCACAATCCCTGCCTTGTCCCTCTCCCTCTCTTATCCCGGCACTCCTACATGCACCTTGCATATACATTGTTTCCTTCTCCTCTGGGTTCCTTGCTCCCTCTTTCCACCCCAAAGGCAAACAACCCTCCCTAAACCAGTAAAAGGTAGATGGAAAGAAGGAAGGAGAGGACACTAGGCTAAGATGGAAGCCTTGAGACCAGAGAGACTAACAAGGGCGGGAGGAGAGAGCTACCCGCCCTCCGTCAAGGTGGCTTTGCCTGCAGTTTTTATTATGCATCGATTTTCTTATCCATCTTCTTTAGAGCCTCTTAGATCTTCGGGCTGCGGCTGTTTCTCCAAATTGTCATTCACTCCAAGCTCTCCAGCTCCTTGCAGCAGCTGAGGGGGGCGGGGGAGGGGGGCTGGAGGGGGGTGCGAGGGAGAAGGCAGCCAAGAGAGGTGAGTGAGGGTTGCTAAGTAACCGTTGCCAAGGAGTCAGTTCCAAGGAGCATCCCAAGCTGCCTGCTTGTTCCAGCCTACCCCCCTTCCACATCCTCCCCTCACTTAAGTTCTCTCAGGTCTATAAAGCAGCTTGATTCTGGCACCTTCGCCAACTGCAGAGCTATTTCCTCAGCTCTTCAGGTGGAGGACCGCAGAGTCCAGTGACTGAGAGTCTCACGTACCCAGACCTGGGCTGGTCATCATGGGCACCCATCGGTCCTTCAGATGACACAGTTAAAAACAAATTACTAAAATGTTGTAATTTTGTTGCCGAAAATAAAGATTCTGAGCTCAGAGGGTGGACAAGGGGGCCACGTGGAAAGCCAGAGCGTGTCCAGCTCCCTAAGAGGATTTGAGCCCCCTCAGGGAAACCCCATTATTTGATCTGAAATTTTGTGAATTCCAAGAACAGAAAATGTATCCTGTTCAATGTCACAGCATTTCCAAACTAAAATGATACTTTGCTTATTTGAAATTGGGATGATCTGGGGCGCCTGGGTGGCTCAGCATCTGCCTTCAGCTCAGGTCATGATCCGGGGGTCCTGGGATGGAGCCCCCCATCAGGCTCCTTTGCTCAGCATGTTGTCCACTTCTCCCCCCACCCCTCCCTCCTGCTTGTGCTCTCTCTCTCTCTCTTATGCTCTCTCAAATAAATAAATAAAATCTTTTAAAAATAAATAGATGATAGATAGATAGATAGATAGATAGATAGATAGATAGATAGATGATAGATTTAAAAAATTAGGATGATCTGCTGCTTAGGATTATCCATGGCTGCCCCCTCAGTCAAGGCAGAAATACCAGGCAGTACTACATAATATTTTATAGCAAATTTATCTTATTAATTCCATTCAATTCATGTAAATATTAGAAGTTCACAACCCTTCACGGGTAATAAAGGGAGCATATAGAAGAAAATACTGAAGGGGGTGGGCAGGGAGAGTGCCACTCTGGAAAGCCAGTCTAGAATTCAAACTCTGCCACAAATGATTCAGAAGACAGATAATCATTCTTCCACCAATAACCCCAGAAAACCCTGGAGTCACCATCTCTCCGAGGCTAATTTAGAGGAAGCTGGGCATCATGCTCGGCTCTCACAAGTACCCCAATTTCTAAATTGACTAAAGACATTTTCTTCACTAGGCCCACATCCTATCATATGCCAGATATTGTTCTCAGGATAGCCCAAAGCATCCCTGTCTTTGGTCAAAGGGTTTCTCAGCCATCTTCCTGTTGTCACTGAGGAAAATGTATTCCATGGTCTCCTTTGGAATCTACTAATTTTCTACTCCTAAGAGCCAATACATCTTAAATTTTCCTAATGCTGCTTTCAGGCCAATCAGTAACACTAAGGATAAGAAGTCTTTTTACCTAAAGATTTCCAAAATATACTTGCACAGTACAGCACCACGGTGGGTAAAAGCAAGGCTTTCAAGTCATAGGCATAATTTCTTGAGCAAAGAACTTCACCTTTCTAAGCTTCCACTGTTTGCCTATAAAATGAAAATAGTATCACCTATTTCATGGAATCCTTGTAGAATTACAGGAGGGGGAATTTTTTAAATATTTGTATAGATTTATTCAATATTCGTATATATTGCACAATGACGTGTGCAGGGTCTTAGCATAAGTGCTCAATAAATAGCTGCTGTCATCATTGCCATCATCACTATTATGATGATTCTGGTCTACTCAAAATTAGGCAAATGGACAAATCAAAACACGGAAACACTCACTAACCAAAAAAACCCAAGTTCATGTGGCCACCCAACTTCCAAAAATGAGCCAATTATCAATGAAGTGAAGTCAGAAGGGTGAGGCAATATCTGAGGAACAATGTGGGCCCGGGAAGGTAACCTCCACTGAAGCTGGGATAAAGCTGCAATTGAGGCTATGACGTTGGCCCACGCTCCTTCTCAAGGATCCCCAACTACATTATAAGCACATCAGACAAAGTCTTAATTAAGAAATTGAGAAGAGGGACACCCGGGTGGCTCAGCGGTTGGGCGTCTGCCTTCAGCTCAGGGTGTGACCCTGGATCCCTGGATCGAGTCCCATGTTGGGCTCTCTGCAGGGCGCCTGCTTCACCCTCTGCCTGTGTCTGTGTCTCTGTCTCTCTCTCTTTCTCTCTCTCTCTCTGTCTCTCTCTCTTTCTCTCTCTCTCATGAATAAATAAATAATTTTTTAAAAAAGAAATTGAGGGACGCCTGGGTGGCTCAGCAGTTGAGCATCTGCCTTTGGCTCAGGACATGATCCTGGAGTCCCAGGATCGAGTCCCACATCGGGCTCCCTGCATGGAGCCTGCTTCTCCCTCTGCCTGTGTCTCTGCCTCTGTGTGTGTGTGTGTGTGTGTGTGTGTGTGTGTCTCATGAAAAAATAAATAAATCTTAAAAAAAAAAAAAAGAACTTGAGAAGAAAGAATGGATAAAGGAATATGTTCTACAGGACCAAAGTTCCCTCTGCCTTGACCCCTTAATCTAACAAACTTAATTAAGTCTCTGACACTTGGGACACCTGGGTGGCTCAGTGGGTGAGCATTTGCCTTCAGCGCAGGGCATGATCCTGGGGTCCCAGGATGGAGTCCCACATCGGGCTCCCTGCATGGAGCCTGCTTCTCCCTCTGTCTGAGTCTCTGCCTCTCTGTATCTTTCATGAATAAATAAAATCTTTTTTAAAAAAGTCTCTGACACTTGCACCTCAGCCTCATCTATTAGGGAAGATGGGTCAGGAGGCCACTATCCCTTAAGCCCTTCTTATCAGGCTCTTCTTGATGTCTGACCACATTGCCTCTTGCTGTGCCCAAAGCCCACTCCCTCGGAGATACTGTCCTTAAAAAGCATCTTCCCTTCTCTTCAAAGGTAGAATCACAGATGAAGAAGATTGAGAGGAAAAGAAAAATGGAAAGGAGAAAAAAGGAGGCAGGAAGAACTGACCAGGCAGCGGTGGAGAGGAGCTACAAGGAAGGGAGGGAGGGAAGGAGAGTTTGCAGGGAGAGAATTGAAAGGGTGAAGAAGCAAGAGTAGAGTGAGTGAAATGGATAGAACAGTATCCCCAACTCCACTAGGTGGTTGTAGAAAGAAATAGTCCTGGTGAGGAGGGAAAAGGGGAAGATGGGAAAGGAATGGAGAGGGAAGCAGACAGCTTTCCTATAGGTAAACAACATGAGTTTATGCCAATATACATACTGCTATAGGGTTGCAGAGCCTTCTCTGGAAGGGACTTGGGGCTTAAAGCCATTGCCCTAAAAGAGATGCATCACGGAGCATCTGCTGAAGGGAAACTTGACAAGTTAAACTCACGTGACGTGGAATAGAGAATCGGGGGATGATTAGCAATCTATCTTCTATTTTTCAATCACTTGGATTGTGGTTGAAAAAGGATAAAAGATGAAAGCATGGTTGTTAATCGAGACCGTGATTCTGACTGAAGCTCCTCCTTCTCGCTCGTCCCCTAATCCAGGGAACCCAGAGAGGATGGCTGGATCCTCTTCTTCTTCTATCTGCCATCCTCTCATCCTCTATCTTTTGAACAAAGCTCCTTGGGAAAATCTGCCCGTATTCACCCGCGTTAATGTCAGCTCTGGCACCAGAATCTGCCCTGGCCTGCCCTGAACCGCATGCCCCATCCTGTCTGCCTCAGAAGGGAGCCAATAATGCTGCTGCCCACTAAGGGAGAGACTCCAGAAAGGACCTTCAGCTGGGAGCTAGAGTGTTAGTACAGCTTACAGATTATGAACTCGCCCTGGATGTAAATCCGGGCTCCCAGTGTTCAGGAGGCAGCTTCCCATCCCCTGCTTCCGTGTATGTCGGCCCTCACTCTTCCTTTCCCCTTCCCAGCAGTGCTCACTCTATCCTACCTCACTTCCCTGCACCCACAGCTCGAAGGCCCCTGCCAGATCTACAGCCCACTGGAGCTCATCTCAGGTGCTGGCCCTAGTGCAGATGCTAGAAGATATGCCTCCTGCCTCAGGCACAGCAAGGGCCCAGCTCGGACAAGAACGGGGCTGTGTGACTTAAAGAGCCCTGTCGGTACCACTACTCCTGCCCATGAAGGCCTGCCCATGACCCCCGGTGAGAAGTGCGTCTTGTGTGTGCCCTGAGCAGCTCAAACAAAGCATAGTTCTTCCTCCTCCAACAAGTGTCTCTTCAAAACAAAGTGATGTGAGTCCTCTGGGCACAACTCTGGACTGCGGAGCAGAGAGGCAGGGTTCCTCTTGGAGCAGAAGCGCATCGTTCACCCTTGTGCGGGGTACCACTTGCACAGAAGCTGGTCCCCCCGGGGTGGGCAGAGGGTGAGGCGAAGGGAGGGCCCCAACCTCAATCAGAGGAACTTACGGTAACCTGAGTGAGAGCTCTCAACAGGCTGAGGTGTCCCTCAGTGTGACCAAGAGGTCAGAGCCTTTGTGAGAAGGGGAACCATTACTCTTGAGCTAGCAACCAAAATGTGTTATTCTGGCGGGAAGCAGGGCTCAGGAAAGGATTGGTGGGTGGAAAAGGCCCAGGTACCAGTCTCAGATTCCTCTTCCCCACTCCCAAGCCTTTCCTAATGCGACCACTCCTCTACAAGACGCAGAAGCTAATGCCACCGACTTGTGCCAGGAGGGGGGCGGCAGGAGAGTAGAAAAAGGAAGACCCTGGTGATGAAAGAGCTGCTGAGGCTGCGGGCCACCGGCGGGCTGCCGGCCCCTCACAGCCTTGGTTGACTTCAACCTTGGGGCACGGATCTGGGAATGGCCGGGGCAGGTCTCGAAAGTCACTGAGGGGATCTTCCCCCTCCCCAAAGCCAGATGCCCTGACCAGCTCCCTCAAGAAGGACAGAGCCCAGAACCCACTGACACTGAGGTGGGAGGTAACAGGGAGTCTCGGTGGCCGCAGTCTACCTCACCTCTCTCTTTGTATACTTCTGTCTCCATCCCTTCCCCAGCTTCTCACATCCTGGGGCATTATTTCAGAGGCCTCTACCTTGATCTGTCTCCAAGTCTCTAACAAGATCAAAGCTCTTAACACCTGTTTTGCTTGCCGACTCCTAGGCTAGGGAAGAGGGGGCAGGGTCCATCCTGAGGCAAGGGGAGGGCTTTGACTTCCCCTCTTCCCCAGGCAGTTGGGAGGTTGGGAAGTTGGACCAAGGAGGGAACCAAACCTAAGGCTGAGTTGACAAAAACGCCCCCTGGTGGGAAGGCTGCTGTTCTCATTCTGTTATTGATTTTATTATTGCTCTTCAGGTTTTAAGTTTAATTAACTCATAATAATAATAATAATAATAATAATAATAGGGTAAATATATTACAGTGACCATAAAGCCCTTTCCTAACCTCCTATCTAGAGAAAATTTCATGTTATACTTTATCACAAGATCCTGTTTATTTTCTTCGGGTGTTTATCACGCTGTAATTATTTGAACACTTGTTTTCCTGCTTATTATTATTTCCCACTTGGAAAAGCTCTATATTTGAATGAGGGAAAGAATGAATTATGAATAAATAAACTATATGGGAATAAATCTACTGGCAGGGTAAACATTTCCTAATAACATGATCCATACCTGAAAGTATCACATCCAGACCTTTATTAACAATAATATCCTTAATCAGTACTTATAACACCCCAATTCTATCTCTCTATCCATGGTCTCTTCCCCTACCACTGTATACCAGGCATTAAAGTTATTTAACTTAATTCTTTAGCTCTGTGTGAAGCCCTGTGGAGAGAATATAAAAATATACAGGGCACAGTCTCCCACTCTCAAAGCATGGAGCTGAGTGAGGGAGAAAGGGAAGATGCAGGGTAACTTAAAATTGTGCGGAGGGGCACCTGGGTACCTCAGTCGAATAAGTGTCTGCCTTTAGCTCAGGTCATGATCCTGGAGTCCCAGGATCAAGCCCCACATGGGGCTCCTGGCTCAGTGGGGAGCCTTCTGACCCCTCCCCCTTCTCATGCTCTCTGTCTCAAATAAATAAATAAATAAAATCTTTTTAAAAAGAAGAAGAAGAAGAAGAAGAAGAAGAAGAAGAAGAAGAAGAAGAAGAAAAGAAGAAGAAGAAGAAAACTGTGCAGAAAGACAGCTAAGGCAAGACTGTCCCAAAGAAGTCGAGGAGGTTGGAGGAAATAAAGTGCTCCTGATGCGGATTATCCAGGAAGGCTTGGGCAGGAGGGAACATTGAAACTGGACATGACAACTGTGTAAGATTTCAGTAGTCAGACCCTGGGAGGGGAATTCCAAGGAAACACCATAGCTACGGGGAAGGATTTCTTGACTTTGGGCATCATTTGATATTGATGTTCGTCATGAGAGAGTAAAACGCAAGGACCAGTGAAATTCAAGATAAAACTGCAGAACCTGGAGGCTTCAACCAGGGAAGACAGGAGACAGGACCCGGGGCCTGGCCCAGGTTCTGTTTATCCCTCTTCTGCATGTGTCTTATTTGAGGAGTATACGGCTCAAATGGGACGGGGTACCCGCGATGCCTCCATCTATATGTCTCTCATCTCCTCTCTCCCCCCACTGTGTTCTTTATTAACAACAAAATGATTTCTTAATCTCATTACAGAGAAGAGCACAAAGCACAGAAAAGCATATGCTACGCAAATTAAGTTAGGTGATTTGCATACCTGGAGAAAAGGGAGAAACCCCTCCTCCTTCTATCTCCATAGTCAATTTTTCTCGATCTTCTGACACTATACGTCAATAAATATCTATATTTCCTCCTTCTCTGGACAAGAGATGCTGTTAAATGTCAAATGTAAAGTAAAGTTTGTCATAAAAATCCCTCATAAAAAAAAAATCTCCCAACTACCAGCATTGGAAATTGGAGGAGGGGAGTTCCTGTGCTGTGTTTGCCTTTGAACCATGTGTAGGTCATCCTGCCTCCTGCTTCCAGAAGCTTTGCTTCGAGTTTTCTAAAGAAGTAAACATGCATTCAACTCCTCTTACCATCCCTGCTTCTGTCAAAGCTCATTGCTTTCTATGAAATTAGTTTCCCAAATGACTAGTTTCTCATAATCTCAACTCCAAATTCCTTAATTAGTGTAATTCTTAATTCTCCTCTTTTTGAGATGGCTCGAATAGAGTTCCACTTGGAAGTAAAGAAGTAAATTAAATGACTTCTCTTAGTACCTTCCACCAGGGGGTTCCAGGAGGGGAGGTGGTTACGTGGGTGGTGTACATACAAGGGTGGCTGTGTATTAGGCTAGAAAGTAAAAGACAGGAGGGGATTGCCTTGCGGCTGCTGTTTCTCTTTCTCTGCAAACCTCCTCTGATTATAGCAGATTTATAGGGGCCCCAAAGCAGCCCAGCATCTTAGCCATAAACTTCCCAGAAAGAAAACTCATTGAGGTTCCCTTGAGAGGTGATGAAAAATAAATATCAGGGTTTGGTACAAACACATCAACCAGGGCCAGGGGTGGAAGGCAGCCAGTTCCTTATAGCTGGTTTAACTCCTTCAGGATTTGTGTTCACACACACACACACACACACACACACAGGCCATACCCAAATATGTTCATGTTTATAGATCTACTGAGATGAATGTGCCGCACTCCTCAGTGCATATTTCCACCCAAATTCAAACACTTATATCCATATAGTATAAACACACGCATGACTTTCAATGAGTTGCTTTATGAACATAATATACCCAACCTCTCCCCCTTCCCAAGCTCCTGACTACAGGGTGGGGCACAGTGAAGGTGAATGAGAGAATGTCTGAGTATAAGCCTGCATGTGTCACTAAGTGTGTCTCTGACTACATTCCATAAAACAAATAGAAATTGTTTTTTCATTATTCACTATTTGGAATTATCCACTGTCTTTGAGTTACCTCTATACCATCAAGTTTCCGTGATCATCTACCCCTTACTGAGCCACTACTCCATGCAGACTATAGCTCAGGGGTTAGCAACATGGGCTTTGCTCTAACTTGGTACAAGTCCTAGCTTCACTACTCACTTTGCACAAATTACTTCATCTCCCTGAGCCTTAGATTCAACTTTTGTAAAATGAGGATAACAATAGTCACCTCATGGAACTTCTGTATTAAATAGGTGATGATGGAAAGTGTTTGGAACAAAGTATAGGGCATGATGTTCAGCAAATGGAGCTATTATTATCATGATCATTGTGGGGGGGGCATTGAAGATATAAAGAAGTGATAAAAGAGATGTTCTTTTCCCTTAGGAGTTTTTACAGTCTCATCAATGAGACAAGATAAATACATGGAATGAAAGGTCATGGTAATCTAAAACTCTTATTTGAGCTCTAAAATGCAACTTATTCCCCTAAATCCAAGCTCTGTTTCAAAGTTCTTAGCAGATTTCAGTGCTCTCATAAGAAAGATTGTTTTCTCCTTGTGTCATTCATCATCCTCACCACCTGACATACACCACACGTACACCCCAGCCTCTCGTTTAAGGAGTTGATTGGAGAATTCTTGGGATAAAAAAGATTTTGAGAGTTCATTTTGTGCATTTCCCTGATTCTGGGCAGGAGCCCATCTGCGGCCTTCCAAGGCCAAGTGCGACAGCCATGCACATGGCCAGAGAGCCTGAACCCTCCCATCTGCCCTAGTCATCCTCTTATCTCAGAAAATTCTTCCTTATGTTCAATCTCAATCTGTTTTCCTTCAATATTGGCCTCTCCCTGTCATTCATTCTGGTTAGGAACGAGATACACAAACCCTCAAAAGCTTAAGAAAATTCTCAAACACCCATCTGGTAAAATTGTTGCATTGCCTATTACCCCAGATCTCTGGAATTATAGGTCTCATGTATTTTGTTATTAACCCATGAAAAAATCATCAAAAGGTCCCATACAAAGCATTAATTTGGTCCCTACTAGGGTGTAACCCCTTATCCAGACCTCTCCTTAAAGCTTTTGAAAGATGAAAATATCTTTGAGAGATGAAAATATCCTAATTTCTATGACAGTTAAGAACTCCTTGTTCAATCCCTCCAACCCCCATAGCCTCCTCAACTAGTATCACCAAATTATCACTCATTTGATTAAGGGACAGTACAGCCCCGAGGCGGGGCATGACTAATATGACCTCCCCAGTCCCTTTCAGTCCATCATGTGATATAGGGGAAACAAAATTGGCAGCGGTCCCGACCCACGCAATGCTTGCCCCAGGGGAGCCCCTGAGGACCAGGCTGACTCCAGCGTGGGCATACCAGGCATCTTCCCAAAGTGGGCAGAGTGCCAAGCCCTGGCATAGTGACTAGTGTGGGAGGCCTGGAGACAGGAGGGGAACCAGGGCCCACACTTCTCCCTCTTCCCCAAACCCGATTTCCCCAGCCTACAGCCCTCCTCTTAAGCTCCCAATTCCAGAGTTTTCAGGCCTTCCATATAGTACTCATCTGAGGCCAGACCCCTCTCATTGATCATCTAAGGTCAGTGCTTCCCACACCTGAAAGAGCATACAAATCACTTGAGAGCTTATTAAAAATGCAGACTCTGATTCAGTAGGTCTGGGTTGGGGCCTAAGATTCTGCATTCTTAACAAGCTCCTGGGTAATACCCATGCTGCTGGAGGATCCATGGCCTATACTTTGAAAAGCAAGGCTCTAGATGACTGGAGTAGTCTCTGCAATGGTGTCCCAGGAAGAGTCTGTCTATCCATGTCTTTCTGTCTATCCATCCTCCAGATGGCAATGAGAATCGTATCTCATACCTTCCTGATTCAGAAATCTCACTCCATGGCAAATAGACAATACAAACCTAGTTCATAAATTCCCTCTAAATGTGAAAAAACACATTCTTCACAACACTCTCATTCTTTCATGACTCCTAAAGGTCCATGTAGGCTAGAATTACTCTCATTTCTTTTCCAAATCACCTATCCCTTTTTTAGTTCCCAAATTGCTCCATAGGCATCCTCCTCCAGAAGTGTCTCTTGACCAATACTTTTCTCAGTTTCTACTCATACATTCCCTTCCAAAGTAATGATGTCGCCATCCCTATCTAGTTCCTCATTCCTCCTATTTCAGTCCATTTTTCTCCCCATTTGGAGTGTAAATTCTCTCTCCAGAGAATCTTAGATGCTCTCATGAGGTTTTTGCACCAGTCTCTCAACACAGCATCTAAAAGAGTTGGTAGGGGGATCCCTGGGTGGCTCAGCGGTTTAGCGCCTGCCTTCAGCTCAGGGCATGATCCCGGGGTCCCGGGATCAAGTCCCACATTGGGCTCCCTGCATGGAGCCTGTTTCTCTCTCTGCCTCCCTCTCTCTGTGTCTCTCATGAATAAATAAATAAAATCTTTCAAAAAAATAAAAAGAGTTGGTAAGTATATGGGTAACCCTGCCTCTAGGCAGGCTCCCCTGGAGTCACCTGCTCCCTATTGCGAATATGAGAAATTCCACAAGCAAGCAAGCAGCTTCCTATCTCTCCCTCTCAGGGTAGGCCCCATACATAAATACAATAGGAAAACACTGGCCCTTCTGTCCCAAAGCATAGAACTCTGCTTCAAGAAAGATGCCTGTTGTGCCCACGCTGGAGCCAGTCTAGACTTCAGGGCTTCCATGGAGTCAGGTAGAATGGGTTGGGCCTTCTATCAAATTGCTCCTTCCTGCCCCTCCCCCAAGTCCCATGGGAATAGATGGAGAAGGACCAGAGGAGGTCGGTTCAGGCATTCTCCTGCCCCAGGGCTGTATTTTCCCTGCTGCTCTTTGAATGAACAACACTGTTCTCTTTGCTGGGTCTAGAGTTAGGAGAGAACCTCCCCCTTGCCCTCAGCAAAATTCCACTGTGATGGGACAGGATAAGATAGTCACCAGAACTCAGGGATAGCCAAACAAAGGCAGAATTAGAAGTGCCTGGGTACAGATCTAGATACAATTCTGGATGGACAGAAATGCCATTTGTCAAGGAGACTTTCCTAGAAGATAGTTTGAAAGGAGTAGCACAGTGCTAGCCTGAAAGGAAGGAGAATTTTCTGTACCAAAGAGACTTGTAAGGCTCAATTCAATTTAACATGAATTTATTAAATGTTCATTTTGTGCCTGGCTCCCAGCTGGATGCTCTGGGGGAGTAAACAAGATACACTCCTATGACCTACAATCTAGGGAACAAAATAAATAAAGAGAAGTGTAGTATTTTATTTGTTTATTTCAGCTTTGGTGAGAAAGTATAATTGACATAAAATTATAAGATATTTAAGGTGTACATTGTGGTGATTTGATATATACATACTCTATAAATAAATAAATGATTCACTATGATTTCCCCACTGTGAAAGGATTAACAATGGTATTTTAGTCTGAATGTTTGTTAAATGAAGGTTAAGGGTTAAGAGGGTTCGTGTGTTTCCCTCACTTTATCTTTACATGTGGAAGGGCTTCAGCTGCAGCTTCGGTTTTCAAAGTGGGGTCCCTGGACCAGCAGCATCAGCATCACCTGGGAACTTGTTAGAAGCTCCTGGGCTCCTCCCAGACCAACTGATTTCCAAATGCCAGAGCCAGGACCAGCAAGCTGTTTTCCCAAGACCTCCAGGTGAGGTGACATCCACTGAA
The DNA here is from genome assembly GCF_048418805.1 of Vulpes vulpes. Taxonomy (NCBI): domain Eukaryota; kingdom Metazoa; phylum Chordata; class Mammalia; order Carnivora; family Canidae; genus Vulpes; species Vulpes vulpes. The sequence goes on from NC_132787.1 coordinate 1,487,335, forward strand.
GTCTGAACACCACTGAGCAGAGTACTATTCCTGGCTTCTCTCTATACCCCCTCTCTCATTGTGACTTTGGTTAGTGAGTTGAAGAGACAGCACTGAGCATGCCCAGCTCAGCCTCTTCCAGTTTTTTGTTGGTTTCCTTTTTTTTTTTTTTTTTTTTTTTTTTACCCAGAACCAACCTGCTCATACATGAGAAAATCTAATAAAAGCAGGCTCTCTCCTGTGGTAGAAGGCAGGGGCTGTTCCGCACTACTTGTGATGAGGAATAAGTCTTTCTAATTTAGTGACTCGGTATTTGCAAGCCAATTAGGCTGCAGATCTAAAGTGGACGGTTTAATCATCTGTCTGTATGTCTTGAGCATCAGCTGCTTCCAAACATAGAAAGGGGGAAATGCAATGTTATTTATTGTATCTCTACAGCTCCAACAATGGGTGTTGTGAAAAGTGGGCAGGAGGCAGGTACAGACCACGTGCAGTATAGAGACTAGCTGAGAGAATAACAGGACAAAAAAAAAAAAAAGGAAATTCTCAAAATTTTTAACTAAATGGAACTTGAGAAATGATCAGTTCTGACCTCTCACATTACAGAAAAATAAACAGAGCAATGAAGGAGCTGCATGGTTTGCTCAAGGTCACATTGGTAGTTAGTGGTGGAAACAAGACTAAAACCCAGGACACCTGGCTCTCAGCTGTGCACTATCTGAGCCGGTGACTAAAGCAGGCAATAGTGGAGAAACTAAAATCCAGGAATTTGGGGGCTTCTGGCTCAGTGATTAAGCATCTGCCTTTGGCTCAGGGTGTGACCCTAGGGTCCTGGGATTGAGTCCTGTGTTGGGTTCCCCACAGGGAGCCTGCTTTTCCCTCTGCCTGTGTCTCTGCCTCTCTCTGTGTCTCTCATGAATAAATAAATAAAATCTTAAAAAAGAAAAATAAAGGGATCCCTGGGTGGCACAGCGGTTTGGCGCCTGCCTTTGGCCCAGGGCGCGATCCTGGAGACCCGGGATCAAATCCCATGCCGGGCTCTGGGTGCATGGAGCCTGCTTCTCCCTCTGCCTGTGTCTCTGCCTCTCTCTCTCTCTCTCTCTCTCTCTCTGTGACTATCATAAATAAAAAAATTTAAAAAAAAAAGAAAAATAAAGTCCAGGAATACAGGTATCACCACCAAGTAGAAGAACCAAACCCAGGGATTTTCAGCACAAGTGCCTGAGTTCAAGGCAAAGTGCTTTGTGCTCAGAGGGCAGCTCCGGCTCCATCCACCTGTGCATGTTCTGTTGTTGTCTCACACAGCCCAGCCTCAGTGTGCTCCGAACACTGCCTCTTTCTCCTGTACTTCTCCTAGTGTTGTTCTCTCTGCCTACAATCTCTCCCTGCCGCCCACTTGTGGCAAAATTCTATCTGTCCTTGAAGAGACCCAACTCAGACACCATTCCTCTACAGTCTTCTTTGATTTCACCAATCAACAACCCTCACCACTGTGCCAGCCACAGATGATCCTCCTCGGCTCTGAATTTCCAAGACACTTTATCTGGATATTTCTTATGACAACACTTTCTACTTTGTGTTGCAGCTATACTTTATCCCTTGTATTGGAATATAAGCTCCCAGGGTGGCCTGGCTGGCTCAGTCAGTAGAGCATGGGACTCTTGATCTCGTGAGTTCGAGCCCCACACTGGGTGTAGAGATTACTTAAAAATAAAATCTTAAAAAAAAAACAATATAAACTCCTTCAAAAAATAATAAAAACAAAATATGATTTTCTTATGGGCAGGGACTATGGTCAGCTTTTTTTTTTTGTCTGTTTCTAGTTTATTTTTTTAGTGAAATATAATTAACATACAATGTTATATTTGTTTCAGCTGTACAATATAACGATCCAAAAATTCTGTACATTTCTCAGTGCTCATCAAGATAAATGCACTTTTAAAAATATTTTATTTATTTATGACAGATACAGAGAGAGAGAGATCGAGAGAGAGGCAGAGACATAGACAGAGGGAGAAGCAGGCTCCATGCAGGGAGCCGGACGTGGGACTCGATCCCGGGTCCCCAGGATCACACCCTGGGCTGAAGGCGGCGCTAAACCGCGGAGCCACCTGGGCTGCCCTAAGTGCACTCTTAATTCCTTTTATCTATTAATTCCTTCCCCCACCACCTCACCTTTAGTAACAACCAGTTTGTTCCTTGTATTTAAGAGTCTAGGGCTTTTTGTTTGTTTGCTTGTCTTTTTTTGTTTATTCATTTGTCCTGTTTCTTAAATTCTACATATGAGTAAAATCAAATGGTATTTGTCTTTCTCTGATTTATGCCACTTAGCATAATACCCTCTAAGTCCATCCATGTTGTTGCAAGTGGCAAGATTTCATTCTTTTATATGGCTGAGTAGTATTTCATTGTGTATATATACCACATCTTCTTTATTCATCTATCAATAGACACTTGGGTTGCTTCCCTATCCTGGCTATTGTTAATAATGCTGCGAAAACATAGGGGTGCATACATCTTTTCAAATTAGTGAAAGTGAAAAGCTTTTGCACAGCAAAGGAAACCATCAACAGAACAAAAAGGCAACCTACTGAATGGGAGAGGGTATTTGCAAACGATATATCCAATAAGACATTAATATACAAAATACATAAAGCTTGGGTGGCTCAGCGGTTTAGAGCCTGCCTTTGGCCCAGGGCGTGATCCTGAAGTCCTGGGATCGAGGCCCATGTCAGGCTCCCTGCATGGAGCCTGCTTCTCCCTCCTCCTGTGTCTCTGCCTCTCTCTCTCTCTATGTCTATCATAAATAAATAAATAAATAAATAAATAAATAAATAAATAATTTTTAAAAATACATAAAGAACTTACCTCCTGTGTCTCTGCCTCTCTCTCTCTATGTCTATCATAAATAAATAAATAAATAAATAATTTAAAAAAATACATAAAGAACTGACACAACTCAACCCAAAAAATCCAATTTAAAAATGAGCAGACCTGAATAGACATTTTTTCAAAGAAGACATACAGATAGCAAACAGACACATGAAAAGATGTTCAGCATGATTCATCATCAGGAAAATACAATTTAAAACTACAATGAATTATGGCTTTATACATGTCAGCATAGCTAAAATCAAAAAGACAAAAATAACAAGTATTGGTGAGGATGTGGAGGAAAAGGAACCATCATGCAATGTTGGTGGCTCTTGGTACAGTCACTACGAAGCCAGTACGGAGGTTCCTCAAAAAATTAAAAATAGAATTACCATATGATCCAGTAATTCCACCACAAGCTATTTACCCAAAGGAAATGAAAACACTTTTTCTAGTTTCTTTTAATAACAATTTTTTAAATTCAGCAAGTAGACACAAGTGAAAAGTAGACAAGTTAAATAAAAAAAAAAAAAGATGAGAAAGAGCAAAGACACATCCTTCACTCCACAATAAACACAGAGCTCTATTAGTGTTTCCCCCCCAACATGCCACGGGCGGGCTGGCTTTCTGTGTGCTCCAGAGTACTCTCCGTTATAGGGCAGGGAGACCAGACAGCGTTCAGGTGTGAAGATGTCAAATCGAATGTGTACTGGCGCTGCTGAGTTCCAGGTCCTCAGTTTGGGGCCTGACTAGAGTGGGTTTAATCCTCAAAGCATGCTGGATCCCATAGCCAAAGTAGATAGCAAACCCGATCAGCATCCAGACACCAAATCGGGCCCAGGTGCCAGCGGCCATCTGCATCATAAGGTAAACATTCATAAAGATGCTCATCAGTGGGAGGAGAGGCAGAGCAGGTACCCTAAAGTAAAGGGGGGTGGAGCTTTGTGGCTGTCTCCAGATGACCCCAATGATCCCGGTAATGAGCACCAGGAGCAGCACAACCGCTGTGATCCACCCTGGGTCTCCAGAAAGCAGTAGAATTGGCCACTGAGCCAGCACCAGGCCAAGAAGAGTCAGCAGCAGAGCAAGCAGCGAGGAGCAGACACAGACAACCAGGCCGGAGAGTGCAGTGGGCGTGGGGCTGCCTGGAAAAAAGAGTCCCCGCAGGGTCAGCTTCTCTGCTGCGGGTCCGTCCTCCTGCTGCGCCCCTGCTTCATCATCTTCATCCTTCATTTCGGGCTGATACCTGGCGATGAGAACACAGAGAGCCACCAGGGAGTAAGTAAGCAGGGTCCCAATGGACATGAGGTCCACAAGGTCAGTGAGTCCGAAGAGGAGTGTCACGAGAGCTGTGATAATGCCCAAGGCCACCGTGGCCACGACAGGGATGCCCGACCTGGTGTACAGCCTGGCAAGGACACGGAACAGGAGGCCATCGTTGGCCATCACGTAGAGCATCCAGCGACTGAGGAACATAAAGTCCAAGATGCCAGTAGAAAGGGCACAGAGGGCTCCACTGGCCACCACGTAGCGCGCAGAGGCCCAGCCCACGTGCAGAAACGCCTCGGGCAAGGGGCTCCCGGGTTGGAGCTGATAGTAGGGCACCAGGAGTGTAAGTGCCGAAGAGACACCAAAGTGCACCAGAAAGCAGATGAACACGGAGATCACGATGCCCACGGGGGCAGAACGCTGGAGGTCCTGGGCTTCTTCGGCGGCAGCGAGAACGCTGTCAAAGCCTGCGAATGCGTACAGGCAGGAGGCCGTTCCGCGGAGAACCCCCTCGAAGCCGAAAGGCACAAACCCTCCAGAGCCCAGAGGCCCCAGGCCAGAGGTGTCATTGAGTCTAGACACGGCCAACGTGTAGTCCTCCTCGGTGAGCTTCCAGTTGTGCAGGTCCCCCTTAATGAAGCCAGAGATGATGACAAAACCGAGAACCAAGACGTTCACCACCGTGAACGCCGTAGTGGCCAGGACGAACTCACTGGCCCTCAGAGCCAGCAGCGCGGTGAGCAGCAGCACGAGGCCCGCGGCGAAGAAGTCGGGGTGTCCTGCCAGGACGGGGGGAGCAGACAGGGACACGTGCTCACGCAAGGCCCCAGAGATCCGGTGGCCCGTCAGGTTGTCGAAAGCTGAGCTCCAGGCCCGGGCCATGCTGGCCGCCCCGGTGACTCCGGAGAGGATGAGGCTCCAGCCGGTGAGGAAGGCCCCGAGCTCGCCCCCGGTCACGTAGTTGTGCAGATACGCAGAGGCCGACCGGGGAGCCCGGGCGCCCAGCTCCGCGTGGCACACGGCGGCCACCACAGAGGGCAGGGCGGCCGCCAGAAAGCAGACGGCGATGGCCGGGCCTGCCCTGTCGCTGGTCACCTCGCCCGCCAGGACATACACGCCGGCCCCCACCGTGTTGCCCACGCCCAGGGCCACTATGTCCACGGTGCGCAGGCTGCCGGCAGCAGAAATCTTAGCCACGTATTGCTCCAGTGTGTGCTTTCGTACCAGCTTTTTACCAAATCTGCAGAGTGCCTGGCACAGCATTCTGGCCCGAGTAGAAGACGGTTCTAAGGCCAGAGCACCGCAGCCAGCCCAGGAGCGCCGAGTCGCGTGGGGTTCGCTGGGGCTGAGCTAAGCCCCGCGGGGTCGGGCCGCGGGGTCGGGTGCCCGGGCTTCAGAGCTGCCGCTTCGTACTTCACCTTATGTGCGTTAGGCCTCCGTGACGCCTAAGACACAGCAAACAGTAAATATTCCCTGAACCCATATTCAACCAACCAGCCAACGCTCAGAAGGCCTATGTCACCTGTTGCAGCCCAAATATCACAGAAACGGACACCAAAGGACATGGCAGAAAAATCAGCTCTGCTCTCCCCCCGGAAAAAGTGCCAGATACCTCCCAACATTTTGCTTTTTTACGCACCACATGACATAATCCCATTTGGGTTCGTCTAACTCATGTAGCTTCATGTACTAATTAAGCTGTAAGACACAACAGGGCATGAATTTATTGTGCAATAATTCACACGCGGGATGTTTGCGCAGTGCTTGGGCGTGAGTTATGACACATTAATTCACGGCCTAGAGGGCCTCGTTGCAATTACAGACCCATTTTTTAAATATCATCTGAGTTTAAAATACAAATATTGGTCGTCCTCCCCGCCCCCCCCCCCCCCCCCCCCCGCCGTCTTAAAACCCTTAGCCCCCACACTAGCCAGCCAAGGTCGGATGGCGCTCTGGCCTCCTTTCTCCTCGTTCTGTATCAGCCATTCAGGTGTGCCGATGGCAAAGGAAGTACAGTCCAACCCTTCGCTGTACCCACCGAGGCCCATAGGGGCGCTGTGAGAAGAGAGGAAGGGGGAGAAAGGGACAGGGCCTTCGTAGCCACCTGCAAGAATTAGAGGAGCAGGCTGTAAGGTCAGGAAGCACAGGAGAAATGGGGGCGGCAGCCAACCCCGGGTTCATCACCAAGAAGAGAGAAGAGCCAGAAAGGCCATTTTATGAATTCTGACATTCAATCAACTTCACCCAAAGCAACCAGGCAAAGTTCACTACAATTTTTACGTCCACAGTTAGGAGAGTGTGATGGGCAGGGAGAAAAGAAATAAGTCACCTAGCTCAGGAACTCGCAACCACAACAATTCCTTCCGTCTCCTCCCTCTCTGGGTTCTGGGAGAAAAGGTGAGCTCACTTGTGCAGACGACTCTCCTCTCTGGCCACACCATGCTCTATAAACACCCTGCACCATCTGTGATGTCAGCCGCCAGCCACCTGGAGAATCTGCCCTGCTCTGTGAGCTTGTATTAAAACACTCACTTATAACTCCCTATTAATTTTTCACGAGGAGTTATTTTTAACTCGCTCAAACCATTGTCTGAATATGCCAAATATATTTTCTTAATGAACGAACCCTGCGTGTGGTTCCTCCTTCCCCTACTCCCCTGCTGCTATTCAAATGGTCCCCTCCTCATGGGGAGCAAGGCTTTGGATGAGCAATTCACAGCAATGCCCCGGAAACTAGCAGCGGAGAACAGAGAGAACAAAGTCATGCAGCCCCCACCCTCCTCCCTACTCAGGCTTTGGTTTTGAGAGAATTATAGGGAATGTTGTCAGGGATTTTTAAAGACAGAAAGATCAAGTCAAAATTGAAAAGTCTCCTCTGCATATTATCAAAAGGAACCCTTGGGTTATTGCTTCAGACCTTCCGTCTACAAATCCATCAAGACTCCTTATTTGCCACCCACCAGTCCAGGGTTCTGATTTATTAACAAGCACATGGGATAGATAAGGAGAGTCGATTCTTAGCTCATGGAACCTTTCTACACTATAAATGTGATTGAGGTGTGTCCCCCTCCCCGGCCAGCCCCCAGGTTTCAAACCCTTCGGTGGTTCCCCACTGCCCTTCTTTATAATCCCTCCTTCCTTCATAACCTACCCAGTTTCTGCTCCAGCTACAAAATTCAACACTCTCTCTGTTCCCTTGCCTCTCATGCCCTCTCAGCCCCTTCTCTTGGCTAAGCCGTCCTTATCTTTTAATTCCCAGCTCAGAAGTTGCTTGCCCAGGAAGCCTCCCCTGATCCTTATGCTGCCCTTTCTGTGTGCTCTCATAGCACCCGGGCTTCCCCCGGTTGTCATTTATCTTATTGTATCAAAATTGCAGGGGCGCCCGGGGGGGCTCAGTTGGTTAAGTGTCCGACTCTTGATTTTGGCTCAGGTCATGATCTGAGTGGGGAATCTGCCTGAGATTCTCTCCTTCTCCTTCTCCCTCTCTCCTTCCCCCCCCCCCTTGCTCACACTCACGCTCTCTCTCTCTCTCTCTCTCTAATAAATAAGTAAAGCCTGAAAAATTCCAATTCAGCTGCCTGCCTCCTCCTCTTGTGAGGTGCTCAATAAATATTTGTTGAACAAATGTACAAGCGGGAAGAGAAACCTGAAAGAGCACATAACCCAGAATTCCTTTCTATTTGACTTTGAGATACATACCTTGTAACCAAGCAACCTTTATAAACCTGACTCAGGTAAATATATAAATGGTGTTACCTTCCTTATAGAAGGCAATCAAAATGAAAAGTGTGAAGGGAAAACCAACTGTGATAAAACCTTGACCGCAGATCATTCATGGCAGGTGTAAGCCGCACATACATGATAAAGAATTGTTTGCCTTTGAGGACACTTGTTTTAAAAAATATCAGCCTGCCTTGGGTTATAGGCAACCCACCGCCCACCCAGTTAGAGAATCCATACTTTTTTGAAGGCACCATGTCCAGAACCTATAATCTAGGTAGGATGTCCTAAGGCAGAGGTGCTCACGTCAGGGGACAGAGGGAGGACTAATGGAAGACCTGTGGGGAGCACTTTCAAACTCCAGGTCTTCTCCCTCCAGAGATTCTTATCCACCTAGGCCTCACCTCCCATGACTGCTCTAAACCACCCCAACTGACAAGAAATAGTCCTAAATTTCAAAAGTAAGAGGTTCTAAAAGCTTCCTTCACATGAAGGCAGCCCCACTTAGTAGTGGGGAGTAAAGGCACTACAGGTAGAGTGTTCAGGTTCAAATCACAACCCATAGGATTATCGTCAGGAGTAAGTGAAATGATGCTTGGAAAGTACTCAGCTCAGTGCCTAGCAAACCATATGTATGTAATATAATCTACCTAATATCTAATATTAAAATCTAATCCAAAGTCAGTTAATCTTTGAAAATCAGTTAATCTTTATAAATGTCCAGCCTCAAAACCATGCACTAAAATTCAAGCTTGTTAGCTAAGCCCTCATGAGAAAATGAAAATTGTTTTATTCCATATAATTTGCCTTGAAATCCTAATGACTCTAATTAGACACCCTCATACATGCTGGTGCTAAACACTTTGGAGTCCTAGGCTGAGTTAGACCAGGCATGGAAAAATGCAAGGCTTGGGGCACCTGGCTTGTTCGGTGGGTAGAGCATCTGACTCTGGATCTGGGGTTGTGAGTTCAAGCCCCACTTTGGGCAGGGAGCCTACAGAAAATTAAAAGAAAAGAAAACAAAAAACAGAGATCAAAAAACAAAAGAAAAATGCAAGGCTCAAGTACAATAATATCTTTCTCTACAGACACTCCATCTTCTTTCTAGAAGAGGTAGCGGTGGGTACAAACTGGTAAGAGCAAAGAACATAATGTCAAAATTCGTGGATTTGAGTCGTGGCTCTTCCACTTGACTATATAAACTCGAGTAAATTGCTTCATCTCTCTAAACCTCAGTTTCCTCGTCCTTAAGGAACCTCACTTTATCCAGCTCCCTCACTGGATCAGGATGAGAATTCGGTGAGCAGATACAAAGCACCACACCTCCTGGTGGGAGCGTCACTGATGCCACCATCCCAAAGCACAATCTTAGCAAAACCCAGTACGCTCCTGTCCTCTAGCCCCACCATCCCTCTCCTAGGTACACACACCGAAGAAATCCTCTCCTGGGCCCGTAAGGGGACCCACAGGAGCACATCCGTCACCACACTGCTCGCGGTCGCGGGAGGCTGGAAGCTCGGCCAGCATCTGTTACTAGAGGAATTTATAAGTAAAATGTGCTGTATGTGCACAATGGAGTAACTCACAGCAGTCGGAAATAATAAAGTAGATTTACAGATAGCAACACGGGTAGATCTCAGAAACAAGGTTCCGTAGGAAAAGCAAAAGCAGAGTGAGGTGCATGGCACGGTGCCATGTATGCACAATTTTGAAAACAGCCCCCAAGTGCTGTTTGCTTGTCAAGGATACACATTTATCTGCTAAAAATCTCACGTCATTCCTCTGCTTAAAGCCTTCCACTGGTGTCACTTTTTATTCAGAGTAGAAGCCAAGTCTGCCTTTGTGATGCACTACAACGTCCTACAATATTTGCACTGACCATGCTGCCTCTCAGCCTCCTGTTTCTCTCTCTTCCCATTCATTGTTCTCTAGCCACCGGCCCTCTAACCACGCCGGCCTCCTAACATACCCAGCAAGAACCTACCTGAGGGCCTTTGCACTTGCCATCCCCTACATACAGAGCGCTCCCGCCTCAGACATCCCCGGGTTGCTCCCTTCGCTGCATTTGGTGAAATAGCACCTTTGTAGCAGACCTGTTTTAATCACCCCATATGCAATCTGCCCCTGACTTCCCACAACAGACCTTAACTCCCCGCCCTGCTCTTTTTTATCCACAGCAGTTATCACTATTTAAGGTACTGTATGTGTTATTTATTCATCTGCTCATGATTTGTCTCCCTCCAAAAAAACGTAAGCACCATGAAAGCAGGACTTTTCCATTATTTTGCCCCTGGCTCTATTCCCTGCACCCACGACTGAGCCTGACACAGTGGGCACCGTATACTTGTCAAATGGATGAGTGTGTCTAAATACACAGAGAGGGGTGCCTGGGTGGCACAATGAAGCGTCCAGCTCTTGGTTTCGGCTCAGGTCATGATCTCAGGGTCCTGGGATCGAGCCCTGTATTGGGCTCCGCACCCAGCGCAGCATCTACTTGAGATTCGCTCTCTCCTTCTCCCTCTTCCTCCCCAACCCCACTCTCTTTCTTGCTCTAAAATAAGTAAATAGGGACACCTGGGTAGCTCAGCGGTTGAGCATCTGCCTTCGGCTCAGGGCGTGATCCCGGGATCCGGGATCAGGTCCCTCATCGGGCTCCTTGCGTGGAGCCTGCTTCTCCCTCTGCCTGTGTCTCTGTCTCTCTCTCATTGTCTCTCATGAATAAATAAATAAAATCTTTTTTAAAAAATAATAAAATAAGTAAATGAAACCCTTTTAAAAATATATATAAGTAAATACATACATACATACATACACTTAGAAAACATGGATTGGAGGAGACATTGATAAATACACTAAGCCTCCAGTGAGGAGGGGAAATCAGAATAGAGATAAGGGTGAAAGAAAGAAAGAAAATGCATTGGAAAGGGGCCCGACAGGCAGTGATGGTGTCAATGCGCCATGACCGAGGGAGGGGACCGACCCCGCTCTGTGCACTGTAGGTTCAACAAAGGAATTGCAAGAGATGATGCTGTGAGAGTAGCTGCTACAGAGCCTGATCAATGGCAGACACGTAAATTTAAACTGCAAGGGGACCCGGAATCCTGTAGTCATCAGGACGCAGGGTATGCAAAGAAAAAGGGTGAGAACAGGGAAGATAGGGCACCCCTCCTTCTAGTTCCCTCTGAACCCATGTCTTTTTCTCAATTCTTCTTTCTCCTTCAGCTCCTTCAACTGTCTTTGGAGGCCCCTGTAGTTCACAGTAAGGATGCTCGTGCCACTTTCCTCTCTCTGGGGAACCATCCTCAGCCACCTGCGTCCCAACAAAGAGTACAACAGTGGTTCTTCACCTTTGCTGAATCAAAGACCACTCTGAGGTTGCTCATCTCAAAAAAAAAAAATGTTATACACTCTTCTGAGCAAGAATCTCAGGGGAGGACCAACTGAATGGCAAGGCCGGAGATGCTTTGGATGACTTCTGTTTCCCTCAACTCTGTTACGCAGGGTGGTCCTTGGGCTCTTCCCACTTTTACTGAAGATGACTGAAAATGGGTCTACGGACAAAGTGGGAAGATACCAGGGAAGCAACCCAAAACACAAGGGAATTAAACAACCATATTTTATGACTCCAACAGAAGCAAGCAGAACAAACAAGTGAAGAACCACACTTCTAGAGGAAAAAGCAAACCCATGATTGGAAATCCTGAGAACGTCTACCTGCAATCCAGCTTTTAACAATACAGAGAAACATCATCCCCAATGCCATGTTCAGAAATGCCCTTTCTCCGTGCAACAATCTGCAATTATTCCAATGGTTTCTATTCAGTCCAGACTCTCTGACCCAGCTGTCAGAGCCCTAGCCCAATTCTTCCCCTTCCCTCGGGTCCATCACCTCCTTGCTAACTCAGCTCCTCACATCCTGACTTACCCTTCCTGAGAGAATCCTTTGGCCTGGGTAAGTTACCCGTCCTGCCAGGGACACCCTTCTCACTGCTTTCAGTCCAGTCTTGACCCTCTAGCTCTTCTCAACCCTATTCTACGATCTTCCCCCCAAAGTCTAGGAAGCCTTTCCTAAGCCACCGTGACTGATGCCCCATCTCCAGCCTTCCTCCCATTCCCACCAGCACTCACAGCCCATCTTGATGCTCAGCTGAAACTCATTCCCCCTTTCTGTCTGGTGGTGTCCTGGGTGTGTCACTTAAATTCCTCTACAGTCTAAAAGCTTCCAGAGGGCAGTGCCAGGATCCATACACCTCCCCCTTCTGAATCCCACACTCCCATCCCCAACCCTCACTACCCAGGACAAGGATCTGCTCATAATTTATACCAAGCAACCAAAAGAGGCATTTAGGACAGAGGATATGAATATACAGACGTATTGATTGATTCCTATATCTTGAGATTCCTAGAAATAGGATTTTTTTTATTTTTTCATTTTTTTGGAAAGAGAGAAAGGGCCAAAGAGAGGTGGAAACAGGAGACTAGAACATGCACAATCATCTATTTCAAGAGCATTTCCTGAGGACATTTCCTAATGAGGGCCCTCGGTCTGTGAATCTCAGTTTAATTAGGAAACAGTCTCTCCCAAAGGAGGTGCTTGGCACAGGGGAGGTACTTAAAGAAATGCAGAGAGAGGCCAGGGAACATGAAGCCAGCTTGTATGAATTCCATAATGCCCCCGGCTCCCCCCTCCCCTCCCTCCTCCTCCCTGTGTTTCTCTCAGTCTCTGAGCTCATTCCAAAATCCAAAACAAAAGTTCCATCCCAAGTCGCCAAGAACTCCTGTCAAATCCAACAATCCACCCACTAAATTGCAGGCTGTCTTGCTTTCCCAGCCAGCCCCACCCACTCTCCTCCATCCTGGAGGTCACTGTGTTCACTCCTCCGTCTCTAAGAAGGGTCCTGTGCTCACTCTGGACCTTTCGTTTTCAAAACATTTTTCCAAGGAAGTAAGTTCCACTGGTTCCCGTGACTGGGTGTTAACACTCCTGCCAGTCAGGAAGCCGGCCTTGTGGCTCCTCCTGAATAGCTTCAAATATAGTTTGGATACAAGTTGCTTTGCTAGAAGATTCATAAAGACTTGAGAAGAAGGCTAATGAGGCTGTTAAATAATTATTTTCAGGTTCTCAAGGTTTCAGAGAAGTGGACTCTAAACGCAACATCTCCAGAGATTATATCAATCTCTTTCTATCCAAGCACTGCTCCTTCCTTCCCTGATCCCAAATTATACAAATTATCTCATCCACCTTGAAATTTCCAAAGAATGAAAACTCCAGAGCCAATCAAACTAGTGGCTCACGAACAAACAATATAAAGTTTTCTGGATGGCTGAGCTTTCCAAGAGTTCCTAATTCAAGCAATCCTGCAAATCTGGAAGGGGGCAGTCAGGAATATAAGAGTAGAGGCTTTGAGTTCAGGCCAGGAGCTTGAAATAATAGCAAGTGCAGCGTATGCAGCACCCCAATACTTCCAAAGTGGAAACAGTTCAGAATATACACAAAAAAGTAAACAGAGCAAAGCCACCATGAACGCTGGGGCAGAGTCTCGTATCCACGGGTAGAAGGAATTAGTTAACAAAAACAAATGAAAAATGGAAACTTCCCATTTTCTCCGTCTGTTTGTGCCTTATCTAGAGGGGTGTGTGCATCTCATCATGGTCATTCATTTATTCTTTCAGCAAATATACTGGTCCCCAATTATTCAGCACTGCTATACAGCAAAGAAAAACACAAAAATCCCTCCGCTCGAGTTGCTTACATTCCTGCAGGAGGAATGCAAACGTGTAATGAGAAGACAGATTGTGTCAGATTTGGGATCAGCGCTGCAGAGAAGTAAAGCAAGAGAAGGTTCGGATGTGCTCGAGGCGGGTGTTATGATTTTAAAATAGGTGGGCCAAGACAGCCTCCCATCTCACTGTTGTGCAACCATCACCACCACCCAGCCCTGGAACTCGTTCATCTTCCTCAGCTGCAACTCTGTACCCATTAAACATAACTCCCCATTCCTCCCTCTTCACAGGCCCTGGCAACCACCACTCGACTTCCTGTCTCTATGAATTTAACAACTCTAGGTACCAGGTGTAAGCGGAGTCATACAGTATTCTCCTTTTGTACTCGACTTCTTTCACTTAGCGTGATGTCTTCAAGGTTCATCCATGTTGTAGCATGTATAGGAATATCTTCCTTTTTAAGGCTGAATAATATTCCATTGTATTGCGTACCACAGCTTGTTTATCTGTTCATCCAATGATGGGCACGTGGGTTGTTTCACCTTTTGGCTGTTGTGAAGAGAGCTGTTATAAATATGGGCCTAAAGGTATCTTTTTGAGTCCCTGCTTTCAACTCTGGGGCATATATATCCAGAAGGAGGATTGCTGGATCATACGATAATCGTATATGTAATTTTCTGAGAAATCACCATGCTGTTTCCCACGGCAGCTGCACCATTTTACATTCCCACCAACAAAGCACAAGTGTCCCAATTTCTCCACATCCTTGCCAACACTCGTTATCTTCTGTTTCTTTAATAACAGCCATCCTAATGGGTGTGAAGTGGTACTTGGCTCTTTTTGAGGCTTGAGAAGGAGGCCTGTAGGGCCAGGACAGAGTGAGCGAGCAGGAAGCCGTAGGGAATGAGGTCAGAGAGAAAGGAAGAAGCCAGATCCTTCACAGTAGGGTCTGGGAATCACTATGAGGACTTCAGCTTTTACTCTGGGTGTGATGGAAACCCTAGAAAAAAGTAAAGTTGCATGTGTTGGCTACTGATTTTCATGTTTTTTGGCCTACGTATTGGGTTCTCAAACTAAGGAAAGGCCTCCTCCAGAGTTTGAAAACAAGGCATGGAGACAAGTTTTGCAGAGCCCCCAAAAGATATCCGGTGCTTCTGACAACACGGTGAGGGCTGAACAAGCTGTGCTCTCGCATCTGCCTCTCTCCCTAGATGCCAAAGACAAGATGCCAGACAGCCTCCCATGGGGGAGTAACATGATGGATTGCTTTCATTGAAGCTGTTCATGTTATGGATGATCTCTAGACAGGACTCGATCACTTAAAAATCAAACAAAAGTCATTTTCGTATCATTCACTATTTTAGGTTATTCCCACCATTACCCTGGATAATCAAGAGCTGACATAGAGATAAAGGGTATTTTTTTTCTGGAACCTGATGAAATACAGAACTGCAAAGGCAGGGGTAGGTAGACTCTCAGGAAGGGGGCAGGAACCATGTGAATCTGGCACTCGCAATCCTTGCAGATTAAATAGATGAATCCAGTCCCCAGCCCCAGATGCCTCAGGAAGGACTGTCAGAAATGTCTGAGATGATCAGAGCTGGAGAGAGAAAGGGCCCCAAAGGGAAGCCTGAAAACACATTTCTGAGAGGCAAAGAGTACCTCTCATAACCTCACTTCCCCCGGGCGACAGGGATGAAAGCTTCTACATCAAAATGAGAAGTCCAAGGAGTTATAGATTTTCTCAACAATAAATAATCTGGAGAGAATGGCCGCCCAACCACCGTTTATAAATGTTAGAAAATACACACTTGTGTGTGTGGGTTGGGGAGGGAGATAGAGGGTAGAGAAGGAGAGAATTATGGGGTTGTCCCCGCTGGGAAAGGAGGAGGGACAGAAATCTATTTTCACCATGGCATTCTTAGGATTCAAATGGGGGCTAAGGAAGGGAAGTATAGTAAAATCTAGAAACCGAAATAACTAATTTCTCTCAGCAGGGAAATAGGCCGTGTACTCCTAGGTTCTGTGTGCTGTTCTTTCCATCTAAGGACCACCTTATTCATCCTCCAGTCTCAAAATAGTATGATCACCACCCATCCCCCAGGGTAAGAGACCCCACAGCTAGTCTCACATCATAGTCCCCATATCATTTCCCTTCTCTGTGGCTTCATTACAGAGGTCTTAGGTACCTCTAAGCCTTCAAACACATATAATAAAAATGGGACTAGGATATAGGAGAAGGCTGCTTTTCCTCCTCTCCTCAAGTAGAAAAATAATAGATCTAGGTAGCGGCGAAAAGTTTCAGGTCATTCAGTTGTTCATTTAATAAATATTAAGCACCTTTTAAATGCCAGTCTGTGTGCTTGATGTTACAAACACAACGAGGAGGAAGAAGATGTGTTCCCTGCCTACACGGCACTCACTGGGTGGCTCAGCCGGTTAAACATCTGCCTTCGGCTCAGGTCATGATCTCAGGGTCCTGGGAACAAGTTCCACGTTGAGCTGCTTCTCCCTCTCCCTCTGTGCATACACTTCTCTCTCTTTCTGTATCTCTAGATCTCTCTGTCTCTCTCTGCCTCTCTCTCCCTCTCTTAAGTAAATAAATAAAATCTTTTTAAAACCTGTGTGTAACCTGAATCTAATGATAAAAACGATCAGTCTACAAAACAACTTTCTATAGAAAGTTGACTTTCTGTAAAACTGACCTGTGCCCGTTCAAAACTCTCAATGTCAGGAATGATGGGCTGAAGAACTATTGCAGATTAAAGGAGAATCCAGAGACACAACAATGAGATGTAATATTTCATACACACACAAACACACACAACACACTGGAGAGAGCATGCAAATGTGGCAAAATACTACAGTCAATCTCAGTGAAAGATAAATGGCTGTAAATTATGTTATTCTTGCAACTTTCCGTAGGTTTGATATTTTTCAAATGAGAAAGTTAAGGGGGAAACAAGAATGTCCCAGCAGTAAAGGTTATGGATTCTCATTCCCTGAATGACCTTTATAAACAAGCTTGCCATTGCTTTTGGTTGGAACAAAATCCTACCCAGAATGACCTAGCCCCAGATCAGTCCCTTTAGATCAGAGGAGTGGGTGGGAAGATAGAACTCCTTTGTCTTTGATTTACAACCAAAATTGTCAGCAAGCAAAAATGCCTGGAAAGAAACCACAACCTTGGCTCCTGTTAGTACAGTTATAAAAACTACATACTGTTATTGTCATTTTGTGGGGCTAAAACAAATTAATAAATCAGGGCCCTAGGCTTGAACTCTAAGAGGCATTGGGGAACATGTGCAGAGGCTGGAGGCAGAGAAAAATGGTATGTGGCAAATAAGGGGGCCAGGTATATGGTGCAAGAACTAGGGATACATGGAGAGAGGTGAAAGAGAACCAGAATTTGTTGAGCTATAAGTAATGCACATGTGTTATTTCACTTAACAACTCAATGAAAGAAGTATTATTCCATTTACAGACTGAGAGGTAAGACAACTGTCCTAAGCTCATGCAGCCAGTAAAAAGATGAGCTGGAACTTGAACTTGGTTCTTTATTACTTCAAAGACCATGATTTTTTCTACTGTTGCACTTTTCTTTCCCAAAGAGTCAAGACTCTAGAGCATGGCTATTTGAGCCAGTTTGTATCTTTGAGCCCAGGTCACCCTCTGCCTATGTCTACCCTTTCATCCCAAATAGATATTGATGGACCAGAGCTAGAAGTAGAGGGATCGTTAAATCTGAAAGCTCCATCTAACCATGTCCTGCTAAAATCCTAACCCAATCTAGGGGGGCGGGGTATGGATGATTCCTTCAGTAGAGCATCTGACTTCATCTCAAGGTCTCAAGTTCAGGCCCCACATTGGATGTAGAGATTACTAAAAAAAAAAAAAAAAGTCTCCAGACTACATTTTTAGATGCCAAGGAAGATTCCAGAGCATCCTCACATCTATTCCAATAGTTCCCAGATATGATTTTACAGCTAATTGTAATTCCTACCCAAACTTTAACCCATCTCCTTTTGCTTGGTTTTTATATGTTTCAAAGATTTTATTTATTCAAGAGAGACACAGAGAGAGAGACTGAGACACAGGCAGAGGGAGAAGCAGGCTCCCCGTGGGAAGCTGGATGCAGGACTGAATCCCAGGACCCCAGGATCAGTACCTGAGCCGAAGGCAGACGCCTAACCACTGAGCGACCCAGGCGTCCCTTGCTTGGCACTTAGTGGTAATATAATAGATCTCTAGATGCCAAATATGTCACCCACCTGGGACTTCTTTCATCATCCTATTCTTTCATCATTCTATTCCAAACCTTTTCTAGTGACTACCTCACCCTTGAGAAGGGGGGGGGAAAAACATCCCCAGTGAGGTCAGGAAGAGCTAGAGAAGGAAATGAAGGCTTCATTCCCATTCCATAAAAGAAGATAGGGATGAGGAGCAGGTATTTCTAAAAATGGGAGCACAATAGCAGGAAAATGGTTGCAATTTCCCTGAAAACCTAAAAACCTCCAGGTTTGGCCTTCCCAAACCTCAGCCGTCACCCAAGGCTTCCAGATGTTGCCGGCACACACCATTAGGAAACATCTGTCACAAAGGACAGCCCCAACTGGGACAAAGGAGTGTAGGAAGGCAGACGGTGCCAATTTAATGAGGATGGTTTAACAAAACATCTTTTTAAGCTTCCTAATTCACTTGGCCATTTGCTCCCCAGACTTGGCTGCCAATCAGGAGCAGACTGGGAATGTTTGCCAGAGAATGGCAATCTCCTCTTTACCCTTAACCCAGAAGAACCCAGGACCAGAAAAATGTCAGCTTACCAGTCACTCCAAAATATGATTACCCCATTCCAGAGCTAAAACCATATATGAAGATGCTGGGGACAAGGACTTGAGCTCTGTCAGATTGGTCATTCTGGTGTGACAATCAGAGACCTGACCCAGTAGAATATAAAAAATGAGCATTAGCATTCCCCGTTGTGACCCATATCTCTGACCAGCTCTGAACTCACAGCATCTAGAACATTGCCAGCATTTATTAATCATCCATGGAAATAAATAAACACAGAGACCAATGGACATGAGGCATCAATTCAGACCCCTTTGTCTATTTTTTGGATCTCTTCGTTATTTTTTAAGGTTATTAAGAAATGGACTTGAGATAAGAAATAATGGGTATTCTGAACATGCCATTAGTATAGGAAGATCAAAAGACAAAGTAAAGGATTGCCTTTCTATTTTAATTTCAAAAGGAAGGAAATCCCAAATCTATCCAAGAACAAGAGCATTGACAAAGCAGCCTCCAGGATCCTGATCTTATTCAGGGAAATTGCATAAAAATTTGGATTAAATCTACGGGATTCCAACTGAATCATTGGTTTCAGATATTTGGGGATCACCAACGTAGCCCTCAATTCAATTCAACTGACATGAAGTTAGACACTCAGCACCTTGTCCACGCTAGGCCTCCATCTAGTAGGTTCTTAGAGTTGGCAAATACTGCGGATCAAGGGCCAGCCTCCTGTCATACTTCCTGGTCCACCCTCCTGATCCATAAAACTGGTAACTCTAAACAATGAGATCCTCTCAGCTTTCACTCAGATTCACCCAGCAGCCATCAGACAGTGCTGCCCTTCCTTGAAGCAGGATGAAGCCCTAAATCACATTCTCCCTGACGACTGCATTGCAGCAGATAACTGAAGTGTGAGTGCCCTCTACCCTCCTTCTGGAAAATGACACTTCCCTGAAATCTTAAAAAGACTCTCTCCCTCTCCCTCTCCCTCTTCCTCTCCCTCTTCCCCTCTCCCTCTTTCTTTTTTTTTTTTTTTAATTTTTTAAAGATTTTATTTATTTATTCATGAGAGACCCAGAGAGAGAGGCAGAGACACAGGCAGAGGGAGAAGCAGACTCCACGCAGGAAGCTCGAGGTGGGACTCGATCCTGGGACTCGATCCTGGGTCTCCAGGATCACGCCCTGGGCCGAAGGAGCCACCCGGGCTGCCCCAAGGCTTCCTTTTCACTGATCTGCTACCACTTACTCCTACCATTAACCTATACTGTGTCTCTCTGCGAGGTTAGGACAAATCTGTCCCCGCACGTGCACATCTTGCTGGCATTAACATCAGCCCTCACATAGACTGTCCCTCCCTGCCTAGAACATGCTCTTTCCAAACCCAGTTCAACATGACCCTCCTTCTGGAAGCTTCTCCGGCCACACCTACAGATAGACATACGAGCTCTCCAGTTTGCTCTCCTTGCCCCCTGCTTTCTCCTCACTAATATCCAGTGGCCTGTCGCGCGGGCCTAGAACTCGGCGCTGGGAGAGGCAGCTAGGGAAGGGGGCAGGGGTAGGAGGTGGTGAGGTGGAGCCCAGGAACAGAGCTGATGACCGCCCTTCTACCTCAGGCCTCAGCTGAAGGTGTCATCAGCTTGCCTTCCTTTCCCCAGCGGAGCCTGAGCTACAGAGTCACCTGGCCGCAACCAAGGAAGTACTCCCAGGATCCACAGCGATGTCAGAGATCTGAAATAAGACCTGAGGCCCAGGGGCGCCTGGGTGGGTCAGTCCTTTAAGTGTCTGCCTTTGGCTCAGGTCATGATCCCAGGATCCTGGGACCAAGCCCCGCGTCGGCCTCCCTGCTCGGCGAGGAGCCTGCATCTCCCTCTCCTCCTCTCTCACTACCTCTCACTCTCTCTCTGTCTCTCTTTCAAAGTAATTAACTAACTAATTAATTAAAATCTTTTCTAAAAACTGAGGCCCAAATCACTTTCACTACAAAATGAAAGTACAAAGGAAATAACCCAAGTTAGCTGAGATCAAGTGCATTATCTATGAACAGTTAGGATTTGCTCCAGTGTCATCCCCTTGATGAGTGACAAATAAATAGACAACACAGAGTTTTCTTACTTCCACTGCTTTACTTAATTTGGAAAATAAGTCACCTAATGCTTTGGCATCAGGCAACTCAAACTGTAGTAACTACACATAAGGCCGCCTGCAGAAGGGGCGAGGGGACGGTAGTCAAAGGACCGAATGGTGTGCAGGATAGGATTTCACTTGTTTCAGGAGAGGGAAGTGTCCAGGAAATGCCCTTCTACTGTAAGCCCCCAGGGAAAGGAATTTGCTGTATCTGCTACCATTTTTCCTGGACCGTCTGTAAATCACTACACAGACTCCATCTGTTGGGTTGGGTCTAAAGTGAGAAATTGGATGGTCCCTCAAGTAGAAACCACAAAAAGTTTCTAAGTGAAAAAGCCTGGATTCAATCTATTAAAGATCAGATTTCAGCTAAGTGTAAATGAATACAAAGGCAAATTCCAAATTAGAAAATTCAGGCACCACAGTGATTCTTTGTGCAAAAGAACTCAAGCAAAAGCAACTTTTTCTTTCCCCTTAATTCTTAACACCACCACTGTCACCCCCAAGTCAGCGGGCACTCATTTACATACTGTGCAAGACCACGGGGGCAAATGGAGAGCTCCTCTCTCTGGAAACTTAAAATTAAGGGTATTTTGTGAATACTTCCCCACCTGCCAAAATATTAAAAAAAAAAAAAAAGATACGTAAACCATGAACTGGAAAGGGTATTCCTAAATCAGAAATGAACAGTCAAGGCGAGGGCCTGTCAAGATGCCTGATGGCTTCATAGTTGAAGGAAAGTTAGACTCATAAGGGGCTCATTTTCCAGGGTTGGCGAGACTGGGGAGTATCTTCCGTGCGCTGTGGGTCATCCTGAGGAGGCTGCATGGAAGAGAAGGCATTTACTCCATCTCAGCATTTTGTAGAACTGTTTCCCAGGAAAAGGTCAGTTCAAGCCACATCTGCAGCTTGGGCCACGATCCAATAGAGCCTCTTCTAGGCCTTCCTTCCATGCCCCTCACCAAAAAGAGAAAACAACTCCACCGTGCCTTGAACCAGTAAATCCAGTTTGCCCAACTATACAGACCCAGTTGAATATTTGCTACAGATATTAATACAGATCTAGATACTAAAATATAATAATTGTCACCCTTGGTCTGTGCAGAAAAAGGGAAAGAGAGAAAAATAATTTGTGTTACTTCTCTCCTGGAAAAAGATAATATCAGTTTTCCTGAAAGGTTGGAAAGAAAGCTGAAGTAGGGGCGCCTGGGTGGCTCAGTTGGTTGGGCCTCTGACTCTTGGGGGTCGTGGTCTCAGGGCCCTGGGGTGGCCCCATGTCGGGCACCATGCTGGGCATAGAGCTCATTTGAGATTCCTTCTCTCCCACTCCTACTGCCCCTCCGCACCCCCACACTAAGGGTGAAGTAATCAAATTCAGCTTGTACTAAAGAAAATAAATACCCAAACTTATCTCCCGGGAGTGTTCTGAGAACAACCTCGCCAAACAGACCACCTAACAGGCGTGATCTGCTCTGATCTCACTTTGTACTGTATACTCTGTTTGAATGTCACTTGGAAGACTACGTTGTCTCCCTTTCTAAAATAAAAATTCCTGGGGTGCCTGGGTGGCTCAGTCAGTTCGTGAATTCCACTCAGGCCATGTCCCAGGATTGAGCCCAGTGCTCTGCGCGCAGCAGAGAGTCTGCTTCTCCCTCTCCTTCTGCCCCTCCCCTTCCCCCCTTCCCCGCTTCCCCCCACCCCCATGCCTTGTGTGCTCTCTCTCTCTCTCAAATAAATAATAAAATCAGTTTTTAAACTAAAATAAAGACTCCTAAAAAGTCAATAAAATGGGGCACCCGGGTGTCTCAGTCAGTTAAACGTGTGACTTTGGCTCAGGTCATGATCTTGGGGGCCCTAGGACCAAGCCCGACATCTGGCTCCCCACTCTCCCTCTGTCCCTCCCCCCACTCATGCTCTGTCTCTCTCTCAAATGAATAAATAAAATCATGGGGGGGAGAAAACTAAGAAAATTAAATAAAAACTCCTTAAGGTAGAACATACTTCATGTTCTCTCGGTGAGGCTAGAAACCCTAATTCTACAAGTAAACATTACTAGGTGCAACCAAGACTTGAGCTTGAAGGCGTGGCTCCCCCAGACTGTCTGCTCATCAGACCAAAAGGAAACACAGCATCTCCTCCAACTCACCTACCAACCGGGCCACCCCAGCACCACACCTCTCAAATCCCATCCCCGTGTGGCAGAGGCTGAATCCCAAGACAGCGAAAACCCATCCTGATGCAGACTAACACGCCAGACCACCGTATGTAGACCAAGTTCATCCACCCCAATGTAGATGAAGATGTAGCCCAACACATGTTCGCTTCCCTCTTGCAGTATCTGGAGTCCCTGCCAGATGCAGGCTCCACACTAGTTTCATTGTACCATTATTTGGATAAACAAAGGGCCAGAGCTTCTCTAGAGGCCGTAGAGGCTCGGTATTATCTAGCATCATTCTGGGACGCTGGTGAACAAGGTGGCTTTTCTCAGTTTCTCTGGGATAACTTCTGAGAAAACAGTTAAATCCAGTGTTCTTCATTCTGACGTGACACATTGAAGGTTTGGTTTCGGTCAGAATCCAATGTTGGAAATTCTTAACATTTCTTTTTATTTTTTTTTATTTTTTTTAAGATTTTATTTATTTATTCATAGAGATGCAGAGAGAGAGAGAGAGAGAGAGAGAGAGAGAGAGAGGCAGAGACACAGGCAGAGGGAGAAGCAGGCTCCATGCAGGGAGCCCGATGTGGGACTCGATCCCCGGACTCCAGGATCAGGCCCTGGGCTGCAGGCGGCACTAAACCGCTGCGCCATGAACGTTTCTATCTCACCAAAACAAGATGATCACCTTGACAAATCAGAAAAGCCTGGGCTTCTGCTTCTAGAGGTCTTCAGAAACTAGATGGGCTACCAGGAAGAATTAGAATTAGATTTTCCAAACAGGAATCAGAAAAAGAGCTGGGGAGGGACCCTGCGTGGCTCAGTCAGTTGAGCACCTGACTCTTGGTTTCCGCTCAGGTCATGATCTTGGGGTTGTGAGCTCAGCCCATGTCCCCACTCTCAGCAGGGAGTCTATTTGAGATTCCTTCTCTTGGGACGCCTGGGTGGCTCAGCAGTTGAGCGTCTGCCTTCGGCACAGGGCATGACCCTGGAGTCCCAGGATCGAGTCCCATATCGGGCTCCCTGCATGGAGCCTGCTTCTCCCTCTGCCTGGGTCTCTCCCTGTGTCTTTCATGAATAAGTAAATAAAAATCTTTAAAAAAAAAGAGAGAGAGAGAGAGATTCTCGCTCTTTCTCTCTCTGCCCCTCCCCCCGCTTGCATGCTCTCTAAATAGACTGACAGATAGATAGAGAAATCTTAAAGAAAAAGAAAGAGCTGGGGAAAGCCAGGAAGAGTATGAAATTAAGGGATTAGAAAGTAATGTGATATGTTGACGTCAACAGTGAAAATTAATTTCTTCTCTCATTCCTCCAGGATTCTCTACTCCCCTTTTCTCAACCCTGAATCCTGTCAGCCCAGAACACATAATAAAAGTCCTAAAGACGGACACCTGGGTGGCTCAGCGGTTGAGCGCCTGCCTTCGGCTCAGGGTGTGACCCCAGGGTCCCGGAATCGAGTCCTACATCGAGCTCCCTGCATGGAGCCTGCTTCTCCCTCTGCCTATGTCTCTACCTCTCTCTCTGGGTCTCTCATGAATAAATAAATAAAATCTTTTAAAAAATAAAAAAGTCCTAAGGAGAAAACAATAGAAGGAAATCCATCTGCCTGCTAACCTCTTTTCCAAACTACAGCTATAAGGTAGGATGGCCCTTGTCTACAATGAGCACTGATCCACACTCATTTTTTTCCAAGAAGCTTTGCTAAACAGCTGTTTGCTGGGTTTTTGCCCAAAATCCTTTCTTTCCTTAAAGCATAGAATCTAGAAATCCGTCCAGTGGTCCCATCTATCACTATACCCTGTCTCTACTTTTGGACTAGCAGCTGTAAGTGGTCAGAGCCCAAGGCTCCACCTTCCATGTACCTCCCCCCAGTACGCACCCTCAGTAATACACTGCACACAAGGTGGCTTAGGGAAGGCCAACTATCCTCTGGTTATCTTCCTTCACATCTTCAAATGTATCCTTCTGTCCTCTCATGTACGTGCTTGGCTATGTCCTTCTCTCTGATCTCTCTCACCAGACTTTGCTTGGTTGCTCTCACAGCCCTAAGTAGCTCCTCCACACTGCCACCATCCCCTTTGGAAAGTTAATTTGTTTTGTTTTGTTTTGTTTTGCTGTAGGAAAGACATGGGATTGTCTGAGTCTTATGAAACTTGTATCATGCCTCAAAGTCCTCAGTTCTTATCCAAATACAGATCAATGTGACTTCTCCATCAAGGCCCATCTGGGAGCGCCTGGCTGGCTCAGTTGGTGGAGCATGAGACTCTTGATCCAAGTCATGAGTTTGAGTTTCATACTGAACTTAGAGATTACTTAAAGAAAATTTTGGAAATAATTTAAAATTTTAAAAAATAGAGGCGCCTGAGTGGCTCAGTCAATTAATAATCCAACTCTTAATTTCGGCTCAGGTCATGATCACAGACCTGAGATGGAGCCTCGTGTTGGGCTCTGTGCTGGGTGTGGATCCTGCTTAAGATTCTCTTTCTCCCTTTCCCTCTACCCTTATACTCCCTCTCTCCCTCTCTAAACATAGATTATAGATAGATAGATGATAGATAGATAGATAGATAGATAGATAGATAATAGATAATAGATAGAGATAGATATAGATATGAAAAATGTAAAAAACCCATTGCCTCACCCCAGCTCATCCACCATGATGTACAACAAACAGCCTCCACCACCACTTTTTTAAGGGACACACTCCTTATCCTTATTCCTTTGTTCTTTCTAATCCCCAGTCTGCTTTGTGATTTCTGCAATAATAAAAGAAAAAAGGGACGAGGATAAACCAAAAGAATATAACCCAAAAATCATTTTTTATCAACTTGGAATATACTTGGTGAAGGAAATTAGCCTTTCCACATGTTTTGCTTAAACTACGAACAAAATGAGTCATGAGTCTGTCTTCTGGTTTGTTTTTTTGTTTTTTTGTTTTTTTGTTTTTTTTTTTATGATAGTCACAGAGAGAGAGAGAGAGAGGCAGAGACACAGGCAGAGGGAGAAGCAGGCTCCATGCACCGGGAGCCCGACGTGGGATTCGATCCCGGGTCTCCAGGATCGCGCCCTGGGCCAAAGGCAGGCGCAAAACCGCTGCGCCCCCCAGGGATCCCATGAGTCTGCCTTCTGGAGGCACATAACCCATACCAATTGATAATGAAAGAAGTTGCCCAAGAACTGCTAGAGGGCAAGGGAAAGACAACCTAGAAATCAACATTTGCCACATATAATCAATACAACTGGTGTCATGCATGGATAAGTGTTGTCTGGGCTTTTGGTGTCGAGGTACTGCCTACAGGGTACATGTGGGGGGAGGCGGAGGTGCTGGGTGGAGAACAATTTAAGACTCCAAGGGCCTTAGAAATTAAAGAGTTGCAAATATGTTTGGTGATAATAGCAAAATGCCTCTTGGAGTCCCAGGAAGCCAGTCCTATTTCAGACTTCTCCTCCAAGCCTTTATCAATCAATAAATATGCCTATCATGTACATAAAATTGATAGATTCCAAGAGAGAGAACAGAGGCATCAAGTTTCAAGGTTTATTTAGTACTGGCTCGTTTACAATATATTAGGGAACTCAGACAAGCCTTCCTACAGTGTTTTAAAGACCACTAGGTAGCCACACCCCAGGGGAACTTGGTAATCTTTCCTCCTCTGCCCTGACCTGGCCTATAATCAATCCCCACCCCAGCTTCTTTAAACTAGATAAGAAAGGCAGGGAGATACCTTCAGCAGCTGTAAAAATAGATATCTAGCTCCTTGAGCCTGGAGGACCCACAAACCCTGTCTCCTGATGGCAGACCGCCTTGTCAGACTGGGTCTGTTATTCTGCAAAACACACACCAATGCCCTCCCTAAGAAGATACGATACAGAGACTTTCAGAATCTCAAGGAGAAAGTGAGGCAAAATATGAAGGAGGCAGCTGAGCAGATGGCTGAATCTTCATTCATTCAAAGAACACGTCTAGGGGCACCTGGGTGGCTCGGTGTTGAGCGTGTGCCTTTGGCTCAGGGCGTGATCCTGGGATCCTGGGATCGAGTCCCACACCGGGCTCCCCACAAAGAGCCTGCTTCTCCTTCTACCTATGTCTCTCTCGTGAATAAATAAATAAAATCTTAAAAAAAAAAAAAAAAAGAACGTGTCTAAGCATACTGTGTGCTGGGCCCTGTGGGAGAAATGAAGAAAGCAAGCTCTGCGCAAGGCCAGAAAGGAAAGGCCAGGAGGGAGGGCAGGGCAAAGAGTGGGAAGGACACTGGAGAAGCACCAAGGAATAACCTCCTGTAGCTCATATTTTCTTCATCAGTGCTGAGAACCTCCCTGTCTGGAATACAGACCGTAGGCCTCCAAATCACCCCAACCCCAGCAAACCTACCTGCCCTCCCCAAACCCGCAAGGCCTGCCGCTTGCACCCCACAATCCAAAGTCTAGCTCTGGCGCCATGAAATACCCTCTGCTCAAACACCACAGGGCTTGGACAACCGGTGGCTCTCCAAGCCCAGCCTTCTTCCTCTCTGGCTTCTGTCTCACTTTTCTTGCCAGTTCTATAAACACAAGAGATCACTTACCCGTGGGCTTTTTCTACCTCAGAGGAGAAAGGCTGGAGAAGAAAGTGCAACCTACACCCCAGGAGAGGTGAGGAACTTGGCCAAGCAGTGTCAGGATCTGGAGCAGGGCCCAGCCAAGGCCCTGGGGAGGCGGGCCAGGGAGGCGGGCCGGGGAGGCGGGCCCTCGGCGCCCTGGGCACCCTGGGCACCCTGGGCAATCCAGGAGGAGAGCTGGAGGTGGGCGAGGAAGACCAGTGGGTCCTGTCTGGGTGAGGAGACACCTGTCTGGGGGTCCCCTCCACTGGGAGAGGAGGAGTGCGGGCTTCGGGGGACTCTGTGTGAGGCCGGGCGCCAGGGCGCGGAGGTCCCAGTGGGCCAGAGAGTGGGGGGGGGGGCCAGGCAGAGCCCAGCCTGCGAGGATTTGGGGGCCAGTCCCAGATCCAGCCACAGAGGCTACTCAGGAGTCCCTTAAACAAGGGTAGCAGCGCCCTCCAGCCGCCTCCCCCAGAGCATCCCCCCAGGTTCCTCAGCCCCCGCCGCCCCTCACCCAGGGGCCGCCTCACCCCAGGAATAAACCCAAAGGGGAACCGCATCGCTCACCACCAGGACCGTCCTCGCCCGCAGGTGGCGCGTGTTCTAGTGAATATGCATCAGCCTTGTGCTGGGGGAAATAAAGGAAAGGACCCGTCCCTACTTCCAGAGCTTCCTGCTCTCGACGCCCAAAACAGAGGTTCCAGGGCGCCTGGGTGGGTCAGCCCCTTAGGCATCGGACTCTTGACTTCGGCTCAGGCCATGATCTCAGGGTTGTGGGATCAAGCCCCATGTCAGGCTCTGCGCTTAGCAAGGAGTCTGCTTGTCCCTCTCCCTCTGCTCCTCACCTCCCCTCTAATAAATAAATAAATCTTAAAAAAGAATTAGGGTTTCCAAAACCCTGAAACAGTGACCAAAGGAAAGTGCCTCCTCCTTCCCAGAACGTTAATCTTCAAACAGAGGCAAGAATTCTCCGAAATGGAGAAGGTGGGGCCTACTCAGCCACCCGAGGGCTGAGTGCACAGGTGATTGGCCCAGAAAGCCACTGGTCTCAGGGAAAGGGGCACCGCTGCCCTCACCTGATAGTGCTGAGATTCCTCTGAACCCTAAGTTGGGGTGCAGGTGGAGGCAGGGGAGAGACAGATGGCGGCAGGACACGGAAGGGACAGAGTCCACACTGAGTACTAAGACAGCATTGAAACTGGAGCGGAAAGAATTGTTCCAGATCTCAGAAAGAACCTCCAACTGAGGAAAACCTAAAAATCACATTGACCTTGCCGTCACACGCCTCCATCAGGCATGGACCAAGGGCATTAGCTGAGCACGTCCTTTGTCCCAGGCGCTATTGTGGGCAGTGGAAGAGGGGCCCAGCCGAGAGGACAGAGCCAAAAGTCCTAGAGGCAAAGGAGACAGGCAGGAGTTGAAAGGATGGCTGCAATGACAGAACCGTAGGGGAGGGGCAGCTGGGTGTTTGATTTATGTCTGTTCCAGCAGTCCTAGGCTGTCTTCCCTGCCTCAAGCTGGGATTTTCCCAGATGTGCATCTGCTTGAGGGAAAGAAGGGCGGGTGCAGGGGAGGGTCTCCATGTCCTTGCATCTGGTCCCAAGAGCAGTCCCTTCCCCTTTCTCCCCGTGCTATTCACTGCCTGCTGGGGAGAGAGGGTGGGAGGCTGGGGGAAATGCCAGGGCCCCCAGATAATCACCAGGTAATGAAAAGAACTGGCCCAGGGCTGGGGGGAATGCAGAGGACGCAGAGTTGGGGCCATAAATCTCTCCTGGAGGAGGGGGTACAGAAGGGGGGACCTGGCAGTTGGAGCCCATCCAGGTGATTTCACACGAAGTATCTGAACCTTGAGGGGTGGGAGGAGGGAGGTGGAGAGGAGGCAGGGGTGTGAGACAGAGAGACAGGGGAAGAGGCTGGAAGAGCCAGGGGATAAGAGAAGCAAGGAAGAGAGGTGGGGAGGGGGTGGCAAGAGAGGGAGCGGGATGGGGGAGGCAGCTAAGGGAGACAGGCCGGAGCTGCGGATGGAGAAGCTAAGAGGCGCACACGGTGAACCTCATAAAGAGGTGATGGGAAGAGAGACCCTCAGAGATGGAGGGAGGGATGCGGGGAGGGAGACGGGGAGAAGGAAGAGCTGATGGCAGTCACAGCCCTGGAAAGAACTCAGACCAAAATATATCTGGAGGCAGACAGACCGACAGACAGACCGACAGACGGACAGATCTGCCCGACAAAGATGAAGGTGAAGGAGGCAAAGTAGGAACAAAGAAAACAGGGATGCGGCGAGGAGGGGGGAGCGAGCGAGACAAAGAGAGAGAAGGAGGCAAGTGTGGAGCAGGAGGAGGGAGCGAGGCCGGGGAGGGGGATATATATTTTCTTTATGATCCTCTTCAATCTCACTCGGCTGCTGCTGAGCCGGTTCCCCTCTCAGGTGCTGCTTGGTGGTGGATGTGCCCAGAAAGCTGATAGGGCGCGGCTGCTGCCGGAGCTGCCCCCAGGCTCCCTCCCAGTGCCAACCTGGGGAGCTCAGGGACCCCTGCATGGACATAAAAACCACCTCCCTTGCCCCCTCCCCCAAAATGCTGCAATCGAAGAGGCCTGAGGCTCGGCCCTAAATTTTCCAGAGTTAATGCAGCCTGGCACAGCCGGCGCAAGGGGGAGAGAGAAAGAGAAACAGAGGTGGGCAGACCAGAGAGGAGGACAAGCTCTGGAGAAAGTGTTGGGGACAGACTTTGGGCAGGGATCACGGTGACAAGAGTGAGGAGGCCTTAAGGACCGGGGGGATGTCTGCACTGGGAGCTACAGAGGCACCATAAGTATAAGCAAAATTAGGTGTTGGTGACTGTCCTTTAATCTGGAATCGACAATATAGACGCCTTCTGAGCAGTCACGATCAGTGCCTTCAAGCAACCTCCACTCAAGGGCCCCCACAGATATCCTATGAAACCCACAGAAGGAGAAACTGAGGCAGAGAACAGCGCCTCGAGGCCAATGTCCACGTGTGAACCCAGGCTTTGAGGGACCAGCGATGAAGCACCCAGTCAAGTTTCTGAAGACCTAAGACAGCATGGCAAGCTGGCTCCTGCCCTTTCCCCAGCTTTCTTGGGGCTCTGCAAAGGCCAGCTCCCCAGCTCCTCTCAGGGCCAGGGGAGACCCTAAGAACATTAATTCAAGCAATCTTTTTTTTTAAGATTTATTTTTTTATTCATGAGACACACAGAGAGACACAAGCAAAGGGAGAAGCAGGCTCCCTGCGGGGAGCCCGATGTAGGACTCGAATCCACACCCCAGGATCACGCCCTGAGCTGAAGGCAGCGCTCAACCGCTGAGCCCCCAGGCGTCCCTAATTCAAGCAATCTAGAGGGGAGATTTGCCCACCCCTTCCCGGCCACCCACATATTAAGGTCCCGGAGGCCAGATGCCTGGTTATAGCTAGAGCCCAAGGAGTCTGTAGCAGCAGGAAGCTTATCAGGGCAGCTGGTGGCTCATTCGGTTAAGGGGCTGACTCTTGATTTCGGCTCAGGTCATGATCTCAGGGACCTGGGATAGGGCCCTACGTCAGCACGGAGTTGTCTCTCCTCTCGTACACCACGCTCTCTCTCAAATAAATTTAAAAAAAAATTTTTAAAGGAAGAACCTTATCACGGCTGGTTTGGGCCTCCGAGAGCTAAGTTCAGAGGCTGCGGGACAAGGACGGGGTCACTACCTCTTCCTGCGCACTCTGCGAAGGGGTAGGTGGGCGGCCACCAGGGAACCAAGGCAGAGGACCCCACAAACCAGGGAGAAGGAGGCCTCGCTCCCCGGAGTCCCTGACAGCAGCGAGGTAGGTCAAGGTGTCTGGAAGAGCCACCAAAGTTGGGCAGCGCGGGCTGCGGGCCAGCCCAAGGAGCCCCTGCGTGCCCAGGGTGGCCGGGCCCAGTAGGCCGTGGAGGCTCCGCAGCAGGGGGGGCGCTCGCCCAGCCAGCTCGGGAGGCAGGAGCCGCGACTTAGGAGCCCGGAAGGCCATCGATCAGAGTCGCCCTGGCAACCGGGCTGAGCCCGAGACAGACAGCACGTCGATAATGAAATCATCGTTAAATGACTTCAAGCCCTAATTAATAATCCGGGCCAACCGAGGCCATGCCTGACTGGGGTCGGGGGGGAGGGGATGTCATTGTTGGGGGAGCATTGGAAGCTTCTGGACAATTAATCAATTAATCCACTCACTCAATAATTGGCTCCTTTGTCCTCTGCCGTGCCCCCTCCCCCACCCCATCCACCTCTGACTGTGGGGAGGGTTAGATGAGATGGGGGGCTAATCGGTTCCAAGGGCCACAGGGCCTCCCTCTCTCCTCTTTATCCACCTGTCTGTTTCCTCCACCAACTCACAAAAGGCGTCCACGAGGTTGGACTTCCCTGTGCTCTTCTACAAGACCCACCGAAGAGTGAATTTTTTAGAATCTGGAACCCTACCTGCCCAGATACCTCCCCATACCCCCCACTCCTTATCCTAGTTCACCCCCACCCACGTGCTCACGCACACAGAGACACCAGGCAACCCACAGCCACCCTGAGTGAAGAGCACTGAACTGAGAGTCATGGGAGTCACGAAAACACCAGTCACACCAGCCCACCATTAGGTGACTGTGGGGTGGGTTATGCGCCCTCTCCAAGGCCTCAGTTTCCCTGTCTAGTACCCGAGGAGATCCTTCCCATCCTGTTATCTATTATTCTAATCGCAGGACCTGGATCAACTCCCAGTCCTCTCTACTCAGTTTCTTTACCTCCGAGAGGGAAGAGGGGGATTGGAAGGAGTGCCAGGTGCTGATTTATCAAGTGCCTCATCCCGAAGGAACTCACCTTGAGACCTGGAAAGGGGGTACGGCTGAAGAGTGATGGAGGGACCTTCCCCCAGCCCATCCCCCAGCGCCCTGGCAGTCGCCTGCCCACCCACCTTGCTTATTGCTCTCCACAACCCCCAGCAGGAAATGAAAAAGGTACAGGAAATTGCACTTTAAATCCCCCAGCTCCTGGCTCCCTCCATCAAGCCAGGGAGCTTGGGGGGGACTAACCTCACAGGCCAGGCTTTCTGTTTGTAATTAGTAAGCAGCCGCGAGGAGCCGAGGAGGAGCCGAGGTGCCCTGCAGAAAGAGCCCCTCCCTCCAGAACGGCTCAGTGGGTTATCAGAAAACGTGGTGTTAGGGGAGAGCATTTGCGTTTGGGGAGAAGGAATCAGAGGATCTTGAGAAATATAAAGAGAGTCCGTGAGACACCCAGGCTGGACAGGGCGGTTAGAGCGCCACCGGTGGCAGGGCGAAAGGTGTGTAGCCCAAGGCTGGGACCGGGAGGGCGTGTAGGACCAGAACCCTCCAGAGAAGTCCTGCAGGCAAGACCAGGGAGCAAAACCCACCAGATCCATCCCGCCCCCACGGACACTCAGAAGTTTAATAAAGTGCAGAACATCCAGGGCTTACATGTAATTAAAGCCAGGAGCCGGGTCATTCCACTTCTCCAAGTTCTACCCTCTAGTCTCCTCCTCCCCCTGGACACACGCCTTTTATGAAAGACACTGAACCACCTACTGGACTTTGAAAAGTGCACTGCCTCCACTAAAGATGGGCTTAATTTCAGCAAAAGAAATTTAGAATCCACTCTGGAAAGGATTCCTCAGAGCCAGGGTTGGTAAAGGCTGGAAGAAGATAACATACGCATGCGAACACACGCAGGCACACACGTGACCCAAACAGGAAAAGGAAAGCCCTCCCTTGACTGCTCTTCCTTTTCATGTGGGATTGACCTCCAGATGATGTGCCCCACATCAGGCCACAAAATACAGTCGCTCTAAACCTTAGGAAAACAATTCCCCTCTAACCCTTAGCCCCAGGAGGGAGAGGACTGTTTCCCTCCCCCAGTCAAGGCAAATACTCCGAAGAAGGATGACACAGCCTGTAGGTAAGAGCCCCACAGGCAGACACCTAGTTTGCTGCTGTCCTATCCCCCAATGCCTCTCCTGCTTGGACCTCTCACTGTCCATTCTTTGGACTCACCCTATGAACCCGGCCCTAGGGGGAAGGAAGGCATCCCCAGGAAGGACAAGACAGGGCCCTGTTCTCTGGGGTGTGAGAAGAGAGACACACGAGACAAGAAACCCTGGCAGAGGGGATCCCTGGGTGGCTCAGCGGTTTAGCTCTGCCTTGGGCCCAGGGCGTGATCCTGGAGTCCCGGGATCGAGTCCCACGTCGGGCTCCCTGCATGGAGCCTGCTTCTCCCTCTGCCTGTGTCTCTGCCTCTCTCTGTGTGTGTGTGTGTGTGTGTGTGTGTGTGTGTGTGTGTCATGAATAAGTAAATAAAATCTAAAAAAAAAAAAGAAACCCTGGCAGAGAAAAAAAATGCATATAAGTTAATAAAGTGTCGCCAGATCCTTCAAGCGCTGAGGGACCTATGGAAATAGAGATTGAGAATATAAAGCAAGATCAGAGGGAAGGAAATGCCAGATTCAGAGGCTGGGGGTTACACAGGGCTTGGGAGACAGGAGGCTGATGTGCTCAGCAGGTCTGGAGAGAAGCTGAGAAGGTATCAAAGATGAGGATGAAGATGGTTTGAGAGGCCTAACATATGCGGATTTATAAAGCTTTACAACTATTCACAGTTCTTTCACTTAGGTCTCATTGCATCCTCGGTAACAAACTACAGAAGCAGGTGTTAGGACCAAGCAGGTGTTAGGACCGCTATTTTACAACTAATGGAACTAAGGCACAGAGAGGGTCAGTAACCGCTTCAAGTCACAGAGCTGGTAAGGGGCAGAGCAAAGAATCAAACGACTGCATTCGTGCCCCCTCCTGCAGGTTCTGCCCTGGGAAGCAGCCAGGCTTGGGGTTCCGTTGTAGAAGGGAGAAATCACCCCCCAGAGGGCGAAGACATGCCTGCTGGCACCCTTTCCAGCATATTCAGCCCAGGAGCGCTTTGCCAAGTTTAGGCCTCATCTGCACACTGGGGATATAATGCCCCTACTCTCTGAAGATGAAAGGCTAAGCCAGATCATTTACTGAAGATTGTTTAGCTTTAAAACACATAATTCAATCTACGGAAAGGCCACGTAAAGGGGAGAGCCAGGATAAAAGTCTCAAAGCCTTCAGTCTTCCCTCGACCCCCCCCCATCCCCATCCCTGCCTCCCTCTCCCTCCTTCTGTCTACTGACCCCCAGAGGCCTCTTCCCCACATTTCACGGCCTGAGCAGCTGTCTCCACCCAGCCATGGCTCACTAGCCTATGAAATCCAGGCTCATCCATCCTCACAGCGTATGAGGACACATCAAGGCCAGGGAAGTCGGCCTAGCTTCCCAGCATCCTGCCAGCCCAGGCCCCGGTGGCCGTGGAGCTACAAGCTACCCCCGTGGCACATTTCTGCATCGCCGCCCCACATCCCCCACCACTGCCACCCCATCACACCGCACCCCTGCGGGGACGGCCCTCCAGGCCATCTCAGCCCCAGCTCTGCCCCTCTCTCCGGCTCCCTGCCTCCTCTAGCCTTCTGCCTCCAACACACACACACACACACACACACACACACACACGCACGCACACTTCCTCCTCATCTGTCTCCAAGGTTTATATTCCTTTCCCGCAAGATAATGCGCTTACTGAGAGCTCTGACTTATGCGATGGTCTCCTCTCAATTTTCCTGCTCCTTGTAACTAATTGAGTATCATTCTCCTTGTCTCCTAGGAAACCTGCGAGCCCTCTGTGTCTTCTTCCATGTTCCCTCCTTTGGTCATTGCCAGTCTCCCGTCAGCCGAGTCATGGGGCCTGGTCCAGTTGCCCTTGACCAACTCGGCTCACGAACACTTGCTGGGGGAGCGCCCAGGGCTCCGGGCCTCTACCTCTCTGTCCGGTGGCGTCAGAAGCTCCCCCAGGGCAGGGCCCCTGCTCCTCCCTCTGGATCTCCCCTAGGTGCCAGGACACACAGACAGGGTGGAGTGTGGGACTCACGGATTCTGCTCCCTAGGAGAAAGAAGGGAACAGAGGGGGAAAAAACCCCAAGCAGGAGCAGCATTCTGAGCCTCCACTGCCTTGTGGGTTTAGTGTCAGGGAATGGCAGGTGCAGGGAATAATCCATCTCTAGGGGGTAGTGTTTCCCCTTAGAAGCCCCGGGGCACCTGTGTGCATGCATGTGCGTGTGTGTGTGTGTGTGTGCTTATGTGCATGTGGGTGTGTCACATGCATGGAAGAGACAGGAGGATGTAGGTCTAAGGCTCTCGGAGTCCAGGTCCTGTCTGGAGGTGAGAGTTTGGGGGAATCTAGACTCCCAGACCCACTGCAGCCTCGCAGCAGACACAGCCCCACGACCGCTCGCAGAGGGCGGCCAGTGCAGGCGTCCGGGCCTCCGTCCTGCCTCCGTGCCAATCTGCTGCGTGCGGGGCACCAATTCACAGGGTTGCCCGTGTTCTGGGTTCAGTGCAGTCCCCATCCTCCCTTCTTGTCCACACTCACAGGCATTTCCTGTGTTCAGACCGTAGAGCACGGTTAGGCCGAGCCGTGTGAAATGCCTGTTATTTGAGCGGCTCTGGCTTATACGCTCGATTGCTTTGGTTCTTCTCTCTCCTCTAAACATTTTTTTAATTCCACGCTAAGGACAGAGGGGAGCAGACTGAGGAAGGGCAAATCATGAGAGTCAGTGTTTATGGAGCACCTACTACGTGCCAGGTGTGTTACATTCCTCCCGTGGTGCCGATTCTCACTGCAATCCCACCGAGCCCCTAAAATGATTTCCCCTATTTTACAGGTGAGCGAGTAGGTCCAGGTTAGGAGCCTGCATGGCGAGGAACAGGGTCAGGATCCGGACTCAGCCCAAGAGCACCTTCACCCGCGCCACCCAAACAGGGCCAAGTCCTGGCAGAGACTGAAAGGCAGCAAGCAAGGCCTGCAGCTTCACAAAAGGAAGGGAGGGGACGAAACGGGCGCAACTGGAGCCCCGGCTGGGCCCCCAGGGCCCTGGGAGAGGGCAAGGCCCAAGCCCAGGGTCCAGAAAACACACGGAGGCGCGAACCTGCAGAGCGCGCGCGGGGAGGGGACGGGGGTTCCAGGAAGGACCCGGCGGGTGTGGACGGGCCCGGGGCAGGGACCCGAGGAGAGGAGCGAGAAGCAGCTACGGGTCAGCGGCGGCCTGGGGGGCAGACAACGTGGAGGCTCAAGGCCGACCGCGGGGGAGGGAGGGAGAGCCCCGGGGAAGAGATGCGGGGACTGCGGCAAAGGGAGGGGCGAGGCCTGGAGGCTGCGGCCGCGCGGGGGAAGGGGAGCCGGTCCGCAGCGCAGAGGGCGGGAGAGGGGGGCCCCCGAAGCAAGCCCGGAGACCCCCACCCCCGGGCGGCTGGCGTGGGGGGGGCCTTCATCTCAAGGACAGCGAGAAAGGCAGGGGGACGGGGAGGGGGGACGGGGAGGGGGGCGGGCACCGGGGTGGCCTGCCCCGCCTGCAGGCCCCGAGCGCGCCACCGCGGATCCCCGAGCGCGCCCCCCTGCAGACCTCCCCGAGCGCGCCCCCGCGGACCCCCGAGCGCGCCCCCGCCCCGGCCCTGGCGGCGCTCGGCTGCGGCCTGAAATTGGCTGCGGCCGTAATGAGTGGGCGCGGCGCGGGGAGGCCGGGCCGCGGGGAGCCCTGCGCGCCTCGTTTAGCTTGTTTATTGTTCAGGCCTAATTAAAACGTTCCGGCGCGCTGCGCTTACAGCCGCCCCCCGCTAATGAATTCTCGCCGCCGGGCGGTTTCGGAAGCTGCCGCGGGCGGAAGGGGGCGGAGGCGGCGCGCGGGGAGGGAGGGAGCAGCGGCCCCACGCGCGGCCCCACGCACACGCGCGCACCCTCCCGCGGCCGAAGGAGCCCGAGCCCCGAGGGAGCGCCCCGGGCCGCGGCTCTGGAGGGACGGGAGGGGGGACGCAGGGCCGGAGGGGGGCGGGCCCGCGGGTGCACCTGCTGGGGGAGGCCCGGGCGTGCGGGCCCTGCAGCCCCCTCCTCGGGCGGGTTTCTCCCCCGGGGAGGGCCCGCGGTGCCGGGCAGCGAGTCCGGCCCGCGGGGCGCAGCAGTTTGCAGTCTGCTGTTTGCCTCCTTGTCACGACCTCGGCGAGGGCAGATGGAGCCAGGGGAGGGGGAGAGACAGACGCGATGCTTGGGCAGCCGGGGCCCCCGCCGCCCGCTCCTCCTGCACACGCACACGCGCGCGCACGCACACACAGGCTCGCACTCCCGCCGCACTGCCCCGCACGCGGCCAAGGAAAATACACAAAAAGCAACCGAGATGCCGTCCTTACGGGACCACATGGAAACACACCAATGAACAAACACACACAGTCAGACGTAGCAACATGCCCATCACGCACAGGTGGAGGGATAAGAGCCTGGGGCACAAAGCCACCTGGATGCCTGGATGCGCGCGCGCACACACACACACACACACACACACACACGCGTGCGACATGCAAACCTCAGTGCTCTCTTCTCCAGAAACTGTGCGCACACACATCACCGCCTAACACATGTCGGGGCACCCTCCCCTGGGCACCCTCTCCAAATTCAGATCCCCCAGCCTGGCCACCAAGATCTGCCCCTCCCCATCCCCTGCATGCTGCTTCCCCAGCCCCATGACGTTTTCCAGGCCAGCAGAGCTCCTGCCTGGCTTATGGGCTGCTCATCCTGCTTCCGAAGCAACAGGGAGAGGTTCTCTTGTTCCTTTCCCACCCCACTCCGGCCCGGTGGGTTTCCCCTCCCTCACAGCACACACTCTCCTCCTCCAGGCAGCCTTCCCTGAACTAACTGCCCCTGACTCTGATAGCCCTGGTCCTTTGCACTTGTAGATGGAGCTGGGTGAGTGTCTCCACGTTACTTTGCGTAGTAGTTGGCAGGGAGGGGGACTGTAAGCTCCCCAAGGGCAGGACCCTTGGACCAAGTATTTCATGCGAATGCCAGACCCTGCTCCTCCAGTAACAGGCCTTGGATGATCCCCGGAGCACTACTGCGGTTCTAACAAACAGGCAGAAAAATTAAGCTGGGGCTCCGGCAGCCACCAGGAATGTCTCGTGTCACATGCTGCAAGCTTCTCCTTCAGAATGACCTTTCAGAGCTCTGGAGGAGGGCGCATCCTCCACTCTGCCTTCCCACGTTCACTTTGTTTTTAACTGAAAATACTGCTTCCCAGCTGGGTCCTCACCTTATTCTCCAGCCTCGGAGAAAATGGCAATTTTCAAAAATTAGATCCCTCCTAAAGGATAAAAATTGGCCTCTGGTGAGGATGCTCAGAGCTGTACCGCAGGCTGTAAAGGCGATCCCCAAGGAGGAATGCCAGGAGTGACCCGGGCACCTGCAGCAGCCGTTAGAAGCGCTGCCTTGAAGCAGACGCAGGCCTTGGAATAGGTTCATTGTGTTTAAAAAACAGAGACAAGGTCGTCCTAAGAAGCACTCATGGACCTACCCTACCTCACCACAGGGTTGTTGTACCCTGGGCTGGATGACCTGGCCGTCCCCAAAGAGGGGAGACAGGCACCCTGCTTGCTTCCCGCCCCCCTCACCATGCCCACTCCCTGCCCCTCTCTCCCTCCCTGTCTCTCACCCACACACCCCCACCTACCCCACCCCCACCCCCGTCATGGTTCTTTCTCCACCACTGCCCTTCTGTGTCTTCTGTCCCTTTCTCTACTCTCTTTTCCACTGTCAGTCTCTCTCCCTCTGACCCCGGTCGGGCCCTGTCATGTCTTTCTCTAGCCTCCACCTTTCTGCTGTTCCCCCCCACCGCCCCACCCCTGCTCATCTTCTGCAGTCGCTGCAGAGGGAGGGTGTGTGGAAGTCCCAGCACCTGATGACTCTGGCACTTTGAATAGAGCCCTGAATGGCCGTGTCCACACACGCACCCCTAGGGGCCTCTCTTCCCGCCGAGTCCCAGGTCCGGGAGGCCAGCTGAGCTCCCATGGGCAGCCTGCCGCGCCCTTTGCCACCTCCACCTGCCCTTGTCCCCGCTCAGCCTCTGCGCCCCCTTC
Organism: Vulpes vulpes; assembly: GCF_048418805.1. Lineage (NCBI taxonomy): Eukaryota > Metazoa > Chordata > Mammalia > Carnivora > Canidae > Vulpes > Vulpes vulpes. The sequence goes on from NC_132787.1 coordinate 1,526,543, forward strand.
CCTCTCTGTGCGCTCTGCTCCTGCGTCCTCCAGCCCTGGGCCGGGGGCCGGGGGCCAGCTCCTGTCTCGGGGTCCCCGGCCTCTGGGGGGCCTCTGTGCCCCTCCCCGGCCTTCTCTGCTCTCGGGATGCTCCTGCTCCCGCCCGGCCTGCCTCCGCCTCTCCCCGCCTCTCGGAGACCGTCTCTGCCCCTCCAGGGTGCTCCGCCGGGCTCTGCCCCCGGGTCCCTCCCCGGCCCTGTCCGTGTGTCCGTCCGGGCCGCGCGGGGGGCGCCGGCGGGGCGGCGGCGGGCGGCCCTTTGTGTGGGAGATTGACGGGCGGCCTCGCGGCCTCCGCAGCGCTGATTAGGATGCAGCGCGGGCTCCGACTGCAGCAGCGTCCCCGTCCCCGCCGAGCGCTCCCGCCGCGCCGTACCGACCCCCCCGCGACGCTGGCCCCAGGCGAGGCGACCCTCCGCGTCCCCAGGTGGTGCACCCGGCGCCCCTGGAGGATGGGGGAGTGCGGCCGGGGTCCCTGCGGCCCGGGCCTTCGGGGAGCAGGGGGGAGGCGGAGGGGCGGCCGCAGGGGCAGGTGCAGGCGGGACGTGAGCGGGCCCAGAGGCGCCCAGCAGCGCAGCGGCCCTCGCACGAGCACGCGTGAAGCAACAAGTCCACGGGGGACACGCGTGCGCCTCTTGCCCGCGCACAGCCTGCAACCCTTCCTGGCGCAGAGGAAGCTCTCCAGCGTCCTGGGCTCCTCTTCCACCCGTTCTCCCCAAATGAGCGCCCACATCAGTGCAGCCCAACTCCTTTAGGGACCCCTCCCACTCGCCCCCCAACTGGGCGTCTGCCCCCCGGGGGCAGCCTCCCCCGCCAAGCCTTCCAAGCACCCCAGGGATGGTCGGGGCCCAGCTCGAGTCCCGCCTGCCCACCACTCCTGCTCCACGCTCACCTGCCGCCCCTCCCGCCTCCCCCCTCCGCCCGCCCCACTGCAGCTTGGCCGCCTGGGTTGCTCCCCAAAGACAGCCAGACGCTAATGAGCACCGAGCGCTAGAAGGGGAGGGCCAAGGGCAGCCTGGTGGGTGGGAGGGGATTCCGAGCCTAGCAAATAACGAGTCCTGTCAGCATCTGTCAAATATGCCATCTCCGTCCATCATCCTGTCTCCTGCCTCCCGGCGCCTGCCAATCCATCTCCCTGCTGACGGCTGAGCTCAGGTGCAGGTTCGCGGAGGCCGGGCGCAGAGGGCCCGCTCGGCTCCAGACCCAGGCCCCTTCCCCAGGAATGTCAGCCGCCCCTGCCGTCCGTGAGAGCGCGCTGACCCTGGGAGGCTGGGTGGGGTGTAGACGGATCCCAAGGACGAAGAGCTGCAGCTCTCCGCGCAGTTACTCGGGCTCAGCCCCAGGTCTCCACTGCACGCCCCCAAAAGCAGAACTTAAACCCGCAAGCAATGGCAACGAGGGCGAAATCTCGGGAAGGCTTCCCCAGCCTCAAGGAGGTCCTGAGCGCCTCCGAAAACCAGGGGAGCCCTTGGGGGCGGCCGACCCGAGATCGCTTCTTGTAATGCGCGCAGCTTCCACCAGGGGGCGGGCGCGCGGGCCTGCGGCCTCGAGCGGGAGCGTCTCCGCGGGACGTGCGGAGGGCTCGGCGGCCACCAGAGGGCGCCAGAGACGGCTGTCCCCGCCGGGCGGCCCAGGCGGGCCTGGATCCAGCAAGAACCCAGGGGGCTCAGGTGGGGGACACCCGCCCGCAGGCCTTTCCACTGGCATCCCTTGTTCCCTTCGGCCCCTGAATGCCATCCCCTGCCCCAGCCCCTTTCCCTCTTCTGGTCCCCTGCACTGGGGCTGCTGGCACAGAAGGGTCACACGGCTTTTCCTTCTGCGGTTGGACAGCAGATGACATCCCAGCACAAAGAGGGTGATGCTTCACAGGATCCCAGTGGGAAGCCAGCTCACAACCCTAGGTTTAAAAATCTGATGTCAGGGGCGCCTGGGTGGCTCAGTGATTGAGCGCCGGCCCTCGGCTCGGGGCCTGACCCCCGGATCCTGAGATCGAGTCCTGCATCGAGCTCCCGGCAGGGAGCCTGCTTCTTCCTCTGCCTGGGCCTCTGTCTTTCATGAGTAAATAAAATCTTAAAAATAAAAAGCTGATGTCAAAGCTACCCCCTTCCCCACGTGATACATGTTCACGTACCTAACGGGTACACAGAGGACTCCTAACCACAGAGCACCCAGGGGTCCGCCACAAATCCCCGTTGTGCAACACACACTCACCCGGGCCTCGGCACACACACCCCTCTGGTCCCCAGAGGCCCACAGCCCCTGCCCCTCTCTTGCTACTCCCTGAACTGCTAGAGGAACTTCATTCATCGTTGGCTCCTTTCCCTGTGTTTACAGAGGCTCCTTGAAGCTGCAGACGGGGCGCATCTTCCCAGTTCTAGTCTCGGTCCCTCCTACCACAGTCCTGTACACATGGAGACGAGGAGCCACCAGGGGGGCCACCCAGCGTCCCCCAACTCTCTCTCTTGGGCCCTTCACTGCTCCTTGCCTCTGCCGTCCCTCTGCAGACCCGCCTACTCCGCCTCCAGATCCTTCTTGCTGCTACTGGTTCTCCTCTAACCTCAAACGCTGGGTCACTTAGGGAGGTGAGCACAGAACAGAGAGAAAAGGAAAGATAAGAGGGACGGGGAAGAAAAGCTAACTGCAGAGCAGGGGAGGGCTCTGTGCTGTTCTCTTTATCCTCAGCTGGGCAGCTCTGCTGTGGGTAGGACTCCGGTCTTCGGTCTAGCCCTTACTTCTTGCCCTGTCCTCGGAGCGAAAGGCCTGATGACAGTGATAGTAACTGGACTGAAGCATGGACTCAGTGGAATGGAGCGGGGTGGGGTGGGGGGAACCTGTGCAAACTCGTGAGCTGATGGACTGAGTGTGTCCACACAGGCCCACCCCACCCTTTCCGCACAGCACCCCTACATGCACATGAACTCCATGCTCTTCCCCAATCCGGACTCCTTCCTTATAAAACAAGATGAAGAGAAAAAAAAAAAAGAACCCACATGTCAGCCTCTCAAACCCCTTATTCTAACTTTCATCCGACAGGGAAAACCGGAAAAGACAAAACCCTCTCCTTTTCTTTACCTCTCCCCATGTGCCCCCCCTTCCATGTTGGCTTTTGCAATTCCCCCCTCGACCCTCTGGGTGCAGCCCCCACACAGCTTCCCCAGGAATGGAAGAGGCCCCAGACAGAGCCTTCTCCCTGCAAAGGACTGAGACAAACGCCAATCAGGCTGGGGCCTCTCACGGTGCCCATTGTGCTATGAATTCCCAAGGTCAAAACCATTCTGGTGTTATTAAAAACATAAATGTTGCATACCAGGCAGCAGGGGAAAAAATTATAAGGCAGCCAGACGAGAGGGAGACGGAGGGGCCGGTAATTGTCTTCGTCTTCCCAGAGTCAAGCTCCACGGGGCTGGAGCCGCACACAGAACATTGCTTTTTAATTTAACTCAGTAAGGTCAGCGGCAGCAAATGAGGCAGAGGAGGAATGGCACCTCCGAGGGAGGGCGGCGGGCCGCGGCCCCCACCCTGGGCCCTCAGAGCCAGGGCTGCGGGCCAGGATCTCCGAGCAGTGATGGAGAAACGGGCGGGGGGGATTCGAGGACCCTCAGCCCCTTGACTGCTGCTAGAGGGGGCGCGGGGTGGAGGAAGAGGAGGAGGCATCGCGGTGAGGGCTCCTGGGGGACGGGGATGTGGGTGCCAGGGAAGAAAACGTTTTCAAAGGGACCCTGGGTGAGACCAGAGGGACTCAGGCCCCCAGCCCCCTCCCCGAGATGCCCTCTGCAGGAGACAGCAATGAGGGTCGGGACTGGAACTCAGAGCTTCCCGCTGCCCCGGCACCTGTGAATCCTGAAGCCCAAGCAGAGCGGGTCCCGGGTGAAGGGTCCCAATCCGTCCCACCTCCTCCATCCCCAGGGATCCGATGGGCAGGGGAGGAGGCTGTGAGGGAAACCGAGGCAGCACCGCCCTCCCTCAGCCCTCACCTGCCGTCTGCAGGCCTTCGGCTATGTGGGGGTCCCTCTGCGTCCTGCGCCACGGGAAGGACCGCAGCTAGAGCAGAGAAGGGACTGCCCAGGCCGCAGCCACACGCCGGCTGCGGGGGCCAAGCGGGCTGAGCAGAGGTCAGGGGGCCTGGGGAGTGCGGGACAGCTCAGTGGGAATGGGGGGGGGGGGGGTCTTTGCAAAAGCTGCGCGGCTGTCAGAAGCAGCGGCATCCGGGTACAATTTGGGATTTACTGGGAGGTTCTCCTGCAGGCCAGGTATCAACTCCGGCTGTGGTTTCAGACCCTCTCCCTGTCAGGGCTCTTTTGGGGAGGGGGGTTGAGCGGCCGGGGTCTCAGTCCTCTCTCCGGCTGGGTGTCCTCGTCCCTGGCCTTCCTCCCAGGGCCCTGCTCCCGTCGGTCAGGAATCCCAAGGCTCCCGGGAAACCTCCACGGTCAGTTAGGAATTCTAAGGCCCGCAGCCCTGGAACGCCCCCCCCACCCCCACCCCCGCATCCCCCGCATCACCCCTGCGCGGGGACCCCACCCTGCAGTTCTCGATATGGCCACAGGGTGGCGGCCAGGGCCTCGCGCGGTCGCAGCCGGGACCCTGTCCTGCACCCAGGCCTCTGCTATTCCCACAACACAGAAAAGGGCCCGGTCAATTGTCCTGCAGTCCTAATCCTCTCGGTGCAAGGTGGGGGGGGGGACCCAGCCCTGCCTGTGGGGGAGGCACAGGCCCTGGGGGCCTGGGGACGTGGAGGGGGTGTCAGAGGAGGGAATAGGGACAAGGAACACAGCCAGGAAAGAGAAGAGAGAACAAGGTAAGGCCCGCAGGCACCTTGGCAGTTGTCTGGAAAGAAAAGATTTGGGATCCAGAACGGGAGAAATAATCAAGGAAGACTTCCGGAGGAGGAGGAGAATAGGGGGTTATACTGCAAAGGGCCGAGAGGCTGGTCCGCAGGAAGAGGAGGAGAATAGATGGTCCACACCAGACACCAGGCTTGCGGCGCAGGTGCAGCTGAGAGGCCAGATCCAGGGAGGGCAGGGAGGGAGGGCAGCAGGGAGGGCAGGGAGGGAGGGCCAGAGGCCCTGACGCCCAGTGCAGGAGTCACTAGGATCTTAAGCAGGGTCCTCCGGATGGGACGCAGAGAGGACTCTGGGACCAGCAGTCGCGGCAGACGCGGGTGCTCCCACGTGGAGGGCCTCGGCTCCCATCCGGCAGGCAGGCTGCTGCGGCCCCGCTTCTGAGCTCCCGCGCCCGACACCGCCCTGCGGACCGCTGCCCTCCCACCCAGGAACGGCCTGACCCACCCGGGACCCAGCAGGCCTTGGCCCCCGTCCTCCTGGGAGCCCTGTACTCCAGATCCACTTTCCTATCCAAGGGAAATGTCCTCCATCCTTGGTGCTGGGTTCCAACCTCTTCACAAACTCAGCCTGGGCTTATTTGGCACGAAATGCAGCAAGGGGGTTTCAGGTTAGACTCAGCAAGAACTTCCCAGAACAAGGGGTCTGACCGCTTGCGTGACCTTCAGGAGGAACGCATACGTGGCCTCACCAGAGGCCTCCAGGAGACGAGGACCCGTCTCCGACCTGTCTGGGTAGTTCTGACTCCAGAGAGAGGTTTTCACTGGGCTTCTGGCCGTCCCAGTGTCAGAGACAGAATATGGGGACTTCTGGGGACCCTGCTGCCCTCAGGCAGGACGGGGGACCCTTCAGTTAGGAATCACAGCCTCCTTAGAGCATTTCCCAAAACCTGGTGGCAGGGAGAGCGGGCCTGGACCCTCCACGGTCTGGCCGTCCCACCCTAGCCCCCCTCCCTATGCCCCCCGCCCCCCATCAGCGGCAGCCTCTGAGCACTTCCAGTGCAAGCCGCGAGGGCAGGCTCGGGACCCAGTGTCCACCCAGCCTCACACGCAGGGCCCTGACACCGTGCCCCCGTGCCTGGCAGGGCAGGGGTCCCCGCTGCTCAGGCTCCCAGTACCCCACGTCCCAGCGCACATGGCCTTCCTCTGCTGGCCTCCCACCGCGTCCCAGCACATACCACAGCCTCAAACCTGCTAGACATTTGGGCAAATCAAATCAAGGACATCTTCAGCTCGGAGTCCCAGGCCCCCCTGGACATCGCACACATGTACACACACGCCTGACACATGCAGACACACACACATGCTTACACTCATACATATATACACACTCTCAAAATACGTACATATACACACCCAGAGGTCACAAGCGTTCTCATGTGTGCAACACACATACTCACAAGCTCATACATTTACAGGCAGCCACAAGCAAAATTACAGACACTCAGACACAAACAGCCTCGTGCACATACACACATGCAACGCCGCTCCTTGATTCTAAGGGTCCAGAGCCCCGTCCTGTAGATTCTAGGGGTCTGGGATCCGGGAGAAAGCAGGGAAACCCACAGGAAACCTATTTCCAGTTTCCTGACCCCCCCCCCCCCCCCCCCCCCCCCCGTTGGAACGCTTTTGCTCTATTCCTCTTCCTGCGACCAGAGTCTGTAGGACCCTGGGCCACGCCATGGAAGTGAAACCTGCAAAGATAATTTATTCCTTCATGCAGTGAGCATCTGTGGGCACCTGTCTGCTTCCCCCACACAACCCATCTCACCCCCCACCCCCAGGCCTGAAGCTGAGGCAGACACATGGGAGAGTGAGGCTTTCTGCCCTCCTTCTGGAAAGAGGAGTTAAGAACCTGAGTTCATATCCTGCCTCTGCCTCTTAATAAGCTGTGTTACTGTGGGCACTCTATGCGACCTCTCTGAACCTCAGTCTTGTCACCTGTAAAGTGGGGTTCCTAAAGTTGACCCAATCATTCTGCGAGGATTAAAAGACAGGGAAAGCTTCCATCAGCATCCTGTCGGCCTTGAAAGCCACCCCATTCCCTTCCCCAGCCCCCTGCTGAGGTCTCCCCAACACCTTCCCAGCCTACTCCCAGGTCCTCCAGCCTCAGACCCCCAGGTGCGCACAGCTCGGGCAACCTGATCTCCGCCTCGGCCGGCTCCCAGACCCCTGCCCCCGGCCCAGCCCCCGCCCCTGCTGGTCCATCATGCCTCTCGCCCGTTTGCAGGTCGCGTTTTCCGTAATAACCTTTAATGCGGCTGGCCGCGGCCCAAATGTTCGCGGTGGAGCGCCGGGCCCCGCGCATCAGATGGACGATGAAGTGTTAATCATCCCCCAGGGAGCCGTCCCGCGGAAAGTCGTCATTAATTTCTCTGAATTACACCAATTCCGAGACATTCTTTATGGACAGACAGTGCGGGAGACAGTTATATGACAGGACTTGCTGTGCTAAGCAGATGTGGGAGAGATTGCGTCGCCCCATGAATACTAAACAATCGCTCGGAAGAAACCCCACCAGCTCCTGCGCTCCGAGCTGGGAGGCGGCCGGCCTGCAACCCCCCCCCCCCCCCGCACACCCTGCAGGTGCCTTGGGCTGGGGGGGACTCGCACCCCTACCCCTGCGTCTCAGGCGCCTGCTCAGCTCCCCCAGAGTCAGGCCTCCACCCACCCGAGCGGGCAGTGGCAGTGGAGGTCTCACCCTCACCTTCCTGGGACCCTCCGAGGACCCAGACACCCCTGCCTTCCCGGCCGCGGCCTGAACGCCCCCCTGGACCCCTCCCGGGCTCTGACCCGCCCGGAGCTGCGGCCTCCCCTTGTCCCGCTCAGGTCCTCCCCACCCTCCCGCCTCCGAGTCCCGTCTGGTGTCGCCGGGTGCTGGTCCCCGCACCCCACCCCGCCCGATAGCCCCCCTCCACACACCCCCGCCTCCTGCCCCTGCTCCTTCTCCTCGCCCACAGCCCCACCTCCCGGGGGGCGCCGCCTTCCCGCTGCCTCCACCTCCCCAACCTGCTGCATCCCCCCATTTTGCCCCATTTCAGGTCATTTCTACATCCGCGGCCACACCTCTCCGCCCTCCCGCACCTGGGGAGGAAGAGCGGGGTTCAGGGCCGAATGAAAAGAAGGAGGGGGCCCCCTTCTCTCTCCGCTCCCCCCGCCCACCCCCCTGCCCCTTCCTTCCGACGGCCCCGGACGGCCCCAACGGGAGCTAAAGAGACCTCTCCCCGCGGCGGGTACCGGCCGGGCGCGCGGAGGGACGCGGTGACCCGGGCACACCCGCGGGGCCGCCCCCTTCCCGAGGCCGCGCCCCGGGCCCCAGGGGACCCTCGCAGCCCGGGGACCTCGGGGCGGCCCGGTGACCCGGCCACTGCAAAGCCACTCGCTCTGGGGGAGGCCGCCCATGGGGCCGTCGGGCTGGAGGGGCTCCGGGCGCGGGCTTGGGGGGTTGGGGGCGCGAGGGCAGCGCGCAGCCTCGGCGGCTCCTCTCCTCGCGGATAATTTATGTCTGCGGCCGAGCAGATGGCGGGTAATTTAGCAATTACCGTGCGCAGGAACGGGCCGCGCGCCTCCCTCGGAAGCCCAAGATCCCGCCGCAGGCTCGTCGCCCTCCGCCCCTGGCTCTGCTTGTCTCCTCCCCCCGCACCTTGCTGAATCCCAGCACCCAAGGGGAGAGGACCTCCCTCCACGGGTCCCCTCTCATCCCGAGCCTTCCCTGCATGAGGCGAAGGGTTTCTGCTCCAGAAGCCGAGTGGCGCCGGCAGATGCTGGAAGTCCTTCCTCTGCTCTCACTTTGACCTTTCTTGCTGCCAAAAGTAATGATACTGTCGGGGAAATGCGGGGCCCTCTCCCAACCTTCCCCTTCCTCCCCCCACCCCACCCCCGCTTCTTCGGGTTCTCCAGGGGATGTCCCGAGTGTCTAGGTTCCAGATTCCAGGCTTTAGAGGAGGCCTCTGGGCCCCCAGATCAACCCCAGGATCTGCGAGGGCAGCAAGGGGATGAGGGGGCAGGGGACGGTGGGGGTTACTGAGGTGGGAAGGGCCAAAGGGGAGCTCTGCGTGGCAGTGAGTGTGAAAGGCCTGCTGGGAAGGGGGGGTGCAGAGGCGCCAGGGTGAGTGGGTTCTCTCATCCCATCCCATCCCCCCCCACCTGGAGAGAATGTGCCAGAACACAGGCCCAAGCGGAGCCTTCCTTAGGCCGACGGGGTGCCCTCCCCCTGCGCCCACCTCCACCAAGAGCCCAGGCCACACTGTCCCCCCTGGCGTGCACACGCCCCCTCCAGCCAGGGCTCCAGGACACCAACCTGAACGCCCCCATTCTGCCGGAGTCCTAGGTGACCCCTGGCCTCTGAAGAGCCGGACTCTGGGGCCTTGAGACACCCCCGCCCCTCCTCCCCCATCCTCCTCACTCCCGACACCAGAGGAGCACTAATTAATTAGCGTGTGCAACCAGCCATAGGCACCATCTCGTTACTCACCACGGGGACCCGCTGTTAACACGCCAGACCCCCGGGACGCGGGCACACACCAATTACACAGCCAGCAGCTCGGCTAATCACCGCTCCCGGGGACACTGGGGCTCACGAGGAATCCCCAGCTTCCCCGGCGGGCCCCCGCCCAGCCGCTGCCTCCCAGGCCCGGGATGCCGACCCGGAGGAGGCGCAATCGGCTGGGCAGGTTGACACTTGCGGGGGACAGGGGGCAGCCGCAGGGTAGCTGGGGGGCCCTGGGAGGGGAGCTCCAGAGGAGCATGTTGCCACCGACCCCTTGGGCTGTGAAGGGCCCTCTGAAGTCCGGTCACTCGGGCAAGAGGACTGCTGGTTAGACTGTGAGAAGGACTTCCTGCGCGGTGCCAGCGTGGGATGCGGCTGGGCAGGGGCCGCCTTCCTCCTTAGGAGCAGGAGGCTGGGGCGGCAGGTGTCCAGCCCCGCGGCCGCCGCGCTTCCAGGGTCCCAGAGCAGGCCCCGCACCGCACCCCCACGCACGCGGCCGCGCCCCCACGCACGTCCCATTGACTTTGCCGCTCCGCTGTCACTCCACGGCTTCTCCGAGATTTAGCATATTGACTCTCCGAGCTGCAGAAAATTGAATTTTCTTCATTACGACTGTCTCCCGACAAAAGCAGCTCATAAATTCTCCATCTTTTTCAGCCTTCCCGCCCCCTCGCCGCCGGCATCTCGGGGGGTCGCACACGTGAACACCCCGCTCCCCGGGGCCGCCCTCGCCGCGCTTGCGGGGCGCGGTCTACACCCGCCCAGGCCTCCACAGCCGGGGTCCCCGTGGGTGGTGGCCGTGGGCCCCACGGAGCAGGTACAGCGGGTGCCTCTCCTGGGGCTGAGGGCCCCACGCCCGAGCCTGTGCTTCCGCCCCTGTAGCCTCAGCTGTCACCCCCACACGGGGCAGACTGGGGCGCCCCGACCTGCGGTATTCACTCCAGGTCCCCCTGGCACTGCCCCTCCGCCAAGGTCCGCTCCATCGGGGATGGGAGCCCTGCCCGCAGCCCTCCTGGGAAACGGGGGGTGGGCCCACAGGCTGTGCGCAGACCAGGGGGGCCTAGTAGGGAGTCATCCCCTCCTGCACTGGGGGAGCCCAAGGGCACATCAGGTGCTCCCCCTCCACCACTCCAGCCTCGCCCTCACGGCCTTCCCCGGCCTGCGGCGCCCCTTTCCAGCACCCAGGGCTTTGAGTCGGTATCGGTTTGGGGCCCAGCGTGTCCTCTCTTCGTGGGACTCCCCACCACTCTGGCCTCGGGAACAGAACTGGGGGGAGGGCAGTAGAGTTCCTTTTACTACCTGTGCCAGCCTGGCAGCTGAGGCTCTAATGGGTGGGCAAGAGGCCAGGCTGATGGACGGCACCATGTGGCTTGTGCCAGGGCCAGATTGGGGCGGGAAGTAGTGGGCCAGGTGCCCGGGCACTCCACCCTCCAAAATGCCGCACAATCTGTGATGGAAAGAGATGGAAAGAAGGACTCAGACAGATAAAGACAAGGACATGCCCTGAGACCACGCTAAGCTCATCTCCGTCCCTATCCTGGCCCCCTTCCCCCCACAACTCTGACCCAGGCACAAAGGGAAGGTCCCCCTCTTCTCACAGGAGGGACCCCAACCGGTTGCTTCCTTTCAAGCATGACCAGCTGGACTTTAAAGAAGAACTAGGGGCTGGGGGGGGGCGGGGCGCATAACTGGAATAGAGGAGGAGGAGGAACTCCAGGTAGGAGAGGGGCTGAGACTTGGGGGGGTCTCCATGTATTTTTCTGTGTGCTAATTAGTGTGCAAATGTTACGCACAATGCAGATGAACATCTATTGTCTTTGCAATCCCAACCTGCTCCTAGTGGTCTTTACACACACACACACACACACACACACACACACACAATCTTTCCCTGTTTTATCGATGTTTGGCTCCTCTGCTTCTCCCAGCATCTACATATCTGAACCACCCTTCATCGTCTTTAAGAGCAAGTTTGGAGCTTCAGAAAGATGGCAGGTGGGGGACTGGCTGGCTGGGGGACTGGCTGGCTCAGTCAGTAAAGCATGGGACTCAATCTTGGGGTCGTGAGCTCAAGCCCCATGTCGGGTGTGGAGACTACTTAAAACAAAAATTTTTTTTTAATTTTTAATAAAAAGAAAGAGGGCTGGGGAGGCTGAGCTCCACAGTACCAGGGATGGCCTTCTGAAGACCAGGAAGTATTTAAAATTTCTATATCCAGAAGTACAGGAACAATTTACCCCATCCCAATTCCACCAGACCCACCCCAAAACCTGCTCCCACCAAGTGCCCCATCTCAAAGAGGGACCACCATCTGTGTAGCCACAGCCGGGAACCTGTGATCAGCATGACTCTTCCTTCCCCTTGGGTTAGAGATGGACAAGACACTCTGCTACACACGTTAAGTGACTTAAGTGGCAATTTTCTTTTTTTTTTTAAATTTTTTAAAAGATTTTATTTATTTATTCATGAGAGACAGAGCACAGGCAGAGGGAGAAGCAGGCTCCATGCAGGGAGCCCGACGTGGGACTCGATCCCAGGATCTGGGATCACGCCCTGAGCCAAAGGCAGACGCTCAACCGCTGAGCCACCCAGGCGTCCCAAGTGGCAATTTTTTTAAAAGCTAAAAGTTGAACTTTTTTAGGGTCACACATCCACAGGCATCAAAATGACTTCACAGATCAAAATGCCCTGCTCCCCTCTCCCTCACCGCCCCCACACCTGCCCACCTACCTCCTAAATCACTCTTGAGTCTATCCACTTGGCTCCATTCTCTAGCTGAGGAGGAGAGTGAGTTCTCAGCAAGACACCTGAGCTACCTCCTGCCAGTTTTCCCAGGCTCCAGAGTTAACCCTCTCCCTTCCCCCTGGCCCAGGGAGGCCAGGGAAGCAACAGTTTCCCCCGAGGTAAGTGCTGTGAAACCGCTAGAGAGCTAATGGCACTGTTAAGGACACGAAGTCAGCTACTTAAATAGGGACCGACCGCCACAAAGCTCTCGTCTGTGTTCTGCAGGGTAAACATTCTCAAGCTTTTCAGTAGAACATAAAAACCAACTACAGAATGAGGAGCAGCCTCTTGAAGGGACAAGACCACTTCCATCCGCAGTCAGCCTGGGCCTGATGCCCCCAACACTTTGGCTGCCTGGGCTCGGCTGCTCTTCAGCCAGGCGGGCTCTGCCTGCGAGTGGCTCACAGGCTGGCGCTGAGCTCCGGCGGGATGAGTGAGACACGGATGGGGCCTGAGCGTATGGCAGATTAGGATCGCTCTCTGCGGAGGCATCTCTCTCCCAGGATAACCCTATCAACTCAGGAATGTTAACTCAACCCAGTGTTGATAGAGAGTGGCTAAATTTGACCTCCAGTCACTTTGGAGGGAGGGCGAGGCCATAGAGCTAGTTATCGCCAAGGGAATACACATGTCCCAGCTGGGGAAATCGAAAGTGGTGGTGCCCTCCCCACCCGCTGGCTGGGTGACACCTGGGCCACCTGAAGCCACATATTTAAGATGGCAGATCCACAGCTTGAACAACTCTGGACTCCTGAGTTACCTGATCACAAATATCCACATTGGACTGTATAATACATAAATCTTTCTCATGTTAAGCCACTGAAATCTGATTGTCCTTTACACCTGTAACTAATACATGAAACAAGGGGAAAAGGTCATCAATGCAGGCAGGTAGGCCGGAGGCACTGCAGAATTTGGACTGTGATGGCTGTGGAGGGCAGAGGAGAGCACTTGGAAGTCAGAAATTCTTGATTTGAATCTCATCCTAGCTGTGTGACTGTGGACAAGTTATTTAGTATTTCTGAACCTTGGTTTCTTCAATGATGGAAAAAAAAAAAGGCATGGTAATAATATAACCCACTTTGTGGTGTTGGTCGTGAGGATCAGACGAGTCCAAGAATGTAAAAGGCCTTTGACACCAGACCGCTACAAATGTCAGCTGTTATTCCAACAGGTGACACATAATGCTTATTTTTTAAAAATCTGTTGAATGTGGGTACCTGGCTGGCTCAGTTGGTAGAGCATGTGACTCTTGATCTCAGGGTCATGAGTTCAAGCCTCCACATTTGGTGTGGAGCCTATTTTAAAAATAAATATAAAATGAATAAATACAAATTTAAAAATAGAAACATTTTTTAATCCACTGAAAAATAGATGGATGAGTCCTCGGAGCCATATCTTGCTCCCTACTAATAGAGGAAGGACGAAGGCAATCTGAACACTGTGAGACTAGAGTACGTCTGTGGGTCCATGAGGCGAAGCAGGACTTGAGAATTAGTGAGAACCCCAAAGCACCCTTCCATCCAGCCTAAGGAAAATGAAGCCAAAGAACTAGGGAGACAAAAGAAAATGGGACATGGGCCCTAAAGAAAAACCCGAAAGAATCAGATTTTGCCCTCCAATGATGTTGATGTTTTCCCTACTGTTATGGACTGCACGTGTGCACCCCAAATCTGTATGTTGAAGCCCTAAAGCACAATGTGATGGGACTTGGAGATGGGCTTCTGGGAGGTAAATTAGGGCCAGATGAGGTCTGAGGATGTGGCCCTCATGATGGAATTGGTGCCCTTACAGGGAAAGACCAGAGATGTCGCTTCATTGTCACTGTCCTCCACGCGGGGACACAGAGAGGAATCAGCTGTCCACGCGCCAGGATCAGGGTCCTGGTCAGGAGCGGAACCGGCCAGCACCTGGCTCCGGGACTTCCCTGCCGACACCTGGCAGTGTGAGCCGCAAGCTCCTGCTGGGGGCCGCCCAGCGCCCACCGTGTCACGCAGCCCGGGCCACTCCCCACTACAGGCCGCGGCGGGCACGCAGGGGCCCGAAGAGCCACTGTTAGGTGTGTCCGATGTGTCAGGAGCGCCCTGTTACACCGGGAAGGTCCGGGCTCGGGGCGGGATCGCTGCGAGGACCCTCGGGTGCGCGTTGGACTCAGGGTTCAGCTGCGGCGTGAAGCTCGCCAGCGGCTCGCGGGTGGGGGGCGCTGGGCTGGGCACCCCGCGGCCTCCAGGAGCCCGGCACCCGCTCACACCCCCATTTGTCACGGGGCAGGCCCTGGGCTCGATGCAGCAATGCCGGAGGGTCGGGGCTTCCACCAACAGAGGGAGGGGACCTCAGTCCTCAGGAAGGTAGGGGTCATGTTGCAGCAGCCCCTTCCAGGGCCTCGGGCCAGACCTTCAAAGTCCCGTCAACCTAACCCCAGCGGGTCAGGACTTTCCCTGTATCCTGACAACCCCGACAGCCCCAAGATCTCACCACCTCCCTCGGAAAGCGTTCTTCAGGGGCGCCGGGTGGCTCAGTGCTTCAGCGCCCGCCGTGGGCCCAGGGCGTGACCCCGGGGTCCCGGATCCAGTCCTGTCGGGCTCCCCGCAGGGAGCCTGCGTCTCCCTCTGCCTGGGTCTCGCCTCTCTCTGTGCCTCTACCTGTCACTTCCACTGGTCTTCACGGTATTATTTCTCTTATTAAAAAAATCATCGGTGGCGTGCCTGGGTGGCTCAGGGTCAGACTCTTGATTTCAGCTCGGGTCGTGATCTCAGAGTCCAGGAATCCAGCCCCATGTCCGGCTCTTCACTCAGCACAGAGCCTACTTGAGATGCTCTCTTTCTGCCCCACCCCCTGCTCTCTCTCTTAAATAAATTAATTAAAATACTTTTTTAAAAATCTAGGGCCCCTGGGTGGCTTAGTCGGTTGGGTGTCAGGCTCCTGTTTCGGCTCAGGTCATGATCTGCAGGTGGTAGGATCGAGCACCTGGAGGGGCCCAGCACGGTTCTGCTTGCCCCTCTCCCTCACCCTTTGCTCCTCCCCCCACCAGAATAAATGAATAAATAATATCTTCTTTAAAAAGTCCTCAGTGAGGGACGCCTGGATGGCTCAGCAGTTGACCGTCTGCCTTCAGTTCAGGGCATGATCCCGGGGTCTGTCCCAGGATCGAGTCCCACATTGGGCATCTTGAGGGAGCCTGCTTCTCCCTCTGCCTGTGTCTCTGCCTCTGTGTGTGTGTGTGTGTGTGTCTCTCATGAATAAATAAAATCTTTAAATAAATAAATAAATGAAATTTAAAAAATAAAAAATCTTTAGTGATTAATTTCCTATTCCTGATGGGAATCAAATCCAAACTTTTTTTTTTTTTTTTTTTTAGATTTTATTTTATCCATTTATTCATGAGAGACACAGAGAGAGAGGCAGGGACACAGGCAGAGGGAGAAGCAGGCTCCAAGCAAGGAACCCGATGTGGGACTCAATCCCAGGACCCGGGGTCACGCCCTGGGCCAAAGGCAGGCACTCAACCACTGAGCCCCACCCCCTGCGTCCCAAATCCAAAATTTTTAACTTGATGTACTGGTTGCAAAAACATTACTATAAAACAGAAGGCCCCAAATTTTAGTGTTGTAACAAAGAGAAATTGATTTATTGATTAAGTGAAGTCCAAAACTCATGCTTCTGTTTATAGCCGGCAGTTCTCTGCCAAGTGGTGGTTCAGGGAACTAGGTTCCTTCCAACCTGTGGACCTATCATCTTTAACCTTTGGCTTTCAGGGTCACTGCACTTAAGGTCACATTCATCAAACCACAAAGGAAACAACATGAAGGATCTCCCTTGGGAGGCTTCCTGGGCCAAGCCTGGAAACCGAATATATTCCTTAAAAGGAAACTAAAATTTGTGGTCCAGTTCTATGTCCAAGAACAACAAAGAGGTTATGATAAACACGTAGCGCAGTCTCCGCCTCACCTGGCATGCAAGATTCCCCACACTCTGGCTTTCAAACTTGATCTTTTTCTTTTTTAAGATTTTATTTATTTATTCATGAGAAACACAGAGAGAGAGAGAGGGGGGCAGAGACCCAGGCAGAGGGAGAAGCAGGCTCCATGCAGGGAGCCCGACATGGGACTCCATCCTGGGACCCCGGGGTCACGCCCTGGGCCGAAGGCAGGCGCTAAACTGCTGAGCCCCCCAGGAATCCCTAAACTTGGTCTTTCAAACTTGATCCCACTACACAGGTATGACTATTGGTCAGCTTTGCTGCACTAACAACCAATCCCAAAATCTCGGTGGCTTACAGCGATAAAGGTTTATTTCTGACTTCTGTACGGAGGCCGTGGGCAGGCTACGGCTCTGCTCCCCGGGTCTTGTCATTTCAGGACCCAGGCGGGAGGGGCCCCGTGTGGGGTACACCCATTCTGTGGCAGAGAAGAACAAGAAAGTGGAAACTCACACGCACAAACATGGCATCTGTTCACATCCCGTGAGCCAATATACGAAACATGATCAAGTCCACAGTCAATGAAATGAGACATATATTCTCCTTCTATAGGAGGTACCTCAAGTCACATAGCAATGGGCAGGGAGGGGAGAGCAAATAATTTCAAACTAGTCAATCTATTGCAACTGCCATCTTCCTTCCAGGGTAGCTGGCAGACATTACTAAGTAATCCCAGCACTCTCCTCAGAATCCTTCTCGACGCATTTCAAGCAGTCATTGCCAATAATCTGAGTTTGAAAAAAAAAAAAAAAGCTGAAATTTATATACTGTTCTTATATGACCTCCTAGGCTCCAGTAAATATTATAAATTCCCACTTCTGAATCTTTGCTTCAAGCTGGAATAAGCTTTGCCTTCCTAGACCTTGTCCTGCCAAACTATCTGAATCCAATCCAACCTTCAAATATCTGTATTTTATATTCATTTCTTTTTTAAATTTTTTAAAAATATTTTATTTATTTGAGAGAGAGAGAGAGAGCACGCGCATATAGGGGAGGGGTAGATGAGGAGGGAGAAGGAGAGGACAATCTCAAACAGATCTGGTGCTGAGCCAGGAGTCCAAAATGGGGTTCGATCTCCTGACCCTGAGACCATGACCTGAGCAGAGACCCAGAGAGTCCCACACTTAGCCAACTGGGCCACCCAGGTGCCCTTTATATTCATTCTTTCAACAAAATCAATTGAATACCTAGCATAGCACCTCACACACTTATTTCTTGAATTAATCACGTCACACAAATGCTTGCACATAAATGCTTAGTGAACATTTGTCCCTTGATTGACTAATAGCACCGTTCCTTAGAATAATGAGTTAATATCACATACCAGCAGTTTCTGGGGTGGGGGCCTAGTATACTGACTGCTTGTGCCTGAATTCTGATTCTACTGCTTACCAGTTACATGATGGCAGGTAAGTCACTGTAATTGTGCCTCAACCCTCATCATATATAAAATGGGAATAATAACAGGACCTACCTGTCACAGTAAACGGAGAAATTCTTGGCATAAACACATTGTAGGCACACAAAAAATGGAAAATATTGTGGGTTTTTTGTTTTTTGGGGTTTTTTTAGCTCCAGCTAAGACTGATTTTTTCTTCCAAGCCTTTTTTCTAGGTGGAAGACAAAAACCAAGAACACATGAGACTTGGGTCCCTGAACAGGCTCCACTCTTAACCCACCCCAGGACCTTGAGCCAGCTCCTCATCCAGCAGCTTATTCCCTAACTCATAAATCCTGACTAATGACACAGACATGTCACCTTAATGTTTGTGAAGCCCAGTGACTTATTGTTAAGTGCTTGGAGATCTTCAGATGAAAGGCACCCAAGGGCAGGCATCAGACACCCTATTCAGTCATAAAAGCAAAATACTACCAAAAAACTTGGGAAAGGCAGAGGCTCCATAACTTAGGAAGCAGAGAATTAAAGCAGGTACCCAAGAAGAGCAAATCAATCCTTAGACTGCAATCCCTTAATGCAGAGACAAGGAGAGAGATCATTTGGAAGGCCTCAGACTACCTGGAAGGTCCTGGGGGGTCCAGGAAGGGGGAGGCAGGAGGATTGCCCAAGCCTTTAACTTGACTTAGGTGGTGGGAGGAGTGTGAGTCTCTTACCCCTCCTAAATAGAAACAGGAACAATAACATGTATTGTCATCCTAATTCATTTAAGCCACTTAAAAGGCTTGGGCTCTAAGTGGCTTGTTTGTGAGTTCTGACCAATCCTGAATTGTGTCAGGCTCCCCTTTCGGCCTCATTCTTTCTTCACCTCCCCACGCGCCCCCCCTCCCCCGCCAACACCACCTCAGGCAGTGGGCCCTCTTCCTAGACCTACAGGCCACTTGAGGAGAGGCCAGGCCAGGTGTATGAATATTGGCAGGCCCCTGACACGGAGACCCTCAAGATGGGGGGGGGGGGCATATAGTGGTGCAAGGCACAGTGTTCACAGGGGCTGCTGCTGAGGTTGGAGCAAAGAAGAAACTGCCCCCCCCCGCCCCCAGCCAGTTGTTCGCGTCCCTAAACAGCAGATTAGCTGCGATGCGGTGGCAAGAGCACCGCAATCGGGAGTCGTGCACGGGAGTTCTAGCTTCGTGGAGCTTGGATGCTTTTAGACTGGTTCCTTAAATATCGGGGGCTTTAGTGTCTTCCTCTACAGACTGTAAGTAGCACCACCAGCCACCCCACGCCCGCTCCCAAAAGCAAACAGCAGGCTGCAACGCCACGGGTCCAGCCCCGCAGCAGGCATTACGCAGGGGGCGTTAGGACCCTAGCCCCGCCCACCAGCCCACCCACCACGCACGTTACAAACCCTCCGTCCCCGCTAACACAGACCGCCCCCTCCCAAGGAATCCTGGGGCGTGAAGTCCTTCGGGGGCCACACCCTCGTTTACAGTCCCGGAAGCGAGAACTACACCTCCCAAGATGCCGTGAGGAAGCCGCCGCCACGGCCGCCCTCTGCTCCGCCCTCCTCGCGCACAGCTTCCTGGGATGTGTAGTCCCAGATCCAGGCCGGCGCGCGGGTAAAGGGGCGCGGAGGAACCACAAGCCCCAGAAGCCCCCGCGTCCACCCGCCTCCCTCCCCTCCGAGAGTCGGAGTGCTGTTTTTGTTGTTGGTGGAAGGTGAGGGAACAGCTGATCCGTGTGTGGGTAAGAAACTTGGCCTAATTTGGGGGCGATCTAATGCGGGGCGGGGGGGTCACCCCACTTTTCAGTGTGCGAAAGGATAACCTAAGGGAACCGTAGAGAGGAGGTGGAGGAGCGTTTGGGTTTTAACACTTTGCGTACTGGAGAAGCCGACCGCTACTGTTGGAAGTTTGGGGTCTCCGGGGGCCGCGACCAGGATGGTGCGCCCTCCCTGTTCGCACCGCTCCCTCGGCCTCCTCTATAAAGCTTGTTACGCTTAAAGTATTTGGGAGAAGCTGAAATATTTACTCATTCTCTCCCCGGCAAGACTCGACCCTCACAAACCTTCCCTCTCTCCTGACCCTCCCGCCCCAAGCCAGAGGCCTTTACTACGCTGAATCCCGGGGGGGGGGGGGGGGGGCGGGGGGACCTTCCAAGTGGTAGGTCGTTAGGAACTCTGGAGCCCTACAGAGTTGGGGGTGATGGGACTCTCCCCTCCCCCGCGAACATTGGAGTCGAGCTGCACACATACACTTTAGGCGCCCAGAGCTTTGTTTCGGGACTGATGAATGTTTCCAGCTGCTCCGGATTTTATTTGTGGGGCATATTGGAGGTTCCCCAGGCTTAGATCTTTGGGGACAACTCATCTTCACTTAGAAGGCCAGAAGAATTGTATTTGGAGAAAACGCGGAGTGATTTTTAGCTGGGGGATTTTTCGGAGCTGAAACCCCAAAGCCAAAAAAAAAAAAAAAAAAAACACCTCTTGTCCTCTTGTCCTGCATCCAATCCATATTTTGGAGGGAGAAGTTGCTTCTTTTTTGGAGAACTGGCTCACCTTTCCTTCTCTACTGAATTTCTGTTGTTTTTTAAAGCCCCCGCCGTGGGTTTGTGATGTTTAGGGGTGTGCACCTGACTAGTGGCCATGGCTGATTGGACGCCGTCCTCTGCGGTTGGCATAGGATGAAGATGAGTGGGCTGGACGGGAGCGCTGACGAGGGCCATCTCACAGCCTTAGGCTGAGCAGTTCTGTTAATTATTGTTGTGTCTCACTCCATCTCCACAGTTCCCACCCAATTGGGGACACCACTTCCCCCCAGTCCCATCTCACAGGATGCCTCCAACTCCCCATCCAGGCACTTAGCATCGAGGCTGAAGCGGTCAGGGAGAAAATGGGAAGGAAAATACTACAGCTGGGTTAACACAGCCAAAGCAGCAGGTGTTTAGTTCTGCTCCCGGCAAGACCTAAACAAAAGAACGTTAGGTTCTTTTTACATTATCTCTCCCTCCTCTCAACATCAAATATATATTTCCCCTTCTCCAGGGCCCTTACTTCCCACTTTCCAGTCTATCCCCTCCCCGGGAGTGGGGCTTTCCTGGCTCCAGGCTCCCACATTCCATCTCCCCGCACCACCACGTTCCTGCTGAGTGTTTCAGCTCCACCCTTGAAGCAGCCGCCTCCAGAATTCTTGACTTCCTGGAGTAACAAAGTGGAGAGACAAAACCTGTCTTCCCCCATATCCTCCCTTTCCCTTTGTCTCCTGAATGAGACCAGAAGCTTTTTTTTTTTTTTTTTCAAATTCATGAGGGTAGACAACTCCGAGAGGAGAGAACTGAGACCTCCAGGGCCTGAGGATTGGGCTAGTCCAGCCGTTTCCCAGCTCTAAAGGCTCAGTCATTATTTTAGGGGGGGATTTAGGTGGTTTTTCAGGGGTCATAAGTCATCCAGGGTATGGTGGGAGTGGGCAAGGAGACCCACTCAAAATGAGGGGGCCCCACACCTCAGTTGAATTTTGAATCCAAGAGCCAAAAGATATGGGGGCTGAGATGGGGAGGTGGGATCTGAAGAATTTGGAATGGTCAGGATGTTAAAAGGTGGAAAAGGAGGGACTTGGGGGGCAGAGCCTGGGATACTGCGATCAGTCAAAGGTGCAGTGTGAGACAGCATGGAGACTGACTCAGAAGGTCAGACCAATGTTCTGGAGACTAAAAATGATACCTCCTCAGGGACTGGAAACGAGATATGCCTTCATCTCCAGGTGTAGTGGGAGGAGCTGTGAGTGGGTGGGAATGGAGCTGTGGGGAAGAAGAGATGGATTGGAGAGATCTTCAGGATATTAACACTTTCTTCTGTAGGAGGGCAAATAGCTTGAGGGCAGGATGGAAGAATCATCACTAAGCCGAGGACCTTCCCGAGGTGGGGTCAACTTTTTGAATGTAGCACGGACCTACATCCCCAACACCAAGGTGGAATGTCACTATACCCTTCCCCCAGGCACCGTGCCCAGTGCCAGCGACTGGATTGGCATCTTCAAGGTATCCCTGAAACCCCTTTTGGCTCAGATTTATGGGCCATGGGTTGGTTGGAATAAGGGGAATGACTTAGTCCTTGGATTTTCAACCTCATGTTGATAGAGAAGGGAAAAGCTGTTACAGGGAACAGAGGCCATCTGTGTAAGCAAAGCTCATCTCCCCATCTTGGCCTTGCTTTCTCCTGCCACAGGGTATCCCTCTACTTTCCCTGTCTCTTAACCTCCTTGCCCCTGTAACAGCATCCTGTCCCCTGTTCAATCCCTCAGTCCTTTCTGCCATCCGTAGCCTGTAGTTCTGTCACCATCCCCCTCTCCCACCCTGGGCCTTCACAGGTGGAGGCTGCCTGTGTTCGGGATTACCACACGTTTGTCTGGTCTTCAGTGCCGGAGAGTGCAGCTGACGGGTCTCCTGTCCACGCCAGTGTCCAGTTCCAAGGTACAAGGGAAGATGGGAGGTCCAGGATGGAAGAGCCAGGGGGATAGAGGTTTAGAGCAGGATAGTGGGCTCAGAAACAAAGGTTAGGTACTGATGACAAAGAAAAATAAGTGCAAATAAGAATTATATCCAATAGGGCTCAGCAGACATGGAATCATGGGATTATTATAGAATCAGGGACTCAAGGATGGAAGGAGGGCCACTAATCCTGCCTCCTACAAAAAAAAAAAAAAGGAAATCCTCTTAGGGAACTGGGTGTAGGAAAGGGGGAAAGGTGGGGTCATAGATTGAGAAGGTGGTCATTAGATTCCGAAAGACCTGGGGTCAAAGGTCAGCTCTAATACTTAAAAGCTGTTTGACCTTGGACAAATTACCTAATCTCTCTGTGTCTGTTATTTCAACAGTAAAAGGGGATCTATGGCTTATAGGTACAATATGAAGGTTTAAAATGACACAGGTAAAGAGCATAGTGCCTGGTACAGGGTGGGCACTCAGTAAGAGGTAACTCGCATCATCATTATCATCATCAGTATTATTTTTGTTATTGAGGAGGGTAGGTTTGGGAAAGAAAGAAAGGACAGGAAGGCAGAAAGGAGGGAGAAGAATATCCCAGGAAATGGAAATGGCCCGTGGGAGGTGGAAAGAAACCGGTCTGTGGAACAGGAAACGAGGGGCTGGCGCGAAGGACAGTGGGCGATAAGACGCATCCAGGGGAAGGGGGACCTGCCAAGCATTGAGGGCCTGGGATCATGGTGGGGTCCCGGGTTCATTCCTCTTCGCACAGCCAGCTACCTGCCCAAACCTGGAGCCCAGCTCTACCAGTTCCGGTACGTGAACCGCCAGGGCCGGGTGTGTGGGCAGAGTCCCCCTTTCCAGTTCCGAGAGCCAAGGCCCATGGATGAACTGGTGACCCTGGAGGAGACCGATGGAGGCTCTGACATCCTGCTGGTTGTCCCCAAGGCCACTGTGCTGCAGGTGAGAACGGAACAACAGAGCTGCTCCTGGGAAGGAGAGTGGGAGGGTCGCAGGGCGAGGGACCCTTTTCTGCTTCACCCTCCCCTGGGCTGTGGCCTCAACCGAAGACCTCACTGGGAGTTACACAATCTTGCCATGAAGAAAGTCTCAATCTAACATAGACACAAACACGTAGGGCAGGAAAGCAAGCAAGCCGCCCACAGGCCAGTGTCACTCAAGATTTCATAAGTACTTTTCGAGCATTCCTCCCAAGTGCCACGTCCTCTCCTAGGCCCTAGAGGAAGATCTAAAGGGTGGAGGGAGGCCACTCTAGGGGAGGGAATGCCCAGAGGGAGGGGAGAATGAGACCCACTTCCAGGGCAGGTGAGGAACGAGGCAGATAGTAGGGCCCCAGACGTGCACAGTGCAGTCCTGGGGGCTCTTGAGCACTTGAAATGTGACTGGTCCAAATTGAGCTGTCCTACCTGGGTGACAGTCACAAAGGATTTTGGAGACTTAGTATTAAAAAAAAGTAAAAGATCTCTTTTTTTTAATATTGATTCCACGTTGAAATGATCAATTCGGACAGACTGGGTTAGACGAAACATCATTAAAGTGAATTTCACCTGTTGCTTGTGACTTGTGTGAAGTACCTACTAGAAAATTTAAAGCTCTGCACGTGGCTTATATTCCTTTCCCGTTGGACCAAATGGACCCAATAGAGGAGAATTAGGATGAGGGCAGATGTCAGCAAGGCCTTCCTGAAGAGAAAGGACAGGGATGGGTGGGGAGGAAGTACACCCCCAGACCAGAGGGCAGACTTGAGGAAGGCCCAGGGGGTGAGAAGGGGCAGCTCGTCTGTGATTTAAGTAAATTCTTGCTTCTTGAACCCTCTAAACACGTGGAATCAACGCAAGAGTAGGAAGATGTTTCTGTCTTACATAAGCCGGACATTGTGTGAGCTCCGACCCCAGCTTCTGTTTTTTTTTTTTTTTTTTTTTTAATTCTAGTTAACAGACGGTGTTATATTAGTTTCAGGTGCACAATACAGTGATGCAGCAGTTTCACGTCTTACTGCTCGGTGCTCATCATGACAAGTGTACTCTTCATCCCCTTCACCTATCCCCCCATCCCTCCACCCACCTCCCCTCCGGTAACCAGCAGTTTTTCTCTCTTTTTTCCCGTGCTCGTTTGTCTTAAATTCCACATGAGTGAAATCCTATGGTATTTGTCTCTCTCTCCGACTTAGCATTAAACCGTCCAGCTCCATCCATGTTACAAATGGCAGGACCTCATTCTTCCTTACGGCTGAGCAACAGTGTGGTGTGTCTGTACGCCTCATCTTTATCTGTTCATCGGTCGGTGGACACTTGGGCTGCTTCCATAGTTTGGCTATTGTAGCTGATGCTGCTGTAAACGTCGGGGTGCATATATCCCTTTGAATTAGTGTTTTCATACTTTTGGGGTAAATGCTTAGGAATGCAGTTACTGGATGGTTAGAGTAGTTCTATTTTTGACTTTCTCAGGAGCCTCCGTAGCATTTTCCACAGTGGCGGCACCAGTTTGCGTTCCCACCAGCAGTGCAGGGGTTCCTATTGGTCCACATCCTCATCAACACTTGTATCTTGTGTTTTTTATTTTAGCCTTTCTGACAGCTGTGAGGTGATAGCTCATTGTGGTTTTGATTTGCACTTCCCTGATGATGATGTTGAGCATCTTTTCATGTGTCTGTTGGCCAGCTGGATGTCTTCTGTGTTCTGTTTTTACATTCGTTATTCTTATCACAATCACCTTTCAACAGTCTAGGCTAAGAAATCACTTTACAAATGAGGACAGAGACTCAGAGAAGTTAAGTAACTCGTTCAAAGTGACACAGCTAGTAAAAACTAAACCTACATCTGTGTGGTTCGGGAATAGGTATGGTAAGATTCAGGGACCCATCCCTTTTGTCTGCATGGATTGAGAGAGACTTCTTCCAAGGGTGTCAGGAGCTGGTGTGTCTGCCCAGTGGTGGGCAGGATTCAGTAACACACAGAGCCTCCCCTTGCTCACCTCTTTATAGCTCCTACTGGTATAACTTCCAGCCCCAAATGTCTATGCATCTGCAGAGTGACAGGGCCGGGACCTTCACAAACACAAACACCCCTTCATCCCACCCCCTGTAGAACCAGCTGGACGAGAGCCAGCAAGAGAGGAATGACCTGATGCAGCTGAAACTGCAGCTGGAGGGACAGGTGACGGAGCTGAGGAATCAAGTACAGGATCTCGAGATGGCTCTGGCGACTGCCAGGCAGGAGCACGCGGAGCTCAGGGAGCAGTACAAGGTGGGAGTTGGGCCGGGGGGAGGGGAGAGCAGGGCTTGGCTGTCACCCGGGGTCCAAAATCTGAACCCAGTAAAGATGGGAGAGGAGAGACATGAGTCGGTTTTTAAGGTGGTTCTGGCATCAAAAAATAAGGAGGGGCACCTAGATGGCTCAGTGGTTGAACGTCTGCCTTTGGCTCAGGTCGTGACCCCAGGGTCCTGGGATGGAGACCCACATCAGCCTCCCCCAGCAGGAAGCCTGCTTCTCCCTCTGCCTGTGTCTCTGCCTCTCTCTCTCTCTGTGTCTCTCATGGATAAATAAATAAAATCTTTTTTTTTAATTTAATTTGTTTATTCATAGAGATACAGCTAGAGAGAGAGGCGGAGAAGCAGGCACCATGCAGGGAGCCCCATGCGGGACTCGATCCCGGGTCTCCAGGATCACGCCCCGGGCTGCAGGCAGCGCTAAACCGCTGCGCCACCGGGGCTGCCCAAATAAATAAAATCTTTAAGATAGCTTTAAGGAGTAACGAGTGGGATTAAACTTGAAGTGCCAGGGGACACCTTGCAAAAGTCATGTAATTAGACTCAGTTCTTCGCACACAGGAGTGCTGAGGTAGGGTGGAGGTGGCCGTATTCACCAGCAAGGGAATGTCCCCTTGCAGTTTCTTTCTCAAGGAAGGAGACAGGATAGGGGGGTGAAGGACACTCAAATTCTGGTATGCTCCTCCTAAGCCCTTGTTCTGTTCTTTGAGAGGTGTCAGCTTCATTCTTCTGGGGTAACCTTAATTGCAGGGGCTCTCCCGGTCCCACGGGGAGCTCATAGAAGAGAGGGACATCCTGAGCCGACAACAGGGAGACCATGTGGCACGCATCCTGGAGCTGGAAGATGACATCCAGACCATCAGTGAGAAAGTGCTGACAAAGGAGGTGGAGTTGGACAGGTGAGCGGACCTCCTCGGCCCCCATTACTTCCTTTCGCTTTCCATCGCCCCCAGACTCCAGCCTCTTGTTTCAGACCCCTGCTCTCTGTCTCCTGTGGTTATCCACCCCCCTGGGGAAATCTTTTCCTGCCTAGCTCTCTCCCATTTTTCCTAAGCTTGTTTTGTATTCCTCACCTTCAGAAGTAATCAGAGTTACTATTTTCGGTATGGCAGAGGCTAAGCAGGAGCTCAGAGTGGAGGATTTGGAAGAAGAGAATGGATACAACAGTCAACACGAGAGAGGATGGATGTCAGATTTTACTGCAGCAGAGGAGATTAGAGGGGCACCCGGCTGGCTCAGTCAGTAGAGCGGGTGACTCTTGATCTTGGGGTTGTAAGTTTGAGCCCCACGTTGGGTATAGAGATTACTTAAAAAATCTTAAAAAACAAAAAGAAGGGGCACCTGGGTGGCTCAGTGCCTGACTCTTGATTTCACCTCAGGGTCATGAGTTAGAGCCTGCCCTGCGTGAGGCTCGGCGCCCAGCATGGAGTCTGCTTGAGACTCTCCCTCCGCCCTTCCCCCCCACTCGAGCATGTGCCCATGCACTTTCTTTCTCTTTCTCTTAATAAATAAATAAATAAAAATATTCATAAAAGAGCTGTGTTAAAAAACAATAAAAAGTAAAAATGAACTTAAAAGAAGATTATTAGACTCCATTCTCACTGTTAGGAAACGTTTGAACTGGTGATCCAGGAATGTTATGGGATCTCTCCTTTGGAAAAAGGTGTAAGTCATAAATGTGAGCGCTGGGAGGAATATAAGGTACCTGAGGGGATCACTACTGCAGAAGGCAGCCTCTTTCAGTATCAGCTGCCATCATGTCTCTTGGATTGAACCAAACTTTCCTTCCTGTAACTCCCTCCTCTGACTTTCCTCCACTGGCCCTCGTTTAGACCTCTGGAGCCACACAGAATGAATTTCTTTCTTCTACGAGACAACTATTATTTCTACCAAACAGCACGAATATTGACCACTTCCCATGCCTGTCCTTCAAAGTTTCACCAGGAACACTGTGCTAGTTCTTTCTTCGAATCACACAATTAAGTCTCTGCATTCAGCGCCGGTGGATTTTATGTATTTTTTTTAACTCCTTGAAGAGGCATATTATCCAAGGGCCAGAGTAAAACATGAGTTACTCCCTGAGACTTCTTCAGTGCAGAATATGATAGTCTTGCCCTAGGGAGATAATAAATGTCTAGGTTCTAAATCATGGAATAGAAAAGCAGGCATCAGACTGAGCATCTGGAAAAGATTAGGGACTGTCTAGACCAGGGGTCAGTAAACCCCAGCCTGTGTGCCAGATCTAACCTTGCCACCTGTTTTTGTACAGCCCGCGAGGTGAGAATGATTTTGACAATTAATGGTTAAAAAACGAAAGAAGAAACCTATTTTGTGATGTAAAAATTGTACGAAATTCAAACTCTGGTGTTCATAAATAAAGTTTTATTGGAACAGCCATGCTGCTCATGCACATGATGTCTGTGGCTGCTTTCACACCACAGTGGCAGAGTTGAGTAGTTGCCACAGAATCCTCCTGGCCTGCAAAGGCCGAAGTATTTACTGTCAGGCCCTTTACAGAAAAAGTCTGCCAACTTCTGATTTAGAGCCAAAGTTCATAATCAATCACAGCTGTCCCTTGTCTAAAAAAAGACCGGATTCTGGTCTCTTGATTGAATGAAAACAACGAGGAAACCATCAGCAGAACCTTCCTTAAAGTGATACATAAAGAGCAAAGAAAAGGTTTATTTCTAGATTGTGCTCTAGAACCAGGAACCTTGGGT
Organism: Vulpes vulpes; assembly: GCF_048418805.1. Lineage (NCBI taxonomy): Eukaryota > Metazoa > Chordata > Mammalia > Carnivora > Canidae > Vulpes > Vulpes vulpes. The sequence continues at coordinate 1,554,552 of NC_132787.1, forward strand.
ACTTGGGGCTTAAAACGAGATCACCCTGATCTGGGAATTTGAACACCTCAAAGACAGGTGGAGGTCAGGTCCTACAGGAGCACCAGTAGAAGAGCTCGAGACCGAAGTCTGCATCATGTCTTCTCTGGTGACCAGTCGGCTGACATTCCCTCTCCCCACACACAGGGTGAGGGACACAGTGAAGGCCCTAACGCGGGAACAAGAGAAGCTCCTCGGGCAACTGAAAGAAGTGCAAGCAGACAAGGAGCAAAGTGAGGTAAGGGCTCCCAGTTGGTTTGCTTTCTGAATTGTTCATCCAGCGTTTATTAAGTCCTGAGTGCCGGGCACCAAAGGGGGTAAAAATGTAGAGAACATCGTGTGCCCTCTCCTAGAAACATAAAATGTATACCCAAATCGGGATGAGTCCAAGCGGAACATGCCAAGCATCGCCAGGGAAGAATAATCAAGTGTTATGGTGGGGGGCACCCGGCGGCTCAGTGGGTCAGCGTCTGACTCGTGAGCTCTGCTCAGGTCTTGATCTTAGGGTCAAGAGTTCAAGTCCCACGATGGGCTCCACATTGGGCATGGAGCCTAGAAATAAAGTAAGTGAATGGGTGCAAGCACATCTTTTTAGGGTCATTAGGGCTTTTAAAAGGAAGGGCACGGGGTTGCCTGGCTGGCTCAGTCAGTAGAGCATAGGATTCCTGATCTCAGGGTCGTGAGTTCAAGCCCTACTTTAAAAAAAAAAAAGAAAGAAAAAGGGGGAATAAACTATCCTCGTATTTTCTAATGGTTTTAGCTTTCCTTCCCACCCCCCCGCCCCCAGTAAAGTTTTCCATCTTAGGTGGAACCTCACTGAAAAAGCAGAGACGCCTGGGTGGCTCAGTGGTTGAGTGTCTGCGTTTGGCTCAGGGTGCAATCCCAGGTACAGGGATGGAGTCCCTGCTTCTCCCTCTGCCTAAGTCTCTGCCTTTCTCTGGGTGTCTCTCATGAATAAATCTTTTACAAAATAGATAAAAGCAGTATTTTATTACTATAAATTTATTTTTTTATAAATTCAAATATTCAATGTTGACTTGTAAGAAAAGTAATCAGGTAATCCTGATGCATGCCAAACCTTGAAATCAGAGGTTATAGGTGATAGTCAGCCTCAGCCACTAATATACGTGTGCATTGTGTTTTGGTTGTGCAGTACTGAGAACACTGAGTCTCACATGCCCTAGGAGCAAATGACAGCCATTGTTGAACTGTGCACCTGGCCATCTCAGTGTGCTGTTCAGTTCAACAGAAGATCCGATAGAGACTTCATTCTGAGGTTTGCACAAAAATAAATTAACCTAGAAGCACGTGTCAGTGGATTAGGACTGTTAACTTGTGAGTTTGTGTGCTGTTTTCATGTGTTTTTTAAATAATTTAGAAGAAATTCAAATCACATACTCACAGAGCCTCTAAATGGCTTCTTCCAAACCCTAGGTTTCCGTGGAAAATTATTTAAAAACCATTTGTTCAGCAATAAGGAGTAAGGAGAATTTGAGTAGACAGAAATGAGAGGGAGGCTGTTCTGGAAACAGAAAGACGTGAGCAAAGGCTGAGAGCCCAGAACACTCAGAGCAATTGAACGTGTGGGTGAAGAGTTTGCAAGAAGGCCTAGGTCAGATTGGAGAGGACCTGGAGTTTAGTCTGTGTCCTGTAAGCAGTGAGAGGCATCAGTGATTTTCAGGAGGGCGACGTGTACTTAAGATTCATGTGATTTCCTTGTGGGAGATGAACTGGGTATGAGATGAGATTATTCAATAATCCAAGTAAGAAATGGCCAGAGCCTGAGCTCATACAGTTGCAGTGATAGGGGAAAAAAAGACGGCTGTGAACGAGGTGGAGGATGGACACGCAGAAGGCTTTCCGTGGGTCACTAGGGAAAGGACGGAGCCCAGCAGCCATGGCACCGGCAGATCCAGCTGGAGCGACTGGGAGAGTAGTCGGTACCACGGGCGGAGTGAGAGTGGAAAGGAGTGGAGCGGGAGGTGGAATATGCTGAGTTCAAGGGCCTTGGGGGATATCCAGACTGAGTTTTGATCTAAAAGGAAGAACAGAGGGGCTCCTGGGTGGGACAGTAGGTTGAGCATCTGCGTTCAGCTCGGGTCCTGATCCTAGAGTCCTGGGATCGAGCCCGGGTCGGGGACTGCTCAGCGCGGAGTCTGCTTCTTCCTCTCCTCCCCGCTCACTCTATCTCCGTCTCTCCCTCAAATAAATCAAATCTTAAAAAAAAAATAAAAGGAACAGAGAAGCAGCAGTGGTACATGGGATACCTAGATCCACGTAAGACCCTGCCCCGGCTGTGATGCCGCTCTGTGTTGGGAGCCAGAGACTGGGCGTTCAGGACTGAGCGGCTGTGAGCAGAGGCCCCAAGAAGGGCTGACCAGAGCTGAGTGCTTGAGTTTGTGTTAAGTCTGGGAAGCAGAACCTTGACCTCTCTCATCACAGTGGATCACCCTGTCCAGCCACCCCAGATGCACGTACCACTTTCCTTACCTGTTTACCGCCTCCATCAGGCTGAGCTCCAGATGGCACAACAAGAAAACCATCGCTTAAATTTGGAGCTGCAGGAAGCAAAGGGCCGGCAGGAGGAGCAGGGTGCTCAGGCCCAGCGGCTGAAGGACAAGGTGGCCCAGATGAAGGACACCCTAGGCCAGGCCCAGCAGCGTGTGGTGAGTGCCTCTCCCTTCCTAGGCCATAGGAAGTAGGGGAAGTTCCCAGGGCTGGCTGCAGAAAGGTCTGGGGGAAAGACAAGGCTATAGGCTGAACAGCGCACACCTTGAGTCCTGATGCGGTGGCGGGTGGCACGGAGCCTGCTCACCTTCCTGGCTCAGGAGATCAGGATTCACTGGGAGCTCTCGGGGAGCCCTAATCTCCATCTCCCCCTTTCTTCTGAGGCTGAGCTGGAGCCCCTGAAGGAGCAACTTCGAGGAGCCCAGGAGCTTGCAGCCTCGAGTCAGCAGAAAGCCGCCCTCCTTGGGGAGGAGCTGGCCAGCGCGGCGGGAGCCAGGGACCGCACCATGGCCGAGCTCCACCGCAGCCGCCTCGAGGTGGCTGGAGTCAGTGGCCGGCTGGCTGAGCTCAGCCTGCATCTGAAGGAGGAAAAAAGCCAGTGGAGCAAGGAGCGGGCCGGGCTGCTGCAGAGCGTGGAGGTAGAGGGATGGGGACCTGGGAGCTCGCGGCCGCCGCCCCACCTCCATGTGGCCAGATGCCCTGGGCGGGCAGAGAGGAATGAGGACCTGGGAGGACTCAGGGGTTGGAGGCGGGGCTCTGAGGGAGATACAGTTCACTGTCCAGGGACGACCTGTCCCTGAGTAGGTGTCCCAGTCCTCATCCTTGTAGCACCTTCCTTGGTTACCGTCTGGTTCAGAAACATTTACTGCCCATGGCCCCGGGCCCCGTCTGTAATGCCCGTTCCAGGTCGGCAAGGCACCTTGCTGGCGTGTCCCTTCCTTCATTGAGACCACAGGGAATGAGGAAGCCAAGATGGGATACTGCTCCCAAAATATTCACTTAAATAAAGGAAGGGACACAGCGAGGAAGGTGCTGTTGCCAGTAGTGTCTCTTTCCCCTTTCCCCTCCCGTGTTCCTTTTCGGCCGTGTGGCAGGCAGAGAAAGACAAAATCCTGAAGCTGAGCGCGGAGATACTTCGACTGGAAAAGGCAGTTCAGGAGGAGAAGACCCAGAACCAAGTGTTCAAGACAGAACTGGCCCGGGAAAAGGATTCCAGCCTGGTGAGGCTCGCAGCCACCCGTAGTCACGTCCTGCAGCTTCCTGCGGCAGCCAGTCCCGGTGCTGCCTTGGGCGTGGGCTCGGCAGTGCCAGGTGCTCACTTCCGTGCGGGGTGGCATCTTCGCTGCACAGGGCCCACAGCTCGTTGGTTTGAAACGTACGATGTCCCTTTCTGTCCTCAAGACATATTCTGGGCCTCACGGGGACGCTTTAGGAGAATTGTAGTGTCCCTGCTACGACCAGCGTCCAGGCCCACACTCAAGGGGCAGAGCCTGGGACTCAGGCGACCGTCTCCTGTGACCAAGACCAGGGACTCCTGGAAGGAGATGCCTTCGGGGCTCCCCCTGTGTGTCGGGGCAGGAGGGGCATGCAGGCATAGGGGAACGTGGCTCCAGGTTGGCCAGCCCAGGTCGCAGAGCCTGGGTGCTTAGGGGTGATTCGAGGCTCCCCGTGCCCCCAGGTGCAGTTGTCAGAGAGCAAGCGGGAACTGACGGAGCTGCGGTCAGCCCTGCGCGTGCTCCAGAAGGAAAAGGAGCAGCTGCAGGAGGAGAAGCAGGTGAGAGCCTGGGCCTGGACTCCCGGATGCCGGAAGGGAGGGCCTGAGGCTGGGGGCTCCGGACCTTGTGTCTCTCGGCTTAGACACGGAGGACTGTGAGGGGCCCAGAGGCTCCTCTCGTGGACAGGGGAGGACTGCCAGGGAAGGAGGGATGCAGGGCCATAGGGGGGCTCCTGGGGGGCAGGAGTGAGGCTCTGCTTTGAGCGGCCCCCCACTCTGAGGAAGGCGTCTGATCGTGAAGAGCAGAGTTCCTCTTGGGTGCAAGGGAGGGCGGCGGGGCCGCGGGGTGGGCACCCTCCCAGCCTCTCCCACCTCTCTGCTCCCCCTCCAGGAGCTGCTTGAGTACATGAGGAAGCTGGAGGCCCGCCTGGAGAAGGTGGCGGACGAGAAGTGGAGCGAGGGCACCGCCACAGAGGATGAGGAGGCGGCTGCAGGGCTGAGTCTGTACCCCCTCCCTCTGCGCCCCCCCACCCCGTTCCCTGCCGGGGATAGCTGGTGCGGCCCCGCGGGGGTCTAGGGAGCATACCCCTGGCCAGGGAGGCAGCCCAGCGGCCTCTAACAGCGCGCTCCCTGCCCCCCTCACCACCAGGCTGCCCGGAGGCTCTGACGGACTCGGAGGATGAGTCCCCGGAGGACATGCGGCCCCCCTCCTACGGCCTCTGCGAGCGCGGGGACAGCGGCTCCCCCTCGGGGCCGCGAGAGGCTTCAGGCCGGGTCGTGGTCAGCCAGCCTGCTCCGGTGGCGCCGCAGCTCTCGGGGGCCGCCGAGGACACCAGCTCTGACTCGGTGAGCAGGGTGGGGGCAGCGGGGGGGCAGGTGGGGGGCCGGCGGGGCCTCCTCCGGAGCAGACTGCCCCAGCCTAGATACAGGGCTCTGTTTCTCCCTGGGGGAGAGGTAGGCTCGGCCTCCCTTCAAGGCTGTCCCATGGACAACACCCCCAGATCCCGTCCAACTGGGAGCTCACGGCTGCCCGGCCCTGCTCCCCACACTTCCCTTCTCACCCGCTGGTCCGCGTCAGAACTTCTGCCAGCCTCACTCCCACTGGAGCCCACTGTCTGCTGTCTGGGCCTAGACTGCTCTTCCCTCACCGGCTCCCGGGGGCTGCTCCCCTATCTGGGGGTGCTCACTACCCCCAAACCCAACCCTATCTCTCTGGTGCCCAGGAGGCCGAAGATGAGAAGTCAGTCCTCATGGCAGCTGTTCAGAGTGGCGGTGAGGAGGCCAATCTGCTGCTTCCTGAGCTGGGCAGTGCCTTCTATGACATGGCCAGGTGAGTGCAAAAGGGGGGTCGCGGGGGGGGGGGTGCCAGTGGAAAGGGCGTCCAGGTGAACGGCGGCCATGCCCTTCCCCCAAGCTCCCTGCTCTTGGCCCTAGCCAAGGAAAGGAGACCTAGGTATGGTTGGCTCAGAAAACCACCCACCACTCCAAAGCCCAGGTGCCTTCAGGTAATTAATTCCTCCTCCATCTTACCAACGCACGTGTGCACTCAGAGGCCCTGCCTTTAACTGGCTTCTGTGTTGTTCTAGCACCATCTTCCGTGGAGCCCAAATTGCCCTGCATCCCCTCTTTCCTGCCCCTCCCCCTTCCCCAGCCATCAGGTAGGTACCTAGGCTCCATGTGGGGTGGAGGGGAGGTGACTGGTACCCCGATACCCTGAGGGGTGGGATCCCAGAGAAGCCTGGGATCCGGCGTCCCATCTGGCCAGCCCTGAGAGGTCCCTCTTCCCTGACCCTCTTCCCTCGCTCCCCTGGGAGACCCTCTGGGTGATGCAGGGGCGGGGGCTGGGGGCTCAGGGATCAGACGGCCCCCTCAGCCTTCCCTTTCCTTCCGCAGGTCAAAAGGGGAAGGCAGGGGGGAGAGAGATTTTATCATGTAGCCCCCAGCTTTCCTCGAAGTGAGATGGGCTCAGGGCAGGGAGGGGGTGATGCTGTCATCCTTCTCAGCTGGAGCAGGAAGATGAAGGACGATGTCAGACTCATTTTCAGCCTCATTAGGCAGCAGACGGAGATGGAGGGAGGAGAGCAGGGGTGGGGGATGGGCCGAGCCTCACAGCCTCTGCAGGGACTAGGGAAGGAGGCCGAGGAGAGAGGAGAGCGTGGGGAGAAGGATGCTGGGGAGGTCAGGGGAGAGCCAGCAGGGAGCTGCCCGAGGAAGGGGACCTGGGAGCCCCGAGCGTGGGCCCCCCTCCCCGCGGTCCCCAGGGCAGGAGGGCACTGCAGCGCCCTGACCAGCTCCTTTCCCCGTCTCCCGCAGTGGCTTTGCAGTGGGTCCCTTGTCAGAGGCCAGCACTGGGGGCCCCGCCACCCCCCCGTGGAGGGAGTGCCCTATTTGTAAGGAGCGCTTCCCAGCCGAGAGTGATAAGGACGCCCTGGAGGACCACATGGATGGACACTTCTTTTTCAGCACCCAGGACCCCTTTACGTTTGAGTGATCTCACCCACCCCCACCCCAGGACACCCACAGATACACTGACACACACACACACACACACACACACACACACTCATGCACAGACATACACTTAGGCTCACGCCTCTTCTGACACACTGGGCTCCATGGCATTCTGGTCCCTGAGAACCGCTCCCGAACCATTTTCATCCGGGGCTCTGGCCTTCATCCTCTCCCACCAGGCTCGTTGCCCAGGCGGGGCCCTTCCTGGAAGCAGCAGCTGACTGTACCCCCTGAAAGCGGTTTTAGAGGAACTAGGAGGAGGCCCTCCCCAGGAGGAATAGGATCAGCCCCTCCTGGGCCTGGTTGCTCTGTCACTGACACCAGCTACCACACCACCACCACGTACACACACACACTCACACTCACATACACTCTCTGATGCCCCAAAGCCAATTCCTGGGGCACCCCACCCTCTCTCATTTGGGGTCTGTGTTGGTTTACCCGAGTTTTCTCTGGGGCCTGCATGGAGGCAGTAGCACGGACACCACGAACTCTTGGGGTCTCTCGGTTCTGAGCTTCAGTGGTTCTCTCTGCCTCCCGCCCCCCACCCCCACCCCATTGCCTTCTGCACCCCACCCTGGCCTTTTCCACACCATTAGATATGAAGTTTGGAGGTTTCTTTTGTATTTTGAGGTTTTCTGTATTCTGTCTCCTGCCCCTCCCCGCCACTTCCCCCCAGTGTCCTCACATGGAAAGAAATAATGCATTTGTGCCTTCTGTGAGGGATGGGGGGAACAAACGGTCCCAGGTGTCCCCATTTCTCAGTTCTTCCTCTCCAGGTTCCCCCACAGCAATAAGAGCTTTCCTTCATGATCCCTCCCTCCGTCGGTAGTTGGGACAAATATATTTATATGATATGTATAACGATTCTAATAAAATGTGTTCTTCTCATGAGGTGTGACTAGAGCAAGGAAGGTCCGGGCCCCTGGCCCCCAGAGCGGAGAGGGGGAGGGAGCGAGGGGGGGCCTGGCCCTGCCTGCCTGGGGCCTGGGCTCCGCTGCTGCGGCTGGGGCTCCGGGCTGGGGGTCCGGCTCGGGGACACTGCAGTGGCAGGGGGAGCAGGCCTGGGTCCCCATGGACCGTGCTGGGAGCTTCAGGCGTGGGGGGGGACAGAGCGGGTCAGGGCCAGAGGCGGGCAGGGCCAGAGGCAGGCGCTACTCCCAGGAGTAGTTCACACCTTTGAGGAGCCCCAGAAAGGTCTGCGCCCGCCCAAGGCCTACTCCTACTCCTTCCTCCCCAACCCGCCTCGCCCTCGCCCGGTGCCTCCTCACCGCCCGCCTGCACACCCGCTCCGCAGTCACAGAGGCGCATCCATCCCCTCGAAGCAGCCTCACAGGCTACACCCGCGCGCGGGGGCATCTCCTGAGGCCCCGCGTGCTCACCAGGCCCTCGGCCTCCGGAGCTCCCTCACCAGCCACCCTCCTCTCCCTTCAGGGCCCCTCTCTCCACCCACCTGAGCCCCCCCTTCCAGCCCCACCTGGATGACATCTTGCATCCTTCCTTCTTCCCTCCCATCTCTGTCTCCTAGCAACCCCATGTCGGTCCCTGAATCCCTTCCAAGGAAATTAGAGATAATGGATCTCTCCCCTCTCCATCTCAACTCCTCTTTATTGATCCTCCTTTAATGAAAGTTAATTATAACAATGATTTAATTAATAGAATCCCTCTCTTCCTTTATTGCTTCCCGTATTAAGACTATTAATAAATACGAGCTGGGCTGACAGAGGCATCCATCACCCGCCCGGGATTCCCCCCACCCCTCCTTTGTCCCTCCCCCGAGCCCCTCCCTCGCTTGGCCTATAAACTTGCCGGGGTAGTGGGGGTTAATCAGAGAGGAATTATGAGCCAACAGCCCCCGCAGGAGGTGCATTTAATGAAATCACTTGTGATTTATGTCTGGGGGAGGCTGGGGAGGGAAGGATCTGGAACCCAGGCATCCTGGCTTCTGGAAGGGTGTCGCCCCTAGAGCAAAAGGGGAGGAAGGGAGACAGCAAGGGGCACGCAGAGCCCGGGCGCCCCCGGGCGCCCCGTAGTTCCTGCCATGCCCCACCCCCCGCGCCGCCCCTGCAGGAGCCCCGGGCAGGGGCGAGGCCGCTGAAGGGCGCAGCTAAACCCCTACGGGCTGCGGCCTCCCATCTTCCCTCCTCCAGGGCTTGGCCGCCCACTCTCGTGGCCCATCCTCCCCCCGCGGCACGGCCCCCTCCACGGAGTCGCCCAGGTGCCCCTCGGGCCCCCGCGCAGGTACCCAGCGCTCCGGCTCTCCTGTGTGCCCTTCGCCCCAGAGCCGCCCCCCGCCCGCCCCCAGGAGCCAGCACCTTGCCGGGCTCAGGCTCAGGCGGGGCAATGAGCCGCCGGGGGTGGGGTGGGGGGGGTCGGAGGGGCAGTGCGAGCCCTTTCTCCCACTCCCCCGGGGCGGGGGCACCGCGGCCGTCCCGCTCCTCTCCCTCCTGGGATGGGTTCGCCCCCGCACCCCCCGCCTCCAGCGACTGCCCAAACCCCCAAACCCCGGGCTCTGATGGGGCCCACGGCGCGGCGAACGGGAACTGAGGTGTCAGTTGGGGCGGCAGAGACGCCCCAACACCTCCCGGCTCGCAGAACCCCGCGGCTGCCGTCACCCCACGGGTCTGCGGCGCGGGTCCCTAGGGCGCAGGTCAGGGCCTTCACCAGCGGACTCTCGCTTCCTCTGCACCCAGCGTCTCCGACGCCCTCCGCTATCCTGGCCCGCCTCGGCGCCCGCTTTCCCCACAGCGCGGAGGACGCCTCCTCCACGAAGCCCTCCCGGACTTCCCTCCCTCACCCCCTGAGGTGCCCTGCGCATCACTTCATAAAAACACGACAGCGCGCTTAGGAGTCTTTCCTCTCTCGCAGCTCTAAGCAGCTGGAGGGTCGGCTCTGTGTTTGCACATCTCATGTTCCTGAAGTCCAGTACGGAGATCAGGACATGGGGCCAGTCCTTCCAAAAATAAAGTGGGTTTTTTTAAAAGATATTTATTTATTCATGAAAGACATAGACAGGCAGAGACACAGGCAGAGGGAGAAGCAGGCTCCCCACGGGGCTCCTGATGTGGGACTCGATCCAGGACCCCGGGGTCACGCCCTGAGCCCAAGGCACACAGCCAACCACTGAGCCACCCAGGCGCCCCCTAAAAAGAAATGTTTTGATTATTTTAAAAAAATATCTCATACATACAAAAGGATATATATGTCCTTGTATAAGAGATAAAGGATAACAACGTGGACATCATTGGACTTATTAGCCAGCTTTAGAAAAAATTACCAACACTGTTAAAGTGCCCCGTGTAGCCTGAAAGAGGAAAACGTGGTGTCATCTGGGACAGAGACATGTCATACACTAATTGAGAGAACTTTCTGGAGTGCTCTTTATGGGTCCAGTGCTGGGAATAGAGATGGAACAGTCAAAAACCCTGTCAAAACAGTCAAAAACTGCCCTCGAGCAGCTTCTAGTCAACATAAAGCCATAAAAACAAGAAGGCAAGATAAGCACTGCTTTAGAGGTCCGCACAGCAGGCCATGGGACCCCAGGGAAAGGATACTTAAGCAGGGCTGGGGGACACAAAGCTGCCCATGGGTGACGATGTAGATGCTCGATCTTTTTTATTTATTTGTTTAAGATTTTCATTTATCGGGGGATCCCTGGGTGGCGCAGCGGTTTGGTGCCTGCCTTTGGCCCAGGGCACGATCCTGGAGATCTGGGATCGAATCCCACATCAGGCTCCCGGTGCATGGAGCCTGCTTCTCCCTCTGCCTGTGTCTCTGCCTCTCTCTCTCTCTCTCACTGTGTGCCTATCATAAAAAATAAAAAATAAATAAATAAATAAAAATAAAAAGATTTTCATTTATCTGAGAGAGAGAGAGCATAGAGGGAGAGTTCGAGGGAGAAGCAGCCTCCCCACTGAGCAGGGGGCCCAACACCAGGCTCGACCCCAGGAGCCCGGGATCATAGCACAAGCTGAAGGTAGATTCTTTTTTTTTTTTTTAATTTTTTTTATTATTATTTATGATAGTCACACATAGAGAGAAGCAGAGACACAGGCAGAGGGAGAAGCAGGCTCCACGCACCGGGAGCCCGACGTGGGATTCGATCCCGGGTCTCCAGGATCGCGCCCTGGGCCAAAGGCAGGCGCTAAACCGCTGCGCCACCCAGGGATCCCTGAAGGTAGATTCTTAACCAACTGAGCCACCCAGGTGCCCCGAGGCTCAATCTTAAAGAGACAAGGAAGAGAATGTGGAAAGTCATAACTGGCTCAGAAACCTAAACACTCAGGTAGGGCCGCTGAGTGAAGGTCACACCGTGTGAGGTGAGGCCGGGAAAATGGACTGAGAGATACATACTGAGACGTCCGCTCAGCAAATATTCATTGGGTGCTACCACGTGCTGGGTGCTGCTCTGGGCACTGGGAAACAGCCCGGACAACACATTGCCTGCCCTTCCGGAGCTTATGCCCTATGACAGATCATGAAAGTCCAGAGAAACCAGTTAGGAACCCTTGTACCATTTAACCCAGGCAAAAATGGCAAACACTCAGATGAGGCAGTGTCAAGGGGACAAGAACTCTTTAGGACGCAAAATTTTTTTTTAATTTCTTTTATTTATTTATTTATTTATTTATGATAGTCACAGAGAGAGAGAGAGAGAGGCAGAGACACAGGCGGAGGGAGAAGCAGGCTCCATGCACCGGGAGCCTGATGGGGGATTCGATCCCGGGTCTCCAGGATCGCGCCCTGGGCCAAAGGCAGGCGCCAAACCGCTGCGCCACCCAGGGATCCCTTTAGGACGCAAAATTAATGGGACTTGGTGATAATGAGACATGGGAAGTGAACAGGAGTCAGGTTGATCCCAGGTTTCTTGTTTCATTGACCAGATAACCAGTAATGCCATTCACCAAAGAAATAATATGAGTGGAGAAGTACATGAAGGGAAAACATGACTGGTGCAGTGTGGACATGTTGAATTGCCAGTGTGTTTGGGATCTTCCAAAGGAGAGAGAGAGATCCAGTGGGCAGTTGGATAGATAAATGTAAGTCTGGAGCTCAAGAGAGCTTGAAACTGAAGACAGAGACGTAAGATCCTTGAAAGTAAAAGGTGATCCTTGAAAGATCACCCAGGTGTCCCTGCGTGTAGAGTGAGAGGGTAAGAGGGCCAAGGGCGGGACCCAGGTGACCATCCGCATGGAAGGCAAGTTCAGAGAACGAGAAGTCACAGAGACTGCGAAGGATCAGTCAGAGGAAGGACCGTGTGGCGGTTGCAGCAGAGAGGCCAAGGAAATGACTCCTGGAAAGCTCTGGATTGGCAGCCCGGAGGTCACTGGTGGCTTGGCCAGAGGAGCTTGAGGGAAGTTCTATAGGCTTATTGTGCTGCGGGACTTCATAGAACCTGTAGCAGTTACACAATGCCGACCCGTGGGAATTGGGAATATGTCTCCAGACTCACGTAGAAACAAGGACTTCTGAGTCAAGGTGTAAGAAAAATCAAGGGCAGGAACCGAGATGTCCTGATCCAACATCAAAGAATTCCCACTGGTTCTGACGGGCCAGGTGTGAGGCACACTCTAGGCCTGCACTGTGCACTATGGGACACTGAACACTTGAACTGTGGCCAATCCAAATTGAAATGTTTTGAGTATAAATTGCATAACAGATTTAAAGACTTTGGGCCAAAAAAAAAAAAAGAATTTAGAATAATTTTATATTGATTGCATGTTTAAATGACAATAATTTGGATATATTGGGTCAAATAAAATATGTTGTTAATTTTACCTGGTTCTTTTTTTTTTTTTTTTTTTTTTAGATTTTATTTATTTGAGAGAGAGTGAGCAAGAGAGAGAGAGAGAGAGCACAAGCAGGGACAGGTGCAGAGGGAGACAGAGAAGCAGACTCCCCACTGAGCAGGAACCTGATGCGGGACTGGATCCCAGGACCCCAAGATCATGACCTGAGCTGAAGGCACACGCTTAACGGACTAAGCCACCCAGGTGCCCTGGGTTTTCTTTTTAAGATTTTATTTTTAAGTCACCTGGATGTCCAACGTAGGGCTCAAACTTACAACCCCAAGATGAAGAGTCACATGCTCTCCCCACTGAGCCAGCCAGGCGACCCACCCCTGATCCTTTTTACTTTTTTTTAATGTAACTACTAGAAAACTTAAAATGACAAATTTAAAACTATGTATTAAATTTCTACTTTACAGTGCTTATGAAGCCCTCCCCCAGAAAGGGACCCCTGAAACCTGGACACCCCTAGACTCCCAGCATCCCTCCTTGCAGGGAGATACATGCCTGTAATTTCCAAGACTGCATTCTAGACGCACCGCTCTGCCCCATGCTCCTAAGGCCATAACCTAGGGCACGAGATGCCAGTGCTTAGGACCCCATCTCCAGTTGCCAATCTGGGCCCCTCACATTTTTTTCTTTCTCCAGGTCTGTTAATCATCAGGTGAGAGTAGAAGTGTCCCATTCTAACTCACAGCCCTAAATTTAGAAACCATAACTTCCTTCTTCTGTTTTCCCTATTTCTCAACTCCTATGCTTTTCTAAAACTGGAAATCTCCCAGATCGGTGGAATCATGGTGCTGCAGCGAGCACATAGGTGCTAGAGGTCTCCAGATTTAATCTGTCATACATCCTAACCATGTGACCTGGAGCAAAACACTCCATCTCTCTGAGCCCCTACCCACAAAATGTGGGTAACTCCCACCTAGAAAACTCATTGTGATGATTATATGAGAACAAATGTGTAAAATGCCTTGTATGGAGCCAGGCACATGGTAGGTATTTTATCATTTGGGGGGTTCTGTTTTGCATCTTATCCCTGCACATTTGGAGAAAGAGCAAACTCAGGGTCGTATATGTGGGTTGATAGGGCCTTAAAACCAAAAGGGCGCTCAGACGTGTATTTCCAACCTCTCATTCAGTACAGAAATTCCCTGGACTGCATCCCTCATTGGTAGTCATCCAACCTCTGCTTAAACATCTCCGGGGGCCATTCATTGGTTCACTCAATAAATAAGAACAAGGCACTGTGGGAGCCACAAAGAAGGGCAGACACAGATCTTACTGTTAAGGAGCTTCTGTATTCGCAGAAAGGATATGTAGGGGAACAACTGTCACGTAAGGCAAATGTGGTGTGTGCCAACTGAGGCGCCATGAGAGAGTCTACAACCTTACAAGTCAATCCATGTACAGCCGAAGGAGAGCTGTAACGTTACAGTCCCTCCCGAGCGTCAGAGCTCAGCTTTCCCATTCATTTCGTGGAAAATGGAACATGATTCTTCCACCCTAGGTCATGGGTCATCCCTAAGGAGGACATTTCTGTAACAACCTTAAAATTCCAGGAGGCTGGGACGTCTGGGGGGCTCAGGGGTTGGCTGTCTACCTTTAGCTCAGGTCGTGATCTCGGGGTCCTGAGATGCAGACCTCGCCGGGGGCAGCCTGCTTCTCCCTCTGCCTGTGTCTCTGCCTCTCCCTGTGTGTCTCTCATGAATAAATACAATCTTAAACAAACAACTCCTGGAGGCTGTGGCCCTGGGAAAGGCTAGAACGGATGAATGGGAGCACAGGTGTGGGGAGAACTGCAAGTTTAGCTGCCAGATCCTCCAGGCTCCTCTGGGCCATAGAATTTCTGGGAGCCCCTAGATGCCCATCCCACCCTCTGCAGAACCAAGAAATCCCTGCCCGCCTGGAAAGCCCAGCACATCCCTACTCTCAGGACTTATGCAGATGTTTTTCTGTCTGCTTTTTCTCTCCCTTCTCCCCCATCTTTATCACATTTTCATCTTTTATCAGTATCTCTATAATTTTCTTTGTGTCCATCTCTGCTTCGGTCTGTCCCTCTCGTTATTTACATTCGGGGTGTCTGTTATTCTTGAGGTCTCTGTGCCTCTGTTTCTGTCCTCCTCTCTCTGACGCTTTCTCCATTTCTTGGTCGGTTTCCACTTTTCCGCCTCTGGCCTCGCCGGCTCCCCAGCTGCCGCAAAGCTATAAAGCAGCCGGCCCTGCAGCAGGCAGCCGCCAATCACTAGGCTCCAGGAGCTGGGGGAGGGGGCTGCCGGGAGGTGGGGGCCTGGGAAGGCTGGGGCACTGTTGCTACAGCAGGGGAGGGGGGAGGCAGAAAGAGCGGAGAGATGCCACTCCCCGAAGGCGGCCGCAGCTGCCTCCGGAGCCAGTGTCTGGACCCCCTTCCTGCAGGGAGCAGACACCTGGCCTTGCTGTCCTGAAGCAGGGTCCCTGGGTCCCTCCCATATCCTCCCCAACCCTCCCCAACCTGGTTTCTCATGCAGAACCATTGGCCACAGGTCACTCCCTGAGGGATTGGCTTCCTCCTCCACTCTTAAGCCCTCCCGAGACCAGGGAGCTAAAGGCCCCGGGGCCTGAGGATGTCTGGGACAAGTGCTTAGTGAACTAGGACAAACGCTTTTGTGAACACCAGGACAATAAATGCTCCAGACACAGACACGGGAAGTGAAGGAGGCTGAGAAGCGATGGGCACCGGGGAGGCCCGAGAGGAGGGAGAGGCCTAATGGGGCAAGGACGAACCCGGAGGTTGGGCACCCCAGGCTTCTTACCAGCCCCGGGGCCACTCCTAAAGCAGGACTGGCGGCCAGCATCCCCGGCCCTGGTCCAGGGAGGGATTGGGCAGCTCGGGGTGCTGCCTTAGCGCATCATCGGAGACCTCCGGCGACGGGGAGAGCGGTGGGGGTGCCTAGGAAAGGAAAGCAGCGAAGGGGAGGGGTTGGCCAGAGATGTTAGGAGGGGAGCCGAGGAGAGGGACGCTGGGATCCCGCAGGACGGGGGACCCGCCCGCACGCCCCGATTCCTGGTGTGCCGGCGACCCCTGCTGGCCGCGCTCGCCACCACCTGGGCGCCGGGCCGGGCGCCCGGGACGCTGCGCGTGGGAATGTCCCTGGACGCCGTGCCCGCGCGCGTTCGTGCTACCCGTGGTTCTGCGGGGGCACCCCTGGGTGAAGGCAGAAACGCGACTGAGCACAAGGCCACGAGGTTCAGGCCCTGAACCCCGAGGCCCCTGCGGGGAGTCTGGGTGGCTGGGCAGGAAGCGTGAGGTCTTGGGCGCAGCTCACATGGTCCCTGGAGTGGTCCAGATCCCCTCGGTGGGGCACCGCCAGCATCATAGTAAAAGTAATCAGTCCGGCCCGGGAGCTGGGGGAAGTGGGGGTTTGGGACTCAGACATCCCTGAGTTTAAGTCCTGATGCCCTGGTTGCGACCTGCATGACCTCAGGCAAGTGACCTTAACTTCTTGGAGCCCAATCCTCTCACCTGTAAGGGCATAATAATGCTGCCTCGCGGGGCTACCCTGAGTGTTTAGCACAGTGCCTGGCATTTAATGGGTGCTAATTTTCTGCCTCCCTCTTGCTTTATCTACTCCCACCCCCAAGGTCGAGCGGGGATCTCAAAAGGCAAATAAACTGAGGATGATGTTGACAATGATGATGGTGGTGGTTTATATTTACATCACTCATGCAAATCATTTTAAACATATTTTTAATACACGGCTTTTTTCCTTTTTATTAGCCAAGCACATCATGATCATGTTTTATTGGGACAGAAATATCCTGGTGTTATGGCAGGTATCTAGAAGGATGGCCTTATGAAGTGATAACAAGGCATGACAAATCTTTCTTTATTGTGATACATTTTCATTACTCAGGTTAATCAGGAATTACCCATTAGAACAAGGGCTTAAGATAAGTACATGACAATCATCTGAGGAGATCAAAATCTCCTGATTTTCCAATGGGTCTCTAATTGTTATTGCTGTTGTGGGGGCCGATTAATGCTTTGATTGAACTGGTCTTAAAACATTAAAATAACTCAAGGAGATATGACAGGTAGTTAGAAATGGTATATTCTGAAATTAAAAAGAAGATGGATTTCGGTTTCCATGAAAGAATATTCTAATCCCTACAGCAGCCCAGCGATGGGGCAAACTGTTTATGAAGTAAAGAGCTCCATTTCAAGTAGAAGGATGGAGGCAGAGGCCACGGACTCCCGGGCAGGCTTCCTGTGGCAGGAGTGGAGGCTGCGGGGGGAGCCTGGGAAGAGGCCCTCGAGGCCCCTCCACAAACACACCCCAGCGCAGAAGTAACACTCAGCGGCAAAAGTGTTGTTCCAAATGGCATTACTGCCATCCTCGTGGTCATTGTTTGTCACCGTGGGGTGGAGGCGGCAGGGGGAGGGGAGGTCAAAATAACAACCCTGTTCTCTCGGGACTCTGCTCTTCCTAAGGAAAGGCAAGGCTCCAGGATCTTTCCTTCTCTAGCCATCCCCACATTCTGCCACTTTTGTTTTTCCCGGTTTCATGGGATCCACCTGCAAGTATGTTGAAGAAAACCTCAAAGAAAGGGCTTTTTTTCATCCTTTAGTTTTCTGTCTGCAAGAGGGGCAGGCCGTGGGTGCGGGCGGAGAAGGGGACAGACGTTTGCTGAGCTCCTGTTTAGTACAGATGCTTCGTTTCAACCTTTGATTAAGAGCCGGTGTATCTACTGTCATGCAGGTAAATGTGCGGATATAATGTATATGTTGTTCTGTAAATGTGGACATAAATGTGATGCTTCTGCAGGAATTCCTTGCCGGTCAGGCCAGTCTGAGGAATTTGTTTGGTATCTAGCTGCCTGTGGGGAAATCTGTGTGCAGCTCCTCTGAGGATTTCAATACCTTCCATGGGCACATAGACCGGCCAGGAGTTACTCTTCCAGCTTCAGGATCTGTGTACATGATCCCAGGCCCCAACTTTGTACCTTGCCCTAACCTGGGCACAAAGGTGTCGTCACATCAGGACCCACCTGCCTCTTTACCATGTGTGACATTGCGTTTCCCATCTCTGTCACAGCGCACAAAGATGCATGTGCCCAACTGGACCCCCATGAAGCCATGTATGTCCTACAGCTCCTCCTCCCACCTCTGTGGAGAGTCCTTGGCACCCTCCCCTCCTGGCTACCCCCACTCCCCACTTTCCATGCCAGGAGAGATCTAATTACACAGAAATTAGTACAGAGAAGGATCGTTTGCTTTTATGGCATCAGCACCAGGGCAGCTGTAAATCTGGGGCTGCTGCTATAGCCGCCTCTGGGCACTGTGCGGGCTGTAGGGGGGCTCTCACCTCCACACCCCACTTTGTTCCATCTCTGTCTGGGCCTCTACCCCTGCCCAGGGAACCAGAACTCTATTTGGTACCATCTCAGTGGGGTAGGGGGAGGCCTGGGATAGGGAGAGGGGGTCAGGGCATGGCCAACCAAAAATGACACATAATAAGTGTTCAATTAATGTTCCCTGAACCATTAGAGAGGGGTTAAACCCAGCAATGCTAACAACACCCAACTACCCAGACCAGTGGCCAGGGATGAATATTCCTAGTAAGCACTTCCTTACGAGCCCAGGTCAAGTAAATGGGGTGTTTTGTCATCCCGGCTTCCACTTTTGAGACCCTAAACTCCTTCTCAGGCAGCATCAGTTCATGAAGATAGTCCAGGGTTCAGATCTTGATTCTTCTGTTTACTGGCTGGATGACCTTGGGTACCCTACACGCTCTCATCTGACCCTTGGCTTCCTCATTTGTGAAATGGGGGTCATGAAACCTACCTCTCAAGTTGTGAGACATCAACAAGAAAACACCGGACCAAGAGGAAAGTGGTCCACTAATCGTTACCGCTGTTAACGTCTTGCTAGCTAGCCCTTCCGTTTCCCCATCGCCTCTTAACTAGCCTTTATCCCAATCAACTCCCTCAAGAGCCACCATACAGTTTGGGACAGTAGGATACGCAGGAGGTTGTTCCCAACCTAGAAAGAATGTTTCTTTATGTTAAGGATCTCATCAGAGACAGGTGACTCCAACAATCCTCATGCACCTGGAGCCACCGTTTTACTCATAGCCAACTTTCTCCAGGCTCCTACCTTGGCAGTGATTATTTTTATCTCCCTTATTTTCACTGAGGGTATGAATTTTTCCTTGGGGGTACTGGAGAGTCTCGTTGTAAATGACAGGGGTAAAAAAGAATCAAGGATTTAGGGAATTAGGAAGGAGCAGGATCTGGGGAAGTAGGGTGGAGACAGTAGGCTTAAACCCATCCCAGAGCAAAGTCAAAGGGTGCTTGAGGGAATAGCAGAGACAAAAGCCAAATGTGCAGGCTTCTATCTTCTTGCCAACACAGTCTCCAAACCCGGGGACTTGGAGTCTCCTCCCCTCTTATCCTCTTCTATTCTGTCATCTCCAGCCCAGGGCACTCGGCCAAGAATTCTTGACCTCACCCTTTCCGGATAACGCTGGAGGGCTCTAAGTGGTGTGTAGGCCAGGAAGGGAAGAGCCAAAGAAAGGAAGGGGTACACCCCCTACCTAACCAGTCTGCCCAGATCTCCAAGCACCCTTTGGCGGGACCCCCTGCTCCCACCGTTCAGGGCGCTGGAGGAGCCCACGGGAGAAAGGTGAGGCGCATCTTCTGTGTCTGGCCTCGCACCCCCATCTGCGTCCCAAGGAGGGTGAGGATTTGGCGTGAAGGGCAGAGCGGCTGGGGCATCTCTGGCCCCCCCCTCCCCCACCCCCAACCCCAACTCAGGCTGCAGTCTCTCCTCGTTGTAGCAGAGCGAGAGCAAAGGGACGGGCAGTAAAGATGAGTGATGGCGCGGAGACAAGCAGAAATACACCATCATGAAAATGCTAATGACTCCTTGCTCTCTTTCTTTATGGTTGGAGTAATACAGACTTCAATCATAAAAACAATCTCCCAACATTTTAATGGGCTCCATCATGCCCGCACTTGTCGGTATATTTGAAGAATAAATCACCCTCCCCGCTCGGAATGAATTCGCTGTCAAACTCGGCTCCCTCGGAGAAAATGGATGGGGAGCGAGGATGGAGGTTGGGGTGTGTGTGTGTGTGTTGGGGGGGTCCTTTCCCTAACTCCCTCCTACACGGTTCTTTACACTGCATCCTGCGTGGGAGGAGGGGGCAAGCGGGGATCCGTGGAGCTGAGCCTAAGGGAGGGTTTGGGGCAAGAGAGGGCAGGGCCTGAGAGATTCTCAAGGAGAAGCCGCCCCTTGGATGCACGAGGGATAGAGAAAGGGGCAGGAAGTGGGGCGGCTTTGGACGGGAGGGAGATGCCAAATCTTGACATTGAACGAGTGCAAAGACGATACAAACAGCATACAAATCCGCATTATTTCTGCGTTATGTGGTCGGATTTCATCCAGACTAGGCCCCGGGCAGGGGCGCTGAGGGCAAAGGGAAAAGTTCGGGAGATCCCCTTGGGAACAGGGGGGGCAACAACGGCCCAGGCGTCCCGCGAGCTCGCAGGTCTCGGCGCCGCAGCCACAGGTCCGCCCTGCGGAGACCAGGCCCGGGGATCCTCATCTCCATCCAGGTGGCCGTCGGCCAATGAAAACTGGGGATGCGCCCACCGCGAGCAGCCAATCCCGTTAAGGCTGGGCCGCGCGGCCCCGCTTAATTGCATCCTGATTGGTTGTGGTGTTGCTAGGCAGAAATGGAGTCCTGGAGATTGATGCGGGCAGGACCGAGGAGGCAGGTGGGTATGAAAATACCTGGAAACCCAGACTCCCGGATTGACATTTTTCTTCCCGATCTCCTGTATTCCTAAAGGACTGATGGGGTCAGGGGGATGACTCTCCGATTTCTCCTCCGCTTGAGTGGGACGGAGCCAAACAGTTGTATCTGCCTCCACCCCCACCCCCCAAACGCCTTCAGAGAAATCTGCCTATTTCCAGGATCCTCTAATCCGAAAAATCCCCAAGGGGTAGTTCAACCTCGCGCTCGGTCTTCCACTCAGTCAGTCCTTTCTGGGACCTGCCTTCAAGGCTTTCCGGCTGGGGCTTAGGGCAAATTTTCCCGGAAACGCTCGGGAAGTAGAGAAATCTCGTCCCACGTTTTTCCTTCGCCCAGCGAGACTCGGGGCACGAGGAAGCCCTACCTCCGGGCCGCTCCACCCTGACCCACCGAGGGGCCCGTGGGTCCTGCGCGGGGTGCGGGAGGCCACCCCCCACCCCCGCGGGGCTGCGCAGCTGCAGGCCCAGGCGCGGCCTCGGCGCCCTCATTTGCATCCACTTGCACCGCCCCGGGCCCCCGCCCCCCCGCTCCTGGGGTTCCTCTGGCTCCGCGGGCCTCGCCCGGCGCATCCCCGCCCTCCCCACGTGCACCCCCGCGTACCCCCGCCCCGCACACCCCACCCTCTCTCCCCGTGCACCCCCGCCCTCCCCACGTGCATCCCCGCGCATCCCTGCCCTCCCCCCGTGCACCCTCGCGCATCCCCGCCCTCCCCCCGGTGCACCCCCGCGCATCCCCGCGCAGCCCCCCCTGCTGGAGCCCGGGCGCCACGGCCTCGCGGGGAGGCCGGAGCCGAGCGCGAGCGGCCGCGGACAATATGCCGCGGTTTAAGTCCGAAGGCGCGCGGGCCGCCGATTGTGATGTTAATTCGGGGATGATTTAGGGGGGCGGGGGGGGCGGGGGGGGCGGGCCGCCTCTCCGTCAAAGTGCTGTCCCGGGGCTTAATATTTGTAATTGAAGCTGATGAGGACTCCGTCTCTGTTTCCACTGATAAAAAAAGGCAGGGAGGGAAAAAGTGCAACTAAATTATGGGGCCGGGAGAAAAACATGATTAATCAAAGGTTTGAACTGTCGCCGTGTTCGAGGCCCAGTAAATCTCGCCCGGCCGGGCCTGCGGAGGCCGGAGGATAAATCTGAGCCGCCTGGTGCCCGCCGCCCCGTTCTGTTTGCCTCTCGGTTAGCACGTCAATTAATTCGATAATTGGATTTGAAGAGATGTCAGCGGATTACCGAGGGGGAGCGGGAGGAAGGGGCCCGGGATGGCGAGGACGGAGGCGAGCCCGCCCTGCCCGGCCCCCGCCCCTCCCCGCCCCTCCCCGCACCTCCCGCGCCGCCGCCTCCAAGCTCTGCCCGGTTTTCTGCAAAGTCTGCCCTTGGCCCTCGACTGCCTCCTCGGCTCGGCTCCGGCTCCGCTCTCCGCTGGCAGCTGCAGGGTGTCCCGGCCTGAAGCGTCTGCAGTTGTTCGTGGGTCTGTTCCTAAACGGAGTTTAACTCCCTGGTCCCTTCCTCTGATGCACCCCGTCTGACCCAGAGTCTGCCCCCAGGGATTGGGGCTCCCGGAAAGGCAGGGACCAAAACTGCTTTCGGGAATCCCTTCCCCCAGGGGTCACATCAGGACTTTTCTCATCTCCCCCAAGCGCCTCTCACACACACCCATTTAGAATACTAACCTATAATCAGAGCTACTCTCTGCTTAGGAAAACACCTTTAGAAGCAAATAACATACACCTGGCCCAGGACCCCAAGCCAAGGTCACCAGGCCCTCAGCTGCAACCTGACATAGAAGCAGCTGCTTCAAAAATTCAATCTTTTAGTAACTTCAGGAGGATTCCCCCCTCCCAAAAGTGTGGACTCATCTCCTAGAAGGGGAGTGATTTTTTTTTAATTTTTGCTCCATTTTTTTGTTTTGTTTTGGAGGGTTTTGTTCTTGTTTGTTTTGGAAGTGATCTTGATTTGATATTTGGGGGTGTGGTAAGGTCAGATGAGAGACGATGTCTGCCTGCCTTCTGTGTGTGTGACAGAGAGAGAGAGAGAGAGAGAGAGAGAGAATGGGGGGGTAGATTATTCTTTAGTAGGCTTTTGTCCGTAGTCTCTGCAGAATTTTATGCAGAGCTGAAGATTGGAAAAAAAAAAAAAAAAAGCCTACAGGAGAACCATGCAAATGATTCTGGAAAATGACAAGATGAGATTGGAGGCTAGGGAAGGTGGTGAGGGCAGGGACATAAAGACCATCCTGCCAGGTTGGCTGGTGTTAAAGGAGCCCTAGGAAAGCACACTGGCAGGCACCCCAATCAGAGGCTGCCCTCGTGAGCAGAACCCACAGCTACTCTTGGTACCCAAACAAGGGAGATTAAGGAGAGAGGGCTGAGCCAAATAATAACATGAGGGGTACAGCAAACCAATTTTTTTTTTTTTAGCAAACCAATTTTTATTTAAGCACACTAATTTAGAATACTGACTGATGCCAGCCAACCATGCACACTTGTTGAGAGAATTACTAGCCTTTGTCTACACACGTAAAGGCAAAAATCCCACGTAGGAAGGG
Source organism: Vulpes vulpes (assembly GCF_048418805.1). Taxonomy (NCBI): domain Eukaryota; kingdom Metazoa; phylum Chordata; class Mammalia; order Carnivora; family Canidae; genus Vulpes; species Vulpes vulpes. The sequence continues at coordinate 1,577,433 of NC_132787.1, forward strand.
ACAAAATGCAGGGTCTCGGTAGCGTCCATTTCCACGCACAGGCTCCTAAGAGAAGTCGACTTTCGCCTGCTCTTCCCTGTTACCTGGCTTCAACCTAGGGCCCTTGTAGATTAAGCTCTACACCCAGAAGTGAACTGGATCGACCGCCTGCCCTTCCATCATAGCTTAGTTTTAGCCGTGTGATCTCTGAAGCTTTCCTTGATAGCAAGCATCCTGCATGCTGGAAAATGCTTTCATTTAAACCTAGCAATTGGGGGATCCCTGGGTGGCGCAGCGGTTTGGCGCCTGCCTTTGGCCCAGGGCGCGATCCTGGAGACCCGGGATCGAATCCCACGTCAGGCTCCCGGTGCATGGAGCCTGCTTCTCCCTCTGCCTGTGTCTCTGCCTCTCTCTCTCTCTCTCTCTCTCTCTGTGTGTGTGACTATCATAAATAAATAAAAATTAAAAAAAAATTAAAAAAAATAAACCTAGCAATTGGGGGATGGAGTCACAGAGAGAATTTGGGTTCAGGGGTCCTTCTGCAGCTCTCTATGCTCCCCATCAGCCAAGACTTTCATGAAGCCATCAAAATCTTTGTATATAACTTACCAAAAAGAGTAGCCATCTCATGAATGACAGTACCACAAGGTGCCCCCGATACCACAAGGAGGTGAAAGGTGATATGTAAGGGATCACCACAAGACTTGGGCAGTTGAGGCTGATAGAAAGAGCACAGGACTTGAATTCAAAAGAATAGGCCTTAAGACCGGTGTGGTCACCATTGAGCTATGTGATCAGAAGGAGCTGATGACCAAAGAGCTGAAATGACATCTGCAGGTCACACAGCAAGCAAGAGGCAGGGCCACTCAAGAGCTCAGTTCTTGGGGCACCTCGGTGGCCTAGTCAGGTAAGCATCTGATTCTTGATTTGGGCTCAGGTCAGGATCTCAGGATCTGGAGATTGAGCCCCACATAGAGCCCTCTGCACTCAGCAGGGGAGTCTCCTTCAGGATTTGCTCTCTCCCCCACCCGTGTGATCTTTTGCTCTCTCTCTAAAATAAATAAATAAATCAAAAAAAAAAAAAAAAAAAAAAAAAGGAACCTAGTTCTCCACTGTCCCAATTCATTATGTAGACAACACGGTGTGAAATCACACTCCCTGGATTCAAGTCCTATCTTTTTTGCTCAGCAGTTGCCCCTCAGTTTCCCCTTGTGTAAAGTAGAAATAATGATTGTACAGCTTCATAGAGTTGTTGTTAGGATTTAGATAATTCATATAAAGAAACCAGCACTACACCTAGCACATCATAAGCATCCAATACTAGCTGCTGTCATTATGATGATGGACACAGTTCTCATAACTCACCAACCTAAATGAGGCAAACTGGCAAAAGGTATTCACCGGTGCCTGTAAAATGCTTTGTGATTTAATCACCAGGCCTTAAGGGAAGCAGGGAACACTGCCTTGAAAAGACTATCTGTTCTGATGACTCCAAAAACCACTTCTCCCCTCAAAACATTCTTACACCTTTAAGTCTGCCAGAACCAGGTCCATAGGGGAGGGTACACCTGGAACAGCTGTATCGGGAATCATTATTCAGTTATTCATTGGTTCCCTTGTTGAATGCCTGCTTGAAAAGAAGCCTGGTCCCTCAATCCAGCAAACCTATACTGAGCACCCATTATGTGTGCAACACATTTATAAGCAGTTATCAAACCATGAATCGTTCATTATTAGCTCCACTAGTGAAGGACATATGTATATATGTGTATATGTGTGTGATCAGTACAGATACTATAAAGAAAATGTTTTATATCCCCAGCACCTAACACGGCTCAGGCACATGGGAACACAATAAATGATATTGAATGAACACACAGATACAGACAAATGGGAAATGTTAGAGAAGTAGAAACAGTTCCTTTCCTTAATAAGCTTAAACTCTAAATCGGGAGACAAAAAATAAATTAAAAATAAATTTTAAAAAATAAATGGGGAGACAAGACTTGCACACAGGAAAGGGTCAGAGAACAATACAAGACAGTCAACACATCAAGACTGTGAATGAGGGCAGCCAGGGTGGCTCAGCAGTTTAGCGCCGTCTTCAGCCCAGACCCTGATCCTGTGGGCCTTGGATCGAGTCCCACGTCGGGCTTCCCGCGTGGAGCCTGCTTCTCCCTCTGCCTGTGTCTCTGTTTCTCTGTGTGTGTGTCTCTCATGAATAAATAAAATCTAAAAAAAAAAAAAAAAGACTGTGAATGAGTTCTAGGTGATATAAATTAGGAAAAGCTCAAGGGAAGGGGGAAGGTGGTGGGAAGGGATGCTCAATATGAAAGGAGTGGAGGGGCCCCTGGGTGGCTCGGTCAGTTAAGCACCTGACTCTTGGTCTCAGCTCAGGTCTTGATCTCAAGACTGTGGGTCCAAGGCCTACACTGGGCTCCACGCTGGGCCTGGAGCCTACTTAAAGTGAAAGGAGTGGACCTGACATAAAGAATAGAATTTAAAATAGCTGAGGAGAAAAAGGGCATTCCAGCTGCAGGCGTAGCAAGAGTGACAGCAGGTGGTAAGAACCCACGCATGTTCAGGACCGATACAAGATCAGCTCGGAAAGGTCAGTCTCTGTACCTGAAAGACAGGATCTACACGTGTTTACAACCGTGCGTGTCTCTGATGATGTTCCTGGTCACCAGAAAAATGATGTTTGGATTTCCTATTATTTTAGATTATTCCCATCTCCTTCCCCTATCTTAACCTGAAAACCAAGTAAACAGCTGCTACCGTCAGCAAAACAAACAGATTGTAAAAGCAATTAAGCCATCACTGGTTCTCATTTATCTGCATACAAGACAACTTACTTTTCCTCCTTCTCCCACATGGTCCCAGCCTGAGATGGGATTGTTACTGCCTAGATTATGACTCTCTCCTTCATCAACAATTTTTTTTCCCAGACCCACTCCTCCCAGACAGCCTCGCCTGAAAAAAACTTCGCATTTCTTCCCCAACCTCCACGGCTGCTTTGAGGAAAGCGTGATGTGTGGAAGGAAAACGACGTGCATGAGTGGTTGTGGTTAAATCCCGGATGCTTTGTACACATTAGCGTAGTTATTCTCACAGTAACCCCCGTGAGGGAGACATTATTATCCCCACTTTATAAGTAAGAAAACTGAGGCTCCGAGAGTTTGCCCAGATTCAAATAAGAATTAATATCAGAATAGGGATCTGAGCCCAGTCTACATGATTCCAGAGTCTGTGCCCTGCGACCCGGCATAACGGACCTCTACCCTGGACGCCTGTTCTAGATGGTCTCATCCTCCAGAGTCAGGATAACTTAAGGCCAAGGGGAAATGCCTCCCCCATTCTAACCCACCCTCCAGTTGCCAGAATCCCTTGCCAAGGGGCCCCAAGCCCATTTCCAGGGCCTCTTTCTGAGTCCAATCTCCCAAAAGCACAGGAGGAGCTGCTAGAGGAACACCACTAACGCCGTTGGCCCGGAGAGTGGATGGAGCTTAGATGTGTGGCTGCACTGAGCACACGCTTTTGTGTGAGGCCCCTCTGGTAGTAGGACAGAGCCAAGCATGGAAAGAGAACCCCAAATGTCAGATTAGGGACTAGAAGAATCCTAGAATCCTAAATACAAATCTTCCAGTTGGTATTGACATAGTTGTCAAGAGGGTAGAACGTGTTTTAACAGTTTGTTACCTTTGATTTATAACTTTTACATATTTAGACATTTGGTATGGAGGCCTATATATTTTTATACTGCCATGAGCCCCCCAAAATATTAGGGGTATGCTGACCCCTTTCCTCTTGCCCTTTTCATTCTGTCCTTTTTTTTTTTTTTAAGATTTTATTTATTTATTTATTCATGAGAGACACAGAGAGAGGGAGAGAGAGGCAGAGACACAGGCAGAGGGAGAAGCAGGCTCCACGCAGGGAGTCTGATGTGGAACTCGATCCTGGGACTCCAGGATCACGCCCCAGGACCACTCAGCTGAGCCCCCCAGGTGTCCCTCCATTCTGTCCTTTATGCCTAGAAAGCCCCTAGACTTGCCCACCAAGCAATTTGTCCCTCTTCATTCTCATAGCTTCCCAAATCCACCTTTCACCTAAAACTTTTCCAGTTGACCCCCGAAGGAACTGCTGGTTTCCTCCTCTTGCCTGTCCTTTCACAGCTGCCAAGACTTCTGCTGTTCCTAGCTGAAGACAGTGGAACTAACTTACCTGCATGCCTGTAGTCCTTTTACTGTCTCCCTATTCTTCTGTCCTTTATGTCTGGGAGTCTCCTGGTGGCCTATAGCACCATGGACCACAACCCTGTCGTACCCTCTATAAAGAAATATTGGGGAAGATTCTTGTTCTTAGATGAGCTCCCAATCTAATATACAAGGCAGTGGGGATCCCTGGGTGGCGCAGCGGTTTAGCGCCTACCTTTGGCCCAGGGCGTGATCCTGGAGACCCGGGATCGAATCCCACATCGGGCTCCCGGTGCATGGAGCCTGCTTCTCCCTCTACCTGTGTCTCTGCCTCTCTCTCTCTCTCTCTCTGTGACTATCATGAATAAATTTTTAAAAAAATTAAAAAATATATATAAGGCGGGCCTAAGTGGCTCAGGCAGGGTTGGAAGACAGAACCAGGGTTATCTAGATGGTGGTTTCAGTTTCATTTTTATTTTTATAAGTAAGCTCTACCCTCAACACGGGGCTTGAACTCACAACCCAGAGCTCAAGGGTTGCATGCTCTACTCACTCAGCCAGCCAGGTGCCCCTTCAGTTTCATTTACTGTGTTGGAAATAAAGGGAGTAGAACTTAGGTTAGATTCATGCAGGACTATGGGTACAGGATCAAGGTTAGAGAAAGATCAGCCTTAGGATCAAGGTTAGAGGCAGCTCCTAGGCTGGAGAGCCTATCAGGGTGGTTCCTAGAGTATGGAGATGGAAGAGGACCAGGCTTGGGAGAGAGCTGGAGAATGGCACCACTCAGTGACCCAGACCAGAAAACCAAGTGCCATTTTCATCTCCCCTTCTCTTTTATTTTTTTTTTAATTTTTATTTATTTATGATAGTCACACAGAGAGAGAGAGAGAGAGAGAGAGAGAGAGGCAGAGAGAGAAGCAGGCTCCATGCACCAGGAGCCCGACGTGGGATTCGATCCCGGGTCTCCAGGATCGTGCCCTGGGCCAAAGGCAGGCGCCAAACCGCTGCGCCACCCAGGGATCCCTTCCCCTTCTCTTTTATCCCCCACAGTAATTCCTGAGGCCTATCAGTTCTTCCTTCTTAAACCTCTTGAGGGACGCCTGGGTAGCTCAGTGATTGAGCGTCTGCCTTCAGTCAGGGCATGACCCCAGGGTCCTGGGATCGAGTCCCACATTGGGCTCCCCACATGGAGCCTGCTTCTCCCTCTGCCTGTGTCTCTGTCTCTCTCTGTGTATCTCATGAATGAATGAATGAATGAATGAATGAATAAATAAATAAATAAATAAATAAATAAATAAAATCTTTAAAAAACTAAACCTCTCAAGTTCTGTCCACTTCTCTCCATTCTCACTATCATCTCAGAGCTCAGGCAACAACTATCTCCTACCTGGATTTCATTTTTAAGTAATCTCTACACCCAATGTGGGGCTCAAATTCACAACCCTGATATCAAGAGTCGCATGCTCTACTGACTGAGCCAGCCAGTTTCCACTCCCAGCGGGATTTTAACAACAGACTCCTATTGCACACCATGTCCCCAGTGCCCCTCGTCTCACTCATTCTCCACACTAGAGCTAGAATGATCCTTCTAAAGTGCAATTTTAAAATGCAGGATCTTTAGGGCACCTGGCTGGCTCAGTCAGTGGAGTGTTCAACTTTTGAGCTCAGGGTCATGAGTTTGAGCCTCACATTGGGTGTAGAGATTACTAAAAACTAAAAATAAAATAGAGGCACCTGAGTGGCTCAGTGGGTTAAGCAGCTGACTTGGTTTTAGCTCAGGTCATGATCTTGTGGTCATGGGATGGAGCCCCACATCAGGCTCTGCATTCAGCACAGAGTTGGCTTCAAATTCTCCCTCTCCCTCCAGCTCGTGTTCTCTCTCTGTCTCTCAAATACATAAATAAAAACGTTTTAAAAATTTAAATAAATAATGAAAATAAAATTATAAAATAAAATGCTAGAGTTTCCTCACTCTTCTGGTTAGATGACTTCTTGCTACCTTCTGAATAAAATTCAAATGTCTTAGTGCCTTAGCTTGATTGATGCTCAGGATCCTTCAGGACCCAGCCACTAGAACCAGTCTCACCTCTCTGCACCCTGCTACACTTGCAGCTGTTCATTCTGGCCACATTGAATTACTTGCCCTTTGTGGAAGAGACCATGTAACCCCCTCATTTTAAAACCATTATATTTACTGCTCCTTCTCCATGGAACATCCTTCTCTTCCCTCCCAATGCAGGTCCTCCATGTGAGTCTTAAATGTTACCACCTCCTGGAAGCCTTCCTTGATTACCAGTTCTCAGGACTGGGATGCATTCCCTCCCTACCACCCCTCTTTTCATAGCATCCACTGTCTACCCCTCTTACAATACTACTGCACCAGGTTGAAATTATTTGCCTTTTAATCCTTGGTAGTCCCGGATAGACTATTAACTTTTTAAGGCCAAGGATTCTATATTATTCACTGTTCAGTCATTTATGAAATTTCTGCTGACAGCCTACTATGTACCAGACACTGTTGCAACTGGTGAAGTTATAGCAGTGAATAAGGTCCTGGCGCTGTGGGGAAAAGGGGGGGGGGGGGAATCAATAAAATAAAAATAAATAAAACAATGATAAGTGGTAAAAAGAAAAATAAAAGAAGAAAGGAGCCAAAGAAGGGAAGGTAGCAACTATTTAGATGGGGTGGTCAGGAAAGGCTTCTCTGAGAAGGTGCTATTTGAAATGAGACCTAAATGAAATGAGAGTGAGTATAATCTGGGAGAAGAATGTTCTGGGCATAGGAAATAGCCAAGGGCCTGAGTGGGAACAAGATGGTGTATCTGAGAATCAGCAGGAACAAGCTGAACCCTGGAATTTTTTCTATGAGCACTGGAAAAGTATGGGGGGGGGGGTGGTTAAGTTGCATTGTCTAATCTACATTTTATTTTTTTTATTTTTTTTTTTTCTAATCTACATTTTAAAAGATCACTTTAGGACACCTAGGTGGCTCAACGGTTGAGCATCTGCCTTGAGCTCAATTTGTGATCCCAGGGTCCTGGGATGGAGTCCTGCGTTGGCCTCCCCCGCAGGGAGCTTGCTTCTCCCTCTGCCTGTGTCTCTGCCTCTCTCTCTGTGTCTCTCATGAATAAATAAATAACATCTTTAAATAAAATAAATAAAAGATCATTTTAGCTACTTACTGTGTGGAGAGTAGACTGTAACAAAAATAGATTGTGGAGTTCGGGGAGAACAGATAGGAAGCTACTGTAGTGATCTAGCAAGAGATGTCAGTGGCTTGGACCCAACTAGGTTTTGGAAGTGGTAAGGGGTGAGTAAATGTGGGATATATTTGTATTCTCATGGTCCAGCATGATGTCTGGCTAGACATTCAATAAATATTTGATGAATGAATTAAGAATGAATTAATCCAACTAAACGAGGACTCTGAGCTGGAACTGAAATCATCCATCCTTTAAGCCTTTACTAAAATGCCAACCCCTCTACAAACTAGAAGTAGATAGTTGGCACTAACAAAGGATCAGAACTAGGCTATATATATTTGTTAATTTCTAAAAAATCAATAGGGAGGTGATAAATAACCCAATAGGAAAATGGGCAAAGGATATACATGAATAGGCATTTCACAGAAGGAGAAACATGAGTGGCCAATAAATGTATGAAAAGATGCTCAGCCTCAGTAATAATCAGGCAAGTATAAATTTAAGCCACCATGAAATACTATTTTATATCCAACAGATTAGCTAAATATCAAAGATGGTGAGGATAGGGGTAGCAACTAAAACTCTTATATACTTTGGTGGACATAAATATTGGAAAACAAAATGACATTATCTAGAAAAGTTCGTATCCTCAACCTAACAATTCCCTTTATGCAGAAATTCTTGCCAACGTATATCCAGAGACATGTACAGAAATGTGCTGAGCTGTATTGTTTGTAATGGCAAAAAGCTGGAAACAAGCCTCAGTACTCATCAACAGGGGAATTAATCAAATTGGTGGATTATTATACAATGAACAGGAATAAACTACAGTGATCTACGTCATCATGGGTGAATCTTAGGAAGATAATGTTGAATGAAAAGAGCAAGCAAAGGGAGTCTACAAAGAATATTACATCACTCTTAGCATGGTAAAAAAAAAAACGGAAAAAGAGGGGAGATAAAATAAACAATATACGGCAAAAATATGAAAAAAATCCTTGAAATGATCAACATAAAATTCAGAGGCTACTATAAGAGAGAAGCATATGTGGGCCCCCAGTGGCATTGATAATATTTTTCTTTTCTTTTCTTTTCTTTTTTAGGTAAACTCTTTCCAATGTGGAGCTCAAACTCACAATCCAAAGATCAAAAGTCACATGCTCTACCAATGGAGCCAGCTAGGCACTCCACAGAAAGCAAAGATTTTTGTCTTTTTTTTTTTGCCCACATCTGTGTTTCATGCACCTAGAACAGTGCCTGGCACATAGTAAGATAGCAATAAATATCTGTTGAGTAAATAGTATGTTACTTGCATCCATTCATGATTTAAATATTTCATCCTTCTTTAAAAGAAGGAAAAGAAAAAAAATAAAAAATAAAAGAAGGAAAAGACCTCTAATCGCGGTGTCTTCTTGATCATTCTAGCTGGAACATACTGCTTCCTCAACTCCTATTACTCAAATAACCTATTAAATCTTGCTGCATATTGTAGCTGTATATGCACAACTCTTCCTTACAGGTTATACTTATGAAGACGAGGGATTATGTTTTCCCCCCTTTTTATTCCCATTTACAATATGAAGCACAATACCTTGCACATAGTAGATGCTCAATAAATGTTGATTGATTACTTGAAGTCACAGGAGACAAGGGCAAACCAGAAAGGACAAAGCCATGCTATTTATATTTAAAGCCGAAAAAGAACTTAATTAGTTGTCTAGAGTTTTCCTACATTTTGCAGCTAAAAAAATTGAAGTCTAGGGAGATGAAATGATTTCCCCAGTCATATAACTAAACAGTAGTATTACAAAATTTAGATTCAGACCTCTAGTTTGTGTCCTCAGCTCTTCACATTATATCACAATGACTTTTGTTTTCTGTGTTGTCTGTGTGTGTTCCTTGGCTTGGGAGCTACCAAATGGCAAGCACCAAATCTATGTTCACACAGATACCTAATCATAGCTTCTAGGTAAATATGTAGGACTTGTACAAATTCATCATACAAATTCAAAGGAATCTAGGTTCTTCTCCAGCAAAAATCTGTTTGGCTATCCTTCTGCCACCAACTTTCCCACTGGTCCCTTCCTTGGAAGCGTAGATGCTAATGACTCTTTCCCTCCCTCCATCTACTGTTTTCTTTCTCCAGGAAGAGGCAGGTTTACTGATGGCTCACAGTCCAGCTCTCCTGGGGAGTTGCGTTAGCAGGAGAAGTAGGGAATCTGACAGGCGTACCCACCACGCTTGAAATTAAGTCACTAAAGGAGGCGTTCAAGACTTAAGTGTCGTCCTTGTCCAGGGGCCTGGCTGGCTGAGTCAGAAGAGCATGCAACTCTTGATCCTGGGGTCATGAGTTTGAGCTCCACATTGGACTTAGAAGCTCACAAAAAATAAATTGAAAAAAGAAATAAGAATAGTTCTTATAGGCAGTGCAAAGGTACCACTCCAACTTGTACAAAAGGGCCTGTTGAACACAAAGGATATCCTAGAAGGTTAACACTGGAGAGAACCTTAAAAATCATTTTCCCCCGATTTTTCCAAATGAGGAAACTGGAGTTTTGAGATATATGGGTAACATGTAAAATTATTGGGGGTGTTAGTAGTAAGGCTAGGACTAGACCCCCAGTCTCCTGCTTCCAGGACAGCTGTTCTCTCCATGCCTCGTGCTGGTGACATGTGCATCTAGCAAAGCGCATCCTAAAGTAGCCTCATCGTTAGCCATCAGGAGTGAAAAATAAATTATTCAAACCCTTCCACCTCTCTCTGGCATTTTTTTTTCCTTTGCATTTCTCTATGTCGTATTCTCTCTTTTTATCCTTCTTATGTTTCTCTCTGTGAATCCATCTCTGGGGTTTCAAATGGAACTAACTGTGGCAAGCCTGCATGATTCTTTTGATTTTTTTTTTCTTTTGATTTTTTCTTGTCTAAGCCATTGTTTCCAGTCCAAAGGCAAACATACATAAGCCAATCAGGACTCTTTCTTGGTGACCTTTGCGGAAAAGAACACTCAGAATTTCTGTATGAGAGGTGCTGGACCTCCCTCCTAGCCTCTCCAGTCAATTAAAATGAGCCTCTGGCCCCCCTGAGGGCTGTTAACCAATCCTAAGAAAGAAAAGATCAATCTCATTTCTCCGTCACCACTGTGCAGGGAGGCTGCTAACCAGTCAGAATGTGCCACTAACAGTCATTAGAAAAACTGGCCAATCAGGCCAACCTTGTTACATGGTCTGGTAGGAAAAGAAAGGGATTGATTGGAAAGGATAGTCTGGCTCCACACCCTTTCCTTCCCGGATCCCAGTTTTCCATCGCTCAAGTGGTGGAAGGCCCCTTTCCCAAGCCCTGGGCTCAGAAGATCCCTAGACCCTTCCCTAACGTTCCCTTTTGTTGTCTTGAAATTCGCCACGTCCCACGTACCGCAGCCCCAGCCCCCGCCCCTGCCCGCAGCCTCCCCGCCCCCCTACTGGGCCTGGCAGCCGCAGGCCTCCCGGGTCCCCGTCCTCCCCACCCGTCTCTCCATCCACCGACCAAAGGACTTGTTTTGCATGATTGATGAGGGTGAAAAAAGTGCAGTAGGTGATCGTTGAGTCTTGGAGACGACCCTGCAGGGATCTTGCAATCGAGTCTCCCCAGGGAGCAGTGCAGACTCGAACCGCGATGCTTCCGGCTCCAACGATGCTAACAACAACCCCAGTAACTGCTACTGGTATTACCAGCACTTACTGCACTGTACTGAGGTCCAAGCACCTTGTTACAAGCTCCGGGCCCTAACCTGCGCCCTCGCTGGGAGGGAGGGGGTGGGGGTGGGGACGCCCTCTGACGCCCCCCAGCTGCGGGCGGACAGGGATCCAGGAGGGGCGGCCGCTCGCCCAAGGTCACGGCAGGTCGGGCGTCAATCCGGAGCCCAGCACCGAGGGGGTCAGCCCTGCAGCCTGCAGCCCCCGGCGTCCTCGCGGGCCCCTTCTTCCAATCCTCCGGGGGGGGGGGGCGGGTCTGAACTGTCGGGCCATCGGCTGCCACGACCCTTGGGTGGCGGCTCCTGAAGCTGCGGGCTCGAGGGTGGGGGTGGGGGTGGGGGTGGGGCGGGGACCTCCGTGCAGCGCCCCCGCCGCCCGCTAACTACCTGTTGATGGGATCCCCACGACCCCAGCTCCCCTCTTCACCTCCCCCCTCCCCCCCGCTCCGCGTCTAGCCCTGGGGCCGGGGGCGGGGGGCGGTGGGGGAGTTTCGGGGGAACGGGTGAGAATCCTGCCCGAGCGGGCGGCGTGGACGCGGGGAGGCCCGGCCTCCGCCCGCGCCCGCGCCCCGTCGCTCCCCGCGCCTCCCCCTCCCTCCAGGAGCTCGGGGCCATAAAAATGCAGATGGAGGATCGGTGTGAAATAACGGGCCCATATAAATCCCTCTGCCGCCCGCCTGCAAGATGGATTGGCCGCATTGAAATTCCTCCGCGAGGATAATTAAACTCGGGGCCTCATCCGGGCAAAATTACATTCCTGTAATGGCGCCGCTCGGGGTCCCGGGAAATTGCTCCGCGGGCTTTCAGCGCCGCTTTTTATCGCCGGCCGGGGTGTGCCTGGCTGCGGCTCGCCTCTCCTCCGGGACCGTAAAGCTGCTGCCGTGATTTATCCTCCCCTTCTCCCAAATCCGATTAAATGGAGGAGCTCGGGGCCGGGGCGCCGCGGGGCCGGGAGCCGGGAGGGGGCGGCGGGAAGGACGGGGCCAAGGAGGGGAGGACAAACGGCCCCTCGGAGGGTGGCGGATTTGGCTTTATTTACAGCCGCGGCTCTCTTTTTATTTTTTATTTTTTATGGGGGTTTGGCGAGCTTTCCCCGTCCTTCTCGCGCTGCGTTCAAGCCCGACGCCCGATGGCCGAGGCGCTAGGCCCTGCCGCCCCCTCCCTCCCGGGGAGACCAGGGGGCCCGGAGCAGGGGTGGGGCCGGGAGCGCCCCCCCGGGGGGGGGCAGGGAAGAGCCAAAGGGCGCGAGGGCCGCTCGTGTCCACGCCCGCAGATGGGACCTCCGAGGCCCTGCGGATGCTGGTGCCCGCCGCCCCTCGACGGTCGCAGCACCCGGGCGCTGCAGTCATGGCCCCCGGGAGCCCCTATCTTCTGGTCCGCGAGGCCCGTTTCCTCTGGCTCATCACTAGAATAAGAGGGAGGGGGAAATAAAGACCTGCGGCTGGGGCATGCCGCCCACTACTCGCCCATTGCACGGGCTTCCCATCCATAAGGTCGGGGCTCCTGGGCCACAGAAGGCAGGACTCCCGTGACTTCATTTTCCTTCTGCTACATTTTGAGCCCCCGAACCCCAAACTCGATGTCTGTTACTTAGCACTGGATTCTGGTATTTGTGTGTGTGTAGGGGAGGGAGGCTTGGCAACGTGACTGCACATGCTGGGACTGGGGACACGCGTCCGAGACCCCAAACGCTGGGCCGACCAAAACCGCAGACCACATTACGGATGGGCTTTCGGGCTTTCGGGTTTTCGGGTTTTCGGGTTTTCGGGGCCGAGCTGAGCTCGTTTCTGCACGGGGCCCGCTCCGCCTGCAGTTCCCCGTCTCCAGCACCAGGTGGAGCGACTGGCCGGGCCCCGACGCACAGCTGGCAGGCGGCGCTGTGGCGCCCGGGCCGACCCCCAACGTCGCGGTCACTCTAGCCCTCGTGGAGCGACTCGTTGGTCCAGGCCGCGCATGCGCCGAGCCTTCCTTTGGCTCTCCCCGCCCACCACCACCCCCCGCCCCTCTCGGTCGTCTCCGCTCTGGGAGCAGGTAAGGCCTTGTGCCCTCGCGCCCGCGATGCGCCGCGCACGCGCGCGGGACGCCCACGTCGCGTGAATCCTGTGCGGGCCTTCCTTGCGCGCTCCCACCCGGGGCCTCCCGCCCGCCCTCGTCCCGCTGCTCCCGCGCCCTCGGGCCGCCCCCGCCGCGTGCCGGTGACCTCCAGCCGCGCGGGGCTGCCGCCATCTTGGGAGCCTCGTGGGCGGGGGGGGGGGGCGGGAGGAGCGCCGTGGAGCTGGCGACTCGGTCCCCCCGGCCGCTCGGCCCTCACGGAGGCGCTTTCCTCTCTCTTGCCCACCGGGCGTTGCCACAAACGCCAGGCCCCGCCGGCCTCCGCTTCCCCTTCTCGTCCCTCCGACTCCTGCGCCCTCTGCTGCCCCAAGCCGTGGGGGTGGCGGGTGCCTCCTGTTGAAGTCCACGTGGACGTGGTGGGACAGCAGCCGAAACCCGCTCCCGCGCAGGCCGTGGCGCAGGAGGCGGCCGGGGCTACACCCGCAGCCCTCCCCCGGCGCGGCCGGGAGGACCGGAAGTGGGCTGCCGGCGGGGTTCTGTCTGAGGAGCAGGCCCCACAGGGGCGCGGGGCCGCGGGGGCCGGTCCTCGCCCGCCGGCTCTCCTGTCAGGGGCCGCTGACGCGCCCCAGACCCCGCTCTCCACACGGAGAGGTTTGTGGTGGTTCAGTCAGCAGCTCCCTAGCGACGTGACTGCTCCACACCTGGTCCGCAGCGTCGTAGGCTGGCAGGTGCAGGCCCGCCCTGGTTAGGTGGCCAGGGGAGCCGTCTGCACCTCGTGCAGCCTCTTGTAGTGGCCACCCTCTGTTGCGGGCTTTTTTTTTTTTAATATTTTATTTTATTTATTCATGAGAGAGAGAGGCAGAGAGAAGCAGGCTCCACGCAGGGAGCCCGATGTGGGACTCGATCCCGGGACCCCCGGGGTCACGCCCTAGGCCGAAGGCGGTGCTAAACCACTGAGCCACTCAGGGATCCCATGTTGGGGGCTTGTACATGTCAGTACCGCGTTGAACTTGTTACCTGTTGCTTAATTTACCCCCCTCCCCCCCCCGCAGAAATATGTTTGCAAATAACTGAGGTTTAATTTGCCTTGGAGGGAAACTTTATTTACTTATTTATTATGTTCTTTTTTTTTTTTTTAAGAGTTTATTTATTCATGAGAGACACACAGAGAGGCAGAGACACAGGCAGAGGAAGACGCAGGCTCCACGCAGGGAGCCCAATGCGGGACTCCATCGCAGGACTCCATCCCGGGACTCCAGGATCACAACCTGAGCTGAAGGCAGCACTAAACCGCTGAGCCACCCGGGCACCCTATTTATTACATTCTAAGTAAACTCTATGCCCAAGTTGGGTCTTGAACTTACAACTTGGGAGTCATATGTCCTGTTGACAGCCAGCCAGATGTCTAGTCCTTTTTTATTTATTTATTTTTAAGCCATTTATTTTAGAGAGGAGGGACGGGGGGGGGGGGGAAGAGAAGTTCAGGCAGACTCCAGCCTGAGTGCAGAGCCCTTTGTGGGGCTCAATCCCAGGACCCTGAGCCAGTGACCTGAACTGAAACCAATAGTGGAGCACTCAGTGACTGAGTCACCCAGGTGCCCCTCTCCCTGTCCACTATTTTTTTTTTTACGCTTTAGGGAAATTTTCTGATTTTGACTAAAGAAAATCTTTATAGTCTGCAGCAAAATTGGGTTAGAGTTATATATGAGCACCTGGAGACAGGACAAGAATTGAAGGCATCGATTAATCTGAAAGTGACTGATGCTGGATTCAAGGGTAGCCTTGGAAAATCTTCATTACAACTCATTTGAGGGGATCCCTGGGTGGCGCAGCGGTTTGGCGCCTGCCTTTGGCCGGGGGTTCGATCCTGGAGACCCGGGATCGAATCCTACGTCGGGCTCCCGGTGCATGGAGCCTGCTTCTCCCTCTGCCTCTCTCTCTCTCTTACTGTGTGCCTATCATAAATAAATAAAAATTTGAAGAAAAAAAAATCCCATAGCCCATCACACTTTTAACAAAAAAAAAACAGGGCAGCCCCGGTGACGCAGCGGTTTAGCACCACCTGCAGCCCGGGGTGTGATCCTGGAGACCTGGGATCGGGTCCCGCGCCGGGCTTCCTGCAGGGAGCCTGCTTCTTCCTCTCCCTCTGCCTCTGTCTCTGCCTCTCTCTTCGCTCTCTCTGAATGAACAGATAAATAAATCTTAAAAAAAAAAAAAAAAACTCATTTAAGGAAGTATTAGTTAACAGATTTAAGTAATCCTTGAGTATTTCATATTAGGAAGCATTAACTTTTTTTTGATATTTTACTTATTGAGAACGAGCACAGAGGTAAAGGGAGAAGCAGACTCCCCACTGAGCAGGGAACCCGATGCAGGGCTCTATCCCAGGACCCTGTGATCATGATCTGAGTCAAAGGCTCTCGGGTGCCCCTAGGAAGCATTAACTTAAGTGTGAGAAGATTCCTAGCTCTAGGAGTAGGATCATTAGGAGACTGGTTTAAAGACCATGGACGCCATGCCCCTCAGGACGCCTGGGGGGCTCAGTGGTTGAGCCATCTGCCTTTGGCTCAGGGCATGATCCCGTAGTCCTGGGTCAAGTCCGGCATTGGGCTCCCTACAGGGAGCCTGCTTCTCCCTCTCCCTGTCTCTGTATCTCTCATGAATAAATAAGTAAAATCTTAAAAAAAAAAAAAAAAAAAAAAACATGCTCTCAGTGTACCTAAGGATCACTTGAGAAGCTTGTTTGAAGTATAGGATACTTGGGCCTTATACCCAGAGATCTTGACCAAGAACGTCTAAAGTGGGACCCAAATATGCAAAATTTTTTGAATACACATTTTGAATACACTGTCCCTTTCCTCAGGTAAGTAGTTCAGGTGGATGTCTCACTTGGAGAAATCATTTTTGTAGGTCTTTAACTCAACAAGTGTCTCAAATATTTCTACCAGCTTAGGGCACCTACAGGTATTAGCATTGTTTTAGATCTTGAACGTACAAAATTGAATGCTTCTTAGTGTGAATGTGAAAATGAATACTTTAACAGTCATAGTTAGACTAATGGGCGGATTCCTCATTGATCTGCCCCTGTTAATTAAGGTAGGAAAATGAAGTGTTTGAGGAATCCAATAAGTTTTAGGTAATTCAGTAAAAGGTTGTTGGAGATCCTTCCAGGGTCTTGGCCTTCAACAGATATGTCCCAAGAGTCTTTAAAGGGCAGCTGTTTCAGTCTCAGACAATGAAATCTTGAGAAGAGTTTCTTTTGAATAGAGACTGAAGAAAATTTAGAGGACACAGGAACTTCCTCTGACAACACCAACTCATGAGCTATGGAACTGAGTGACAGGTCTTAAAGTTGAGACCAGGTGGCTACTTGTTCAGACAGGGGGAGTCACTTGATGATAAGGAAATCTTGAAAAGAAGCTGTGGAGGGAGTCTTGACTTGGTTTTAATTCCATCTCTGCTGATGACTTGAGGTCATTCACTCTGCTCTCAGGGCCATTTAACTTTTCCAGAGCACCTTTTCTGCTAATAAGGATGTCCTTTGGTGAACAAGGACAATGTTTACAATGCTGCTTCTGTAATTCCAGCTCTCCTGCTACAGCCCCTCATCCCCTGAAAATGTACGCCTGTGCAAAGTTCGTCTCCACCCCCTTCTTGGTGAGTACCTGCCTTTTTTGGAAGAATTTTTCAGGAGGGCCATCTCGTCTCTCCTTGCCATAGGACGGTCTTCACAGCTGGGCTGGTGGAAGGTCCTTTGCTGTGTTAGCCTGACAGCAGAGAGTGAATGCTTACCAGATACTCCCTGTCTCAGATCCCTTGGAAGCTGTTGATTCTTTTCATCCAACCATATTAGAAGAGTGTAAAGGAGAATCTAGACTAAGATCAGGTTATTTCTATCCTGACTCTCTGGTCTATAAACTAGAACCCACCTAGAAATGGTAAACATGAAGTAGATAGCCTAACTTGAACTGAGTATACACTGTGTACAGGATCTTGCCCTGAGTATTCGAGAGCCATAGCCCAGAGTTCCCTCTGGGAGGTTAAATTTGGGTGGCAAGTTGAAACACCTGTAAATACACATTGGAAAAATATTTGATTCAGAAGCAGCAGCATGGAAGAAAGATTTTTTTTTCTAAGATGTATTATTTATTTTAGAGGGAGGAAGAGAGAGTTACTAGTGGGAGGGGCAAAGGAAAAGGGAGAGAGAATCTCAGCTCTGAGTGTGGAGCCTGATGCAGGGCTCGATCTCACAATCCTGACATCATGACCTGAGCTAAAACTGAGTCGGGCATATAACTTACTGTGCCACCCAGGTGCCCCAGAAATTACAGATTATTTGTTGATGGAGATAACTGATTCATACATCTGTGAGTGGAAAAGGGTGGCGCTATTCCTGGATACCGTTGGTGGAATACTTATTATGCCTGCCACTGGGTGTACCATTTTGTGTATATAATTTCATTCACTTCTCACATCAACCCTGGATTATTGTATGCCAATTTTATAGATGAGAAAGCAGGTTTAGAAAGATTTAAGTGACTTGTCCTGAGATTACACAGCTGAAATAGAGCTAAGATTAGAATCTAGATCTATCTTGGGCAGCCCTGGTGGCTCAGCGGTTTAGCACCGCCTTCAGCCCAGGGCCTGATCCTGGAGACCTGGGATCGAGTCCCACGTTGGGCTCCCTGCATGGGGCCTCCTTCTCCCTCTACCGGTGTCTCTGCCTTCCCCCCCCCCCCCCGTGTATATCATTAATAAATAAGTTTTAAAATCTTTTTAAAAAATTCTAGATGTATCTGACTAGAACCCTGGCTGGTAACCACTATGTTGTCTGCTTTTGCTGGGGGTTAGAAAAGGCTACAGGATGGAGTGGATTTTGAGCATGGATCATTTTGCATGTTTTCCTGAAGGATGTGTTTAGGAAAAGATGCTCCTCCAATCATTGGCTTCCCTCTTATGGGCTGGCCATTACCAATATATCTCTCTTACTAAGTGAAGCAGTTGCTTCTGAGGCTTGGATTTCTTCCCATTCTCAAGGCCTGTGAAAGGATATAGTGAGAGGGTAATACTTTGTGGCCTGAAAGGAAGTAGGTTTCTTCCCTTAAACCAAAGGAGAAGCCTGAAAAGTAAGAGAACTAGTGTAGTTCTTGAATCTAAAATTTGCTAAAGTAAAAAAATGATCCAAGATTCTTTTTTTTTTTTTTTTTAGGATTTTATTTATTTATTCATGAAAGAGACACAGAGAGAAAGAGAGGCAGAGACAGAGGTAGAGGGAGAAGCAGGCTCCATTCAGGAAGCCTGAAGTGGGACTTGATCCTGAGTCTCCAGGATCAGGCCATGGGCTGAAGGTGGCGCTAAACCACTGAGCCACCCGGGCTGCCCTGATCCAAGATTCTGATTTAAGTTCAAGACAATGAATGGGACATCCATGTGACAACTTGGGATGGTTCTGAAACTCCTCCACTGCCTTTCTTGACCCTCTTGCCTTTGTGTCATTCCCCTTAGGCCCGGAGCACCTCTCAGCTGTTGAGCCGATCACTGTCTGCAGTGGTGCTAAAACCACCAGAGACACTGACAGATAAGGTACCTTATGAGGTGGAATTGGGCCTGTGGTTTGGGGGTGAAGGGTGTAGAGGGCTGCCTGGCAGCACCAGTAGGGGGAGTGCTGAGGACAGTCATCACAGACAAAAGTTAGTGAAGGATCAAGGCCATTGGCTTAGGTGAAGATAGGAGGACGGCCCATACTACATATGATCTAGTGTTCCAACTTTTGCCACTGGCAGCACATGCCCGTGTGTGCTGCTGATAACTACCATTACCTGACCTAGTTTACTGACTTTGGCTGGTGGTATTTGGTCCCATGCAGATAGATGATGATTTCAGGGCACCAACAACTGGCAAGGGCTTCAGTCTTAAACTTCTAGACCATACCTGAATCTTGAAGGTATTTGATTCCCACCTTGTATCATAAAGTTCTGCTTGGCAGCATGGGATTTTCCAGGGAGTTAAAAGTTTTTGTGTTTGGGGGAAAAGGCATGGAATGTGATAGCATAGAAGGCTTAAATGGTACAAAAATTACTGAAGCAAAAAGAGATTTTTTAAAAATCTTTACCTTCTACCTGTGTCTTCTTCACAGAGCCTCAGCAGCTTGGCAGCCCCACATCCCCTGACCTCACTTATTCCTAGCCGCAGCTTCCAAACCAGCGCCATTTCAAGGGACATTGACACGGCAGCCAAGTTCATTGGGGCTGGGGCTGCCACTGTAGGGGTGGCTGGCTCTGGGGCTGGAATTGGGACTGTGTTTGGGAGCCTCATCATTGGTTATGCCAGGTAAGATGGGCCCTCCATTGGCTCTCAGATATATTTCCAAAGATCTAGGCAGAAATATCTAGGGATCTTGAGCTCTACACTATCTTATACAGTAGCCACATGTGGTTATTTGAATTTAAATTTTAATTAAGTGGGGGCTTCTGGCTGGCTCAGTCAGTAGGGCATGTGACTCTCAGGTTCATGAGTTCCAGTGCCATGTTGGGTGTAGAGATTACTTAAAAATAAATAATTTTTTAATTAACTAAAAGTACATAAAGTTTAAATATTGTGTACTTAGAATATGGTTAGGTAGTCACATGTGACTAGTGGCTACCATATTGGAAAATTCCTTTGAAAAGCTTTGGAAAATCAGCAAAACAAGGTGGGAGGGCCGTATCTGGGCCACCACTTGGTTTTCGTACAGCTGAGCTAAGAATGGGTTTTACATCTTTAAAGTGTCATGAAAACGGGGCGGGGGGGAGGGGGGCAACAGACTGTGTGTGACCCACAACAGTTACAATATTTACTGTCTGGCTCTTTACAGAGAAAGTTTGCTGCCACTGGTCTAGAGCCTCAAGTCAGCATAGTGGTTTTGTTGCTGCTTTTCCCCATCCCTGGGAATTCCCCATCACTCCTGGGAAAACTGCCTTTGCAGCCAACCCCACAGCTTCCTGACACTTGGGACTATTTGGTCTCCACCAGCTCTGGGCAACTCACCGTTAGAACTAAATTAATCCTCTTGAGACCTGCTAGTTCTCTTAATGCCTTTGAGGAAATAGGTTTATTTGTTAAGATTTATATGAAACTAGCCTGCCTGCTTCTGTGTCCACAGTTCTGTTAGAAGCTGGTGTTCTTTGCCTTATCCATCAAGGCTTCCAGAGGGGACAGACTAAGGGAAATAGAATGATATATTGACTTCCAAAGTTGGGAGTCTTTTATCCCATTTTGTTTCTAAACCCCACAGACCATTTGTAGCTTCTTAAAGCCCAAAATCTTTGACTATTTTGAAATGAAAGAAAATAGTCTGTCCCTCTGATTCCCTTGTTCTCTAGAATGGGTTTTTTCTGGTTGTATTCCATAAAGCCCTAGGGTTTTGAAATATGCCCAGAGACCATCTTAAAGAATGAAGGGGAGACCAGTCAAACAAGCCTTTAAAATCCCGCACTTTTTTACCATTGTAGTTTGATTTTTATACATTTTGTATTTTGAGTTTCTGCTACTTAAAGTTTCAAAACACTACTCTGATAGACTCTGCCACTCTGGATACCTCTTCCATTATGGTTGGGCCCTGGATAGTTAAATGTCCAGGCCCAGAGGTCTTAAGTTATGATACGGGTAATCCACTAGAGAAGGTAATGTTTGTACCTGGGCAATGTTACAGAATTTTGTATTTTCCACTCCCATCATTCAGTCTGTAAGCCCTTGATGTATCAGGCAAGAATTGGGGGCATGATGGTGTCACTCTGAGAGACTCATTACATAAGATGAGCTTGAGGAGATGGAGATGAGTTTTCCCTGAGCCTGCCTTTGATGCTTGTCTTTTTCTTTGTGTGGACTAGAAATTCAGTCTTTTCTCCTCCCCTTCTCCCAGGAATCCCTCTCTGAAGCAACAGCTCTTCTCCTACGCCATTCTGGGCTTTGCCCTCTCGGAGGCCATGGGGCTCTTTTGCCTGATGGTGGCCTTTCTCATCCTCTTCGCCATGTGAAGGAGTCGTCTCCACCTGCCATAGGTCTTTATCCCATGTCTTGTCTGCCCTGTATGCCCTGTATGTTCCTTTTCCTATACCTCCCCAGGCAGCCTGGGGAAAGTGGTTGGCTCAGGGTTTGACAGAGGAAAGACAAATAAATACTGTATTAATAAGATCTTTCTTGTGTCTCCTGTGTATATTTGTTCTCCACAGTTGGCTGAGTGCCTTGGTGAGAGTATAAGGCCTGGTGGGTGGTGACAATTCTAAACTCTGCATGAGTCTGGGCTCACTTGTTCTTCATTGTGTCAGGAAGGCTTTATTCAGATTAGCAGTCCTTTTTAATAATTTTCACCTGGGATGGCCTGTTATCTTGGAGGATTGGGTCAGTGGAAACAAACAAGGCTGGCTTAAAATTTCGACGAATGGGCTGTTTCCACTGCTACTATCCTGGCTCAGGCCCTCATTGCCACCCACTTGGTCTATTGCAATAACCTTTTAACTGGCTTCCTTCCTCCAGTCTCTTCCCTCTAGCAGTTACTTTTATCCACCACTCCCAGATTAATCCTTAAGTATGAGACTAGTTGTGTCATTTACCAATTCAAAAACAGTCTGACCTCAGCCTTCTCAGCTTTATCTCTTATTCCCATACACTCTACCCAAACTGGTATTTTCATTTTTCAAATACTTTCCCTCTTTCCTGTCCTTATCTTTGGGCCTTGCCCTTTGGCCATCTTTGCCCTCTTTTCCTGAATCTTCACTCACTTTCCTCTTAGTTAAACTCCCTGTTATCTTTAAAGACTTAGTTTAAAATGCTGCCTCTTGGGATCCCTGGGTGGCGCAGCGGTTTAGCGCCTGCCTTTGGCCCGGGGCGTGATCCTGGAGACCCGGGATCGAGTCCCACGTCAGGCTCCCGGTGCATGGAGCCTGCTTCTCCCTCTGCCTGTGTCTCTGCCTCTCTGCCTCTCTCTCTCTCTCTCTCTCTCTGTGACTATCATAAATAAATAAAAAATTAAAAAAAAATTAAAAAAAAAAATGCTGCCTCTTGATTATGAAGCTTTCATCTGGTTTCCATCTACCATCAATCAAATGAGCATTAACTGAAAAAAAGGACTCTAGAGCATTTTGTATCCTTTCTAATGCTTCTGGTCTATGATAAATTGTAGATTTATGTGTGTGTGTGTCTTTTATCTTCCAAGTTAGTCTCGGTTCCTTGAAGGGGCTATGTCATACTCATTTTTATATCCCTAGAAGTATCTAGGATGATGCATCTCAAAAATATCTTTGTCCAGTTTTTTATTTAATCATCTAAACCACCCACCTTACTTTACAAATGAGGAAACGAAGAGTTTGAAAAGTTAAAGGGTTCTCTCAGGATCATTCACTAGTAGAGGCGGAGCTAGAATAAGGATCATGTCTTAGAGCCATACCATACTGTCAGTCTTGGGACCCCCAAGCCCAGTGTTGCCAACAACTTATTTTCTCAAGCAAGAGGGAAAGAATAAGCAAAGATAAGCCTTTCCCTTAAAAATTCCTGAAAAGGAACATTGGACAGTGGAGTTAATATGAAAGTGAAGAATTGTTTTCTAAAGGCTAGATATACTTTATTATTTTTAAGATTTTATTTATTGGGATCCCTGGGTGGTGCAGCGGTTTGGCGCCTGCCTTTGGCCCAGGACGCGATCCTGGGGACCCGGGATCGAATCCCATGTCGGGCTCCCGGTGCATGGAGCCTGCTTCTCCCTCTGCCTGTGTCTCCGCCTCTCTCTCTCTCTCTCTCTCTGTGTGTGACTATCATAAAAAAAAAAAAAAAATTAAGATTTTATTTATTTATTAGAGCATGAGCAGGGAGAGGGGTAGAGAGAAGAACAGACCTCACCCTTGGCAGGGAGTCCGACACAGGGCTCAGTCCCAGGACCCCAGGATTAGGACCTGCATTGAAGGCAGACCCTTAATCGACCGAGCCACCCAGCCCCCCCCCCCCCCGGCTAGATACATTGTATTTATTTGTTTATTTTTGGTAGTATTTTGTTTTGTCTTTTAAAGATTTTATTTATTTGACAGCATAAGCCAGAGGAGCAGCAGGCAGAGGGAGAGGGAGAAGCAGGTTCCCCCCACAGAGCAGGGAGCTGGATGCAGGGCTTGATCCCAGGACCCTGGGATCATGACCTGAGCCAAAGGCGCTACTTAACCAACTGAGCCACCCAAGTGCCCCCAATTAGATACACTTTAAATAAACCTTATTCTAAGTATGTTTAAAGTCCTTTCCTGATAATGTGAATGACCACAACAGTTTTTCTTTTGCGTTAATTGATGACTATGAAGTTAAAGCCCAGTGCAGAGACTTAACCCCAGAGTAAACTGATTCTTAGGAAGCAGGTCACCCAAAATCATTCACCCTTGTCCTTTTGCTATTGTAATCAAGGGTTGAGAGGGATCCTATCCATAGCTTGCTTCCAGATTGCTGTACCATCCCCAACTAAAATGCATTCTGGGCCCTGGGGCTCCCAAGTGGGGCCTTCACAAGAATAGCTCCTCCAACCCAGAGTGAGTGGAAGTTATTCTACATATTTTGAGATACGGAATAGATCTTTATTACAGTATCTTGAATTTGTATCTGTGTTTGGGCCCCTGCTGCCCATCCCCTCTCTGAGTCACCAGGTATTTGTTTTGCTTCTTTCCTTGGACCTTTCTTTGGGAGTGATTCTAGCTAACCCTTTATCAACTTAGGTGCTTGGGGAGAGCACAGCTTAGTGGCCCACGTGTTTTTGTGCTCTCTGAGGTGAATGATGAGATGGTGCTGCAAGAAGCTTGGAAGCAAATTTCTTTGGGAGGAATCAAAGCAACCTCTTAGTTTCAAGCCCCAGGAGATAGTTATTGGCAACCCAAGTTGCTAACAACTTGGGAAGGAGAGTGCTATGTTTTAGTAGAGATGGTCCAAAAGCAAATTTTATGAAGATCTTTCCAACTTTGATTACATTATGTAATCATCCCATCATTCATTTTGAAATGAAAGAAAATAGTCTGTCTGGAGCTTTCTACTTGTCCTTGTAGTTTTACAAAATGCCCATGTTTGAACTCCGATTTTTTTTTCTTTCCTTTTTTTTTTTTTTTTTTTTTTTTAATGTAGTTGACCACAATGTCACATTAATTTCAGGAGATGTTCTTTTTTTTTTTTTTTTTTTTTTTTCTTTAAGATTTATTTATTTATTTATGATAGACACAGAGATAGAGGCAGAGACACAGGAGGAGGGAGAAGCAGGCTCCATGCCAGGATCCCGGGACTCCAGGATCACGCCCTGGGCCAAATGCAGGCGCTAAACCGCTGAGCCACCCAGGGATCCCCTTCAGGAGATGTTCTAATCTCTCTTCTACCACTGGCCACTGTGATGCTGGGCACATCACTAACTAGTAATTTTCTAGGACCTCAGTTTGTCCTCATCTATTAAATAAGGATAATAATGTTTATCCAGGAATTACATGCATACACACAGAGGTACCTTGAGTATTTGAAGAGGAAGGTGCCATCAATGTTCAATATATATTGATTATAATTTGCTTTCTCATTCTCCATGTTGCTAAGGGCATATTATAGGCATTTGTAGATAGCTTCTCCCTCTTTTATGGTTGGCATAGAAAAGGGAACTGACCATCCAAAAATGTAGAAATTCTAGCTATAAAGAGAGCCATCTGAGAGAGCACCAGGGATGCTGAACATAGGCTTGCTTCCCTCTTATTCCTCAGTTTTTTCAAGTCACTTGTGTTTCTTCAGAACCAGGGGAGGAGTGCCATTCTAATTAGAGGAAAATGATGTCCTTTGGAAATAATCTAAATACTAAACAGCAGTAATGAGTAACCCTGTTCCAGCCTCCCTTTCAGGATGGATTTATTAGTTTGAGGCTTTCTCAGGTCATCAGGATGAGAAATACATTCAGGAACAGCATTGATGTTTTAGCTTAGGTTGGTGTCCAGGAACTTAGAGGCTGCTCTGTGTCTTCCATCCTTTCAAGAGAAATGAGATGAAGGAATATTCTAATTGAATTCTGAATAGAAAAAAGAAGTGGAATAGCATCACACTGGTAAGTAGAGAATATTGTCCTATGCGTTTTGGACAATGAAACTTAATCTTTATTGAGTTGTATCTAAAGTTATTGTGCATTTTCCAACATCTATTCCTAGGATACACTCTTGGACAGCTTGGTGTTTTCTTTTTTTTTTTTTTTTTTTTAATAATTTTTTGTTTTACTTGTTTATTCACAAGAGACAGACAGAGACGCAGGCAGAGGGAGAAGCAGGCTTCATGCAGGGAGCCTGATGTGGGACTCGATCCTGGGTCTCTAGGATCAGGCCCTGGGCCTAAGGCAGGCACTAAACCATTGAGCCACCCAGGCTGCCCGGCTTGGTGTTTTCATTATTTGATGAGGAAAAATTAAAATACAAGAAGATATTTTTAGTCCCCAGGCATTCCTTAAAATGTTTTTATTTTATCTCAAGGCACCTTGTTATTAGTACATTGTGATCAAGCTAGCAACCTTAGAAATGGCAGAAGACGTGATGGATAGAATACGATGGATGAGGTCAGGCCTCTTTCAAATGCTTGGCTTCTCTTATTAGTGTAAATGGTTGGTTAGAGAATTTGTTCCTGCTTTTTCATCTTTTGAGTATCTGCCATGGTAGGCAGAAATTTTTAAATGACTCCCCTAAATACGTCCTACTCTAATCCCCAGAGCCTGTGGAAATCATGGGATGTGGTGGGTGTGGTTTTGTTAGATTACATGGCATAGTTGACTAACAGGGAGATTATCTGTGTGGGCCTGAGCTAATCACATGAACTCTTAAGAGCAAAGAGCCTTCTTAGGCTGATGGCAGAAAGAGAAATGAGAGATTTGAAAGAAGGATTTGGGGGCACCTGGGTGGCTCAGTCCATTGAGTGTCTTAACCATTGACTGGGGTCATGATCCCTGGGTCCTGAGATTGAGCCCCTCATCAGGCTCTCCGCTCAGCAGGGAGTCTGCTTCTCTATGTATGCGCACACTCTCTCTCAAATAAATTTTAAAAGATAAAAGGGGGGGTTCCCGGGTGGCCCAGTGGTTGAGCATCTGCCTTTGGCTCAGGTCGTGATCTCAGGGTCCTGCTTCTTCCTCTGCCTATGTCTCTGCTCCTCAATCTGTGTCTCTCGTGAATAAATAAATAAAATTTTTTAAAAATAAAAGAAAAAAATAGCATATGTTTTTTAAAAAGAAGAAAGAAAGAAAAAGGATTCAATGTGCCATGGCTGGCTTTGAATGCAAGGACTGAAAAGTGCTGAAATTGACCTCCTAATTGGCAACCAGCAAGGAAATGGGGACCACAGTCTAAAACTGCTAGGACCTGAGTTCTGCCAATAGCTTGAGTGAGCTTGGAAGTGGATTCTTCCTCAGAACCCCTAGATAAGATTCCAGTTCATAGGGTACAGGGTGGTTCAGTTGGTTAAGCTTCTGACCCTTGATCTCAGCTCAGGTCTTAATCTCAGGGTCATAAGTTCAAGCCCCACATTGGGCTCCATGCTGGACGTGGCGCCTACATAAGAAGAGAAAAAAGAAAAAGGATTCCAGCCCAGTCAACACCTTCCTTGCCTTTGGCTTTGTGAAACCCTAAGCAGAAAACACAATTAAGCCTTCCTAAATTTATGATATACACAACAGTAAGGTGATGAATGGATGTTGTTTTAAACCACTAAGTTTGTGGGGGTGTCTGGGTGGCTCAGTTGATTAAGTGGCTGCCTTTGGGTCAGGTCATGATTCCAGGGTCCTGGGATGGAGCTCCACATCAGGCTCCATGTTCAATGCACAGCCTGTTTCTCCCTCTCTACCGCTTGTGGTCTCTCATGCTACTCTCTCCTTCTCTCTCTCAAATAAAATCTTAAAAAAAAAAAAAAAAAGCACCACTAAGTTTGTAATAATTTGTTATGTAGTGATAGAAAGCTTATATAAGTGCAACTTTTCAACCTGCAAAAAGAGTAACATTTCATCTGAACCTTACACTGAAAGGAAACCAAAAGTTGACTTACTCTCTGCCTCTTAACTTCATTGAATCTAATCTTTAGCTGAGAAAGGCCAAAGAAGGAAAGACCTTTTTTTTTTTTTTTAAGATTTTATTTATTTATTCATGACAGGGAGGCAGAGGGAGAAGCAGGCTCCATGCAGGAGCCCGATGTGAGACCCGATCGCAGTACCCCAGGATCATGACCTGAGCCGAAGGCAGACCAACCACTGAGCCACCCAGATGTCCCAGGAAAGACCTTTAAACGAAAACTGTATACCATGAACTTTTACTATAGCCATTTCATTTGTATGAAGTAGATATCTTTTCTTGATTTAACAGGTGAGAAAACTAAGACTCAGATTCATGAGTGATGACTTGGTCCTTGAGGTGAATAGGTAGGAAATGATTAAAACCAAATAGAAACCCATGACCAAAGCTGCTTATGTTTTATTACCCCCACAAGATATAGGGGCCACGATATCATTGGTGGCAAGGGAAGGACAAACCTAGATAGTTTTTTAGATTTCCCAGCGAAGGTAATTGATCTATTTTTCTTAAAATTACCATCCCGTTGTTAACTTGAAGATAGGTAGCATTTTACCTTCCCCCGGGTTCATTTTATCCCACTGCCTGTTTCCTGGGTTTCTGGGCAGGCTCAGTTGAGTTGGCTCAGCTCTGCCCTCAACAAGGATATTTTTAACCTTTGTGGATTAGAGCCTTCCAGGAATTATGTAAATGCTTTTACAGAAACCACCTCTGCAGATCTTGTGGAACAGGGAGGGTTATGTATGTGTAGGGGTGGTATCTAAGGCCAGACAGACTTGCATCTCCTTTGTACCCCTAAGACCTTTCCATTCACATCTCCCAGCAGTTGGAGTGAGGACTTTAAGTTTCCAAAACATAGCTGCAAAGGATAACAAACAGCTAACCTGTAACTCCCTTAGCAACAGGAGAATAGTCAGTGGGGATTTAGCTCAAGGAAATTTGTGTAGTGCAAAAGAACCATACATTTTCAGAAAGCAACTTGGCCCTGTAGAGTTGACCGGATTGAAAGTCCCAGAATCCTGAGTTCAAGTCAGTTTTGGTAAACTCTTAGGCTCAGGTTCCTTCCCTTGTGTGAAATGAGCATATTTCCTTGAGATGTGCCTCCTGGAGATGTCATAGAAATAAGTGGAATTAGCTTTTAAAACTTATTTTTAGAACACAATATCTTATAAATTGTCTCTATCTCTGCTCTTTCTTGGTTGCTAATTTACCAGGAGTAACTTAACACTAGGATTCTCTGCCAGTACTAAAATTAGACTCCACCACTCTGGGGCTTCCTTTCCTCCTCCTTGCTTTGTTTTAGGGCTTGAGGGAAACATGTACCACTAGAATTAATAAATTGAAGCCTAAAGAAAACTTTTACCCATTAGAAACACTATTTTCATCCTACCCATCTTATCACCCTTTTAAACAAGGAACCCAAGTCTGCCCTGAATTTTGATTATTTGATTTAGTTGTGCAGATGAACTTGGGAAAGCCTAGGAATCCCTTGGGAATAAAGAGGGAGGAATAAACGGAATTGGAATGGAGACAAGCTAGTTTCCTGGTCTCTCTAGCCAGCCTCCCTTTCCCAACCAGATAGGCTTTCTGCCATTAAAACTTTGAGGTTCTCTGTCATATCACAAAAGGGCCTAGAGTTATTACTAAGTGTGCTGACATCCTGTCTGAGGGTGGGAGGTTCAGGTATGGGGCACTTTTCCTGACCAGGGATCTGGGGGAAAGAAACAGGCAAGGAGGGAGTCAATCTTTTCCAGCTGCAACCAAGAGAGAGAAAAGGAACAAATTCTTCACCAGGGAAGATTGTGTAAACAGTGCCTTTGGCTGGAGCCATAGAGTTGGGGAAGCAAAGAAAGGGATCTTTGTTCTCCCCTACCCCAGCCAGAGCACAATCGTAGAGCTGGGATTGTTTGCTTTGGCAAGGGACTCCCTGCTTGAAAGGACTAGGCGTTCCAGAAACTGATGAGGCCTCCGTTGGGTTTCCCTTATGGAGCTGAGGAGAGGACAATCCCCAGCCTAAATTTTTTACCTAAGGAAGTGAGCTGGGAGGCCTGCAGGCCTAAGGTATCTGGCCCATGCTTCTCTAATTTTGTTCACCTCTTTCCCTTTCCAATTTGACCCCACCCCAGGATGTTAATAGCCTCAATCTTCCTGCCATTGAGGATGCTTGTGGTTCTTGTACTAGTGTTCTGTCCCAACAGACAGCGAGACAATCCCAGGCCTCCTTTCTGAAAAATCCAACAGGAAAAAGGGATTCTGAGATCATTTTATTCATCCTGTTACTTTTTGGTTATATTGCACATGGTCCTGATAGTTGCAGGCAATCTTTCAAAAAATCTCCAGAAATGTGCCAATAATATTTATGGATTGCTTACTTATGCCAGGTGTTTTACAAATGATGTAAAAATTATGTCTCAAAACACAATTAGTGATGTGTTTCACTAATTCTTGTGACCCCCCCCCCCCCCATTAGACACGATTACCCCTATTCTATAGATGAGGACACTGGGAAGTAGCAAAACAGAATAATTTGTCCATGGTGTATTACCTTGCTAGGGCTACCAGTAGAAAGTACCACAAACTGAGTGGCTTAACAGAAATTTATCATCTCACAATTCCGAAGGCTGAAAGTCCAAGATCAGTGTGTCAGCATAGTCCGTTTCTTGCAAAGGCTGGGAGGCTGAATCTGTCCCATACCTCTCCCTTAGTTTCCAGTGGATTTTTGGCAATCTTCGGGATTCCTTGACCTGTAGATCTGTGCCTTCATGTTCAAATGGCATCATCCCTGTAATTTGCTATGTCAAGATTTGAATTTGGGTCTGACTCCAAAATCATTTGTGTTTTGTTTTGTTTTGTTTTTTAAGGATTTATTCATTCAGGGGCGCCTGTGTGGCTCAGTTGGTTAAGGGTCTGCCTTCAGCTCAGGTCATGAACTCAGGTCCTGAGACTGAGCCCCACAACGGGCTTCCTGCTCAGTGAGGAGTCTGCATCTCCCTCTCCCTCTGCCTACCCCCACCCCCACATTTATAGACTCACTTGTGCTCTCGCAAATAAATAATTTTTTTTTTTTTTTAAGATTTATTTGTTTGAGGGGCAGGCCAGGTGGCTCAGCGTTTAGCACTGCCTTCAGCCCAGGGTGTGGTCCTAGAGTCCCTGGATAGAGTCCCACGTTGGGTTCCCTGCATGGAGCCTGCTTCTCCTTCTGCCTGTATCTGTGCCTCTTTCTATGTCTCTCATGAATAAATAAATAAAATTTAAAAAAAAAAAGATTTATTTGTTTGAGAAAGAGCATGCGAATATGAGTCAGAGGAGCAGGGGAAAGGGCAGAGGGAAAGAGAATCTTAAGCAGACTCTGCTGAGCATGGAGCTGGATGCAGGGTTCAGTGTCATAACCCTGAGATCACGACCCAAACGGAAACCAAGAGTCTGACATTCAACTGATTGAGCCAACCAGGTGGCCCATATGTTCTTCCTACTATACTCTGCAGCCTGCTTAAAATCAGAAAGTTATTCAAAATGTCTCCTGGTTTCCAATGTCTCCTACCTTCAATCCAAACTCTATTGCTGCTGCTAGTTATCTTTCTAAAATGTGAATTTGATCAGTCACTCTCCTACTTGAAATCTTTGAGTGGCTTCTGGTGGCTAATTGCATAGTCCAGATACTTTATGGTGGTAAAGTCTTTCTTCCATGCCTGTCTTTTCAGTCTACTTTCTCATCACTCTCTCCTCCCATCCAGTCGCCCTAAACTCCAACCATACTGACATATTTGCAATTTGCAGTGACACATGATGCTTATATACTCCTTTAGGACTTGCTTTCATCTATCACTTCTCCTAGTATATTCCTTTTATAGTTATTCTCATTTCAACTACTTAAGCTGAAAGACCTTGGGCTCATCCTGGATTCCCCTGCTTCCTTCACTCTATACATCTATCTCTACTGGCAAAACCTACTCTAGGCCACCATCGTCTCACGTAGACTATTGCAGAAGTCTAAGTGGTCTCTTGCCTCCATTCTTGACCACTCCATAGTAAGGTGATTACTTAAAGTGAAATTGTGAATAAAATGACCAATGGCTTACCACTGAACTTAGAATCAAATCTGAAGTTCTCACAATACCTATAAGTCTACAAGATCTGATCCCTATCCACCTGTACCTCTCCAACTTCACCTCAAATTACTCCTCCATCTCTCAGTGTATTAGCTATCTATAATTGTATAACAAATTACCCCAGACTCAGTAGCTTAAAACAACAAATACTTATTATCTCACAGTTTCTTTGGGTCGGAGATTAAGGACTGGCTTAGCTAGTTGATTTTGCCTTAGGACTTCTCATGAGTTTGCAGGAAAGATATTGGTCAGGGCAGCAGCCCGTTAATTCAAGGATTGGGGCTCAAGGATCAGATTTCAAGATGTCTCATTCACATGTTAGCAAGAAGTATCTGTTCCATATCACAGTCCTGTCCATAAGGGTGGTGACTGTCCTCACAATACCGGGTTTCCCCTAGAGTGAGTAGAGAAAGCTACAGTGCCTTTTATGGCCTATAATTCAGGTTTATTGGAGAATAATTTATATACAGTAAAATTCACCTTTTTTAAAAAAAGATTTTATTTATTTATTCATGAGAAGCAGAAACATAGTCAGAGGGAGAAGCAGGCTCCCTGCGGGGAGCCTGATGCAGGACTTGATCCCAGGACTCCAGGATCACGCCCTGAGCCGAAGATAGACACTCAACGGCTGAGCCACCCAGGCATCCCAAAATCACCTTTTTTTAAAAAAAAGATTTATTTAGGGATCCCTGGGTGGCGCAGCGGTTTAGCGCCTGCCTTTGGCCCAGGGCGTGATCCTGGAGTCCCGGGATCGAGTCCCACGTCAGGTTCCCGGCATGGAGCCTGCTTCTCCTTCCTCCTGTGTCTCTGCCTCTCTCTCTCTCTCTCTCTCTCTCTCTCTCTCTATGTCTCTCATAAATAAATAAATAAGTTTAAAATAAAAAAAAGTGTCCTACATTATGGCTTATCTTATAGCTTATCTTTCCACAAAATGGAAGAATTTAAAAGCAAGACAGGGATCCCTGGGTGGCGCAGCGGTTTGGCGCCTGCCTTTGGCCCAGGGCGCGATCCTGGAGACCCGGGATCGAATCCCACATCGGGCTCCCAGTGCATGGAGCCTGCTTCTCCCTCTGCCTCTCTCTCTCTCTCTCTATGTGACTATTATAAATAAATAAAAATTTAAAAATAAATAAAAGCAAGACAAAAAATGCACACAAAATTAAAAATAAATATACCTTAGAGGACCACTCTTTTTTTTTTTTAAGATTTTATATTTTTAAAGGTTTATTTTAGAGAAAGAGCAAAAGAGTACACATACAATTGACAAAAAAGGGGCAGAGGGAGAGAATCCCAAGCAGACTCTTCACTGAGTACAGAGCCTCACTTGGGCCTCAGTCTCATAACTCATGAGATAATGACCTGAGGCAAAATCAAGAGTCCATTGCTTAACTGACTAAGCCACCCAGGTGCCCCAAGATTTTCTTTTTTCAAGTAATCTCTAACACCCAACGTGGGACTTAAGCTTATAACCCCAAGATCAAGAGAGTCATCAACTGAGTGAGCTGAGTACCCCATTAGAGGACCACTCCTAAAATTAGATACAGGTAATTAATTTTTCCTTTTTTTTTTTTTTTTTTTTTGCTGAGTAGTATTTCATTGTATAGGTGTGCTATAATATGTGTATTAAATTAAGCTCCAAGCCCAATATGAGGCTTAAACTCAACCCTGAGTTCAAGAGTTGCACACTCTACGGACTGAGCCAGCCAGGTGCTCCAAGCATGCAGCTCTTGATCTTGGAGTCATGAGCTCAAGCCCCACCTTAGGTGGGCTTTGAATTTAAGTTTGCATTTATTCAGGCACCCAGCTGGCTTAGGTGTGGAAACTACTTAAAAAATAAATACAGGGGGCAGCCTCAGTGGCGCAGCGGTTTAGCGCCGCCTGCAGCCTGGGGTGTGATCCTGGAGACCCGGGATCGAGTCCCACATTGGGCTTCCTGCATGGAGCCTGCTTCTCCCTCTGCCTGTGTCTCTGTCTCTCTCGCGCTCTCTGAATGAATAAATAAATAAATCCTTTAAAAATAAATAAATACATTAATTCATAATTTTTTTAAAGTAATCTCTACACCCGATGTGGGTCTCAAACTCAGAACCCTAAGATCAAGAGTCACTTGCTAAACTGACTAAGCCAGCTGGGTGCCTGAATAAATGCAAACTTAAATTCAAAGCTTCGGAGGTAGCCTGTGTCGATGAGAGCCCCTGAAACTTAAGTATCTTTATTTTTTTTTTTTTTTGAGATTTATTTATTTATTTATGATAGACAGAGAGAGAGAGGCAGAGACACAGGAGGGAGAAGCAGGCTCCATGTCAGGAGCCCAACGTGGGACTCGATCCTGGGACTCCAGGATCACGCCCTGGGCCAAAGGCAGGCGCTAAACCGCCAAGCCACCCAGGGATCCCCAACTTAAGTATCTTTAGCTTTAAGTCAAATCTGCCACTAATGCCAAGCACTATTCTAAAGTATTACCCTAATCTCCCTAAACAACCCTATGAAGTAGTCTCCATTTTAGAGATGAAGATGTCATCTCTAGATGGGGCCCAAAGAGACTGAGCAATTTTTACAAGATCCCACTACTAGTAAGTTTGACAGGGAGGATCGGAACCTTTGGCTCAAGAGGCCATGCTCTTACGCACCAGTGCCTCCCTGAACCAGCGTGAAATAATTTATCATTCATTGTAGGTCCAGATCTGGCATCCCCATCAAGGTAACTCTTAAATCTGAAACCTGACTTAGTGTAACCAAAGCTGCCAGGCATGGCTTCCTTTAAGTACTTTGGGCATTTCTCTAAATGCTTGAGCTTCTTCAGAATTTAGTCAAAAATAAGAAAGTAATACTGAGTCTCTGGTAGCTCTCTTGGACTCAGTTATTCTATTTTTTCTTGTAAGTTTGTATAGCTGGGATGCCTGGGTGGCTCAGTGGTTGAGCAGCTGCCTTGGGCTCAGGGCATGATCCTGGAGTCCCTGAATCCAGTCCCACATCGGGCTCCCTGCATGGAGCCTGCTTCTCCTTCTGCCTGTGTCTCTGCCTCTCTCTCTCTCTCTCTCTCATGAATAAATAAACCTTAAAAAAAAGAAGAAGGAGAAAAAATAAAATATAAAAGTTTGTATAGCTAATAACTTCAAATATGGTCCTTTTTGGTATGGCTATGTAAGCCATTAAAATTATGCAACCGCCCTGGTGGTTCGGTTGGTTGAGAGTCTGCCTTCCACTCAGGTCACCAGATCCCCAGGTCCTGGGTTCAGTCCCCACATCAGGCTCCCTGCTCAGTGGGGAGCATTCTTCTCCCTCTCCCTCTGCTTCTCCTTCTCCCTCTTGCTCACCTCTGCTTGTGCTCTCTCACCCTCTCTCTGTCAAATTAATTAACTAATTAAATTTAAAAATACATAGATTATGGACATAGGGGCACCTGGGTGGCAGAGTCGGTTAACCAGCTGCCTTCAGTTCAGGGTCCTGGGATGAAGCCCCATGTTGGGCTTCCTGCTTCTCCTTCTGCCTCTGACTCCACCCCTGCTCATGCTCTCTTGCTTGCTCTCTCTCTCTCAAAATGAATAAAATCTTAAAAAAAAAAAAATATTATGGGGACGCCTAGGTGGCTCAGTGGTTGAGCATCTGCCTTCAGCTCAGGTCGTGATCCCGGGGTTGTGAGATCGAGTCCCATATCGGGCTCCCTTCAGGAAGCCTGCTTCTCCCTCTGCCTGTGTCTCTGCCTTTCTCTGTGTCTCTCATGAATAAATAAATAAAATCTTTTTTAAAAATTATATATATATATATATATTATGGACATGGGGGTACTTCATTTGCTCAGTTGGTAGAGCATGTGATTGTTGATCATGAAGTTGCAAGTTTGAACCCCATGTTGGGTGTAGAGATCACTTAAAAAAATAAAACCCGGCAGCCCCGGTGGTGCAGCAGTTTAGCGCCGCCTGCAGCCAGGCGTGTGGTCCTGGAGACCCGGGATGGAGTCCCATGTCGGTCTTCCTGCATGGAGCCTGCTTCTCCCTCTGCCTGTGTCTGTGCCCCTCTCTCTCTATGTCTCTCATGAATAAATAAATAAAATCTTAAAATAAAAAAAATAAAACCTTCAAAAATAATAATAAAATATAATGAAAAAGAATATTATAGACACAGAGTAGACACACCTAGTCTAATAATGAAACCTTTCTGCCACAAGTAAAAGAGTAGCTAACAATATTGTGAATAACAATGAGAAATTAAAATGATTGGAGGATATTTTCTTCTTAATTAAAAAGTAATTATGAGCCTGCTTGTCTTCCTTCCTTTCTTCCTCCTTCCTTCCTGAATAATTCAGTATAAAAGCCATTAGCTGAGGTATGTAGGAGTCCAGTTAGTTGAGCAACAACAGTGGCCCATTGTGGAGTGTTGGAGCCTGAGGAGGGTGGAGAGGGTTCCAAATCTACCAATGGGGGGAATGCTGTGGGAGTCTGGCATGAGGTACTGGAGGTCAAGCAGGCATTCATGGTGCAGGGAGGGGATGCTCAGTAATAGCAACAGAAGATTGGGAGTGATCAAATAAATATATCAAGGATAAAGAGAGCCAGAGTTTTTTCCTGCCAGACAAGGGTCTCAACTATGGCAAAGGACAAAATCAGAATGAATTCTGTAACTAGGTTAGAATTGGAGATACGAGGGTGAAATATATACATATACATATATGTATATACATACATATATATTTATCCCCAATTTCTGTTCTGAAAGGACCTCAGAATAATGACTCCCCATAGCATTGATCACATCTGGTATTGGTTTCTAAATACCATTTTCCATAAAAAAGGACCATTGCTCCTTGGAGAGAGGGCTGATTCAAGGGCTGAGGGTAAGAGGAGGAAGTACAAGATAAACCTGAAATATCTGATTCTGCTAAGAAAGTGTAGACATGACAAAGGATGCAATCCCAAGCGATAGGGCTTTTGACAAAGGATGCAAGAGCCAATTTGAAGGGGTTCCCACTGGCCAAATCTGGGACAATATGAATATCAAACAAAATAATAACAGTAAAAGATTAGAATCCACTGAATAAAATACGAATCTATGAGTCATTCTGATAGTAATTAATAAATGGGAAGAAGAAAAAAGGTTTTCTCAGTAAAATGACAAACATAGAAGGAATGATGGAATTAGAAAATGCCACTTCGAGAAAAAAAAAAAAAAGAAAGAAAATGCCACTTCGTAACTATCATAGTAATCCACAGAACATCAATGAATACTAAACCCAGTGGGTGAAAATTGGATGAAGAATAGGATAGATAGTTCCATAGTCTGAAAGTACTTTCCCACAAAACACTCATTAATTAGAAAAGGATACAAAATAATTTTACAGTGGACATCACCATAATTAAGAAATCAAAGTTAATGTTACCATTAATGGGACAAACCAAAATAACGTATAGGCTGGTGGGATGCAATTAGAACATCACTTCTGTTGTAATTCCTGACAAAAATGCATAAACTGAATCTATCACAAGGATATATCAGAACATACCAAATTGAGGAACATTCTACAAAGTAGCTGCCTGTAATCTTTAAGTGTCACAGTCATGAAAGTCCAGGAAAAAACAAGAATTCTCCATATTGAAGGAGAGAAAAGTCACATGACAACTAAATGCAACGTGATTCTGCGCTGGATCCTTTTGCTTTAAAGGATATTTTTGGGACAACTGGCAAAGCTTTAAGGTCTGTGAATTATATGGTAGTAATGTATCAAATGCTAATTTTCTGATTGTGATGGCTCTAGTATGTTATCTAGGAGAATTTCTACTTGGAGGAATCATATACTAAAGAAATAAAAAGCATACATTTTAGAAAGGAAGAAGCAAACTGTCTTTTTTTTTTCTACAGGAAACATAAATGTTTATAGAAAATCCTATGGAATCTACAAGAAACCCACTAGAACTAATCAGTGAGTTTAGCAAAGGTACAAGATAGAAAATCAATATGTAAAAATCAGTTGTATTTATATATATTAGCAAAAATAATCAGATATTGCCACCTAGCAGACTCTGATGGAGTCTTCAAAAGGCCATTCTGCTGTTCTACCAAACTAGCTGCTTCAGGGCGGTGGGAAACATGGTAAGACCAGTGAATTCCATGAGCACAGACGCATTGCTGTACTTCTTTGATATGAAGTGAGTTCCTTGGTCAAAATCAATGCTGTGTGGAATGCCATGCCAGTGGATAAGGCATTCTGTAAGTCCGTGGATGGTAATTTTGGCTGAACCATCACAGGTAAGGAAAAATCTATATCCAGAGTAAGTTATCTATTCTAGTAAGAACAAAATGCTGCCCCTTCCGTGATAGAAGTGGTCCAAAGTAACCAGCCTGCCACCAGGTAGCAAGCACATCGCCCCAGGGAATAGTCCCTAATCAGGCACTCGGCAATGGTCATACCATGGTTGGCTTTGGTGAATGTAAGTGCATATTGCTAAGCTCATGCATAACTTCCATCTCTGCCACCATGTCCAGTTTGTTCATGAGCTCATTGGGTGATGATAAGAGTGGCTGGGGAAAGAAGCTGACTGGTATCCACAGAATGGATCACCCTATCCACTTGGACATTAACATCCTCCTCTGCTAAGGTCACCCTTTGTGAGCATTCCCAAAATACACAAATATCTTCACATTTTTTTGCCCATTCAGAGAAATCTATATACATACTCCTTCCCTAAATTTCCCTAAATTTCCTTGTCATCAGCTTTCCACTCATGTTCCTTCCTACATGAGTGGAAATTCCAAGTCCCTGAGCATCCAGCCTAACCGTTAACCACAGCCCATGAATTGGTATATAATCACATGTCTGGCTATTTCTCCTTTGAGGCAAAGTAAACAACCAGGTGCAGAACAACCAGTTCTGCTTGCTGGGAGGATTTCCCATCCGGAACATCCCTGAAAAAGGTTGTAGTGCTGCAACTGTCTACTTCAGAGTGATCCCTGGATACCATGCAGAACAACCTATAAACTAGGCCTCAGCTTCCTCTTCCTTTATCCCCTGATCATAGGGAACTCTGACTGAGGCCATCAGTACAGGCTGCTCATTTGGGCCACTTCTTCTGTAACTTGCCTGTGCCTTCAGGGTCTGCTCAGGCCTGATCACATATATACCATTTGGCGATGGAGTGTTGCCGTATACACCCAACTTTATGGCTTAGTGGGTGAAATAACACCCAGTTCATGGTGGGTAGATGAGGTCATATGGTAACTTGGCTCATGGTTAGGAATTCAGTCTCTATTAAGGCCAACTAGCAGGCCAAGAACAGTTTCTCAAAAGGAGAGTAGTTCTCTGCAGAGGATGGTAGGGCTTTGCTTCACAATCTGAAGGTTCTGTGTTGCAATTCACTGGTAGGGACCTGCCAAAAATTCCAAACAGCATCCCTGTCTACCACTGCCACTTCAAGCACCATTGGATCTGGTGGATCATGTAGCCCAAGTGGCAGAGCAACTTGCATAAGCCCCGTTGCAGAGCTGTCTCCTGTTCTGAGCCCTACTCAAAACTAGCAGATTTTGGGGTCACTTGGTAAATAAGCTGCGGTGACACATAAATGAGGAGCATGTTGCATCAAAGTGGCCCATTGTGACTTTACTGCTTATAGGAGGGGCCAGATGCAACAACTTATCCTTCACCTTGTAGAAGGGATATCTCCACAGGCCCCGCACTACTGGACCCCTAGAACTTGTGCTGAGCTAGAAGACCCTTGAATCGCAGGATTTATCTTCCACCCACCAGCATGCAAATATCTACAAATCGGTCTGCAGTAGTTGCTACTTCTTGCTCACAAGAACTAATCAGCATCATGTTTTTGTTTTTTTTTTTAATTTATTCATGAGAGACAGAGAGAGGCAGAGACCCAGGCAGAGGGAAGAGCAGGCTCCATGCAGGGAGCCCGTTGTGGGACTCAATCCTGGGTCTCCAGGATCACGCCCTGGGCTGAAAGCGGCGCTAAACCACTGAGCCACCTGGGCTGTCCAAATCAGCATCATGTTCTTGATGTAATGGACCAGTGCAGTATCTTGTGGAAAGGAATGACACTCAAGGCCACTGTAAATTAAATTCTGCTGTAGGGTTAGAGGGTTGATATGCCCCTGAGATAAGACAGTGATGGTGTATTGCTGACCTTGCCAGTTTAAAGCAAAGAGCTTCTGGTTGGGCCTTACTGACAGGGATGGAGAAAAGGACATTTGCCAGATGAATAGCTGCATACTAGGTAACCAGGGCATGTGCTAATTTGCTCAGGCGATGAAACCACCATCTGTAGCAGCTACAATTGGAGTCACCACCTGATTAAGCTTACAATAATCCACTGTCATTCTCCAAGACCCGTCTATCTTCTGCACAGACCAAATAATCAAATTGAATGGATTTTGCATTCTGGAACTGGGGAAATAACCACAGGTTGGGTTCAGGGACCCAGTGGAGCCACTGTGAAGACCTGAGCTAAAACTCCCTTCTTATCTGACCTCCCTAAGCCCCTACCTACTGGTGGTCCACAGTGACACTTTGGGTCTCCTAGAATTAGTGTCAGTTCAGATTCAGTGCCCAGTACCCCTGGAAATTCTAATTATTTCTTTTCCCCTAATGCAGTTACCCTGGTGAAAGGCTATTGGTCCCCTTGCAGAGGGCTGGGAGAGAGATTAACAGTATAAATTTCAGTAGTCTACCAGGGTCCTTCATCAAGGGGACCCAGCCTACCCTTCATTAAAGCAGTTCTGATGAGGAGGGTGCCTGGGTGGCTCAGTCAGTTAAGCATCTGCCTTGAGCTCAGGTCATGATCCCAGGGTCCTGGGATTGAACCCCCAGTTGGGCTCCCTGCTCAGCAGGATGCCTGCTTCTCCCTCTTCTGCTCCCTTGCTTGTGCTCTTTCTCTCTCTGTCAAGTACATAAATAAAATTTTTTTTTTAAGATTTATTTATTTATTCATGAGAGAGAGAGAGAGAGGCAGGGACCCAGGCAAAGAGAGAAGCAGGCTCTTCGCAGGGAGCCCAGTGTGGGACTCGATCCCAGGACCCAGGATCATGCCCTGAGCCAAAGGCAGATGCTTAACCGCTGAGCCACCCAGGCATCCCATAAATAAAATCTTAAAAAAAAAAAAAAAAAAAAGTGGTTCTGATGGGGCACCTGCATGGCTCAGTCAATTAAGTGTGTGACTCTTAATCTCAGCTCAGGTCTTGATCTCAGGGTGAGTTCAAGCCCATGTTGGGCTCTGCACTGGGCAGAACCTCCTTTTAAAAAACAAGAAAAAGCTCAGAGTCTGTAAACTGGCTAAAATATGGGAACTGATTGAGGGACCATACTCCGATTCAAGTTAAACTATTGTCCACCTGACCCAGATCTTTTCTCCTTACACAGATCAAGTAAGAAACTTAGTAGGCTTACCTATTTCACTTCTAGAAACCCCATAACCAACTAGCCAATGCCATAGCTCTATAAGCGTCAGACTGTTCTGATTGCCTCTGCTATCCATCCAGTGACCATACCTACCTTGCTTTTGGTGGCTGAGTGCTGCCATTTGGCCCTTGCCACCTCAGGATCCAATTACTCTCACTGCATTTATGTTTCCCAATTCAGTAATTGTAGTGCCCACTGTAAGGTCTGGTCTACAGAGAAGAATAGATCCTAGAGTTCTCAAAGGATTCTTAGGCTCCCCTCATGAATTTATTTCTCAAAGTATAGAAGAAAGATATGTCTTCTGGACCTGCCCAGTGTGAGTAAGTCTTAGATGACAAATCCACTGTAACACTCCAGTCTTCCCTAAGCCTTTGAATCCGTTCTTCTACATTAAACAAAAGCATATCTGGCTATTCCAATTTGCTCTCTATGGACCATCTTTATTTTATCCATGCTTCCTTGGATGAAACAACCAAACAAATTGTTACAGCACTTTTTAAACATCCTGAACTGCCACATTAAATGCAGAATTTCTGCCGGTATCAATGAACTTGGCCTTTATGATCTTTACACCATTATTCCACACCCTTAGTATCCATTCCCACACATTTTCCCCAGCTTTCTCTCTGTACAAATCAGAAAATTCCAGTAGTCTTCCCGGAGTATACTGTACCTCCTCATGGGTAACACTTTATATTTCATCTTTAGGGGTCTACTGAGACTTGAGTTTAGTTATAGGTACAGAAACAAAGGGGTGGTGGGGCTGAGTTGAGGAAGATCAATCTTGTTTCACTTGGCAATTGCCTCAGAAAAGGCCATTACAGTTTCCTCAAGCAATGAATGCCCTTAGATGGGGTTAGGGAAGATAATACCACTGGGGGTGGGAGGCTGTTTCAGCTGGGGGTGAGGGAGTTTCTTCCACTAGCAAAGAAGACACATCTGAATTTAGGGGCTCAGTGTTCCTAGCCTCATCAGGGTCTTCCCACAGATACCTATCCCATCTTAAAGGATGTCATTCTTCCCCAACCTATGCCCTCACTTTAACAGTAGCCACCCTACAAGCCTGGGAATTCAATTGGTGTTGTAATTCAGGTAGTTACAGAATGAAATTCTGGGTTTGATTTTCAGCCATCTCAGCCCTGCAGTTACAGGAGATAAGATTCTCCTTCAGGGCATACATGGAAGTATTCAGGTCATTTATGTGGTGGATGAGCTAGAAATTTGAATGCCTCAGCTCTTCCTCTCTTTCACCACTATGTCCAGCAACATTAGGAGCAACCAGCCAACCTCATTATATTTGTTATTTATTTTTTGAAAGATTTGATTGATTGATTGATTGATTGATAAGAGAGACACAGACAGAGGCAGAGACACAGGCAGAGGGAGAAGTAGGCACCCTGCGGGGAGTCTGATGTGATCCCAGGACCCCAGGATCACGACCTGGGCCAAAGGCACACACTCAACTACCAATCCACCCAGACATCCCTGTATTTGTTAGTTTAAAAAAAAATGTTTGAAAGTATCATATACAGAGTCAACCAGCTTCATGCTCCTTCTAAGTAGCTGATCAGGAGTATCTAATGCAGAATTTTGTTTATGTTTATTACCAGTTCACATTATATATCTATTAAAAAGATTTTATTTATTTATTTGAGAGAGAGAGAGCGCGCACGCGCGCAAACACAAGAGCAGGGAGCAGAGGGAGAGGGAGAAACAGACTCCCTACAGAGCTGGGAGCCAGACACAGGGCTCGAGGAGGGGCTCCATCCCAGGATCCTGAAATCCTTAACTTGAGCCAAGGCAGACACTCAATGAACTGAGCCACCTAGGTGCCCTTACCAGTTCACATTATAGACTATTAGTGTTCACTTATAACAGGAAATAGTTATTAGCATCTTTAAATTTAATCAGATTAGAGAGTCAACTTCAGAAATCCCAAAACCAAATCAAGAAACTCATCCTTTTTAATTTTTTTTTATTTTTAAGTAATCTCTACACCCAACATGGGGCTTAAACTCATAACTCTGAGATCAAGAGTCACTCACATCACCAACTAAGCCAGGCCAGTGCCTCCAGAAAATTCATCCTTAACATTCTGTTCCTCTTGTACTACTCTTAATAGCAATATATCTGTAAAGAGACTTATTATAAGAGATTTATTTTACTCAGCCATAAAAAAGAGTGAAATCTCGCCATTTGTAACAACGTGGATGGAGCTAAAGAGTATAATGCTAAATGAAATAAGTCAGAGAAAAACTAATACCATAGGATTTCACTTATATGTGGAATTTAAGGAGTAAAAACAAATGATCATGGGGAATAAAAGAGAGAGGAAAATCAGCAAACAGACTCTTAACTATAAAGAACAAACTGATGGTTAGCAGAGGGGAGGTGGGTGAGGGGATGGACCGAATAAGTGATAGAGATTATGGAGGGCCCTTGACATGATAAGCACTGGGTCTAATATGGAGGTGTTGAATCACTAAATTGTACACCTGAAACTAATGTTACACTCAACCACTGAGCCACCCAGGCATCCCAAGTTTAAAAAAAATTTTTAAGAGATTTATCATAAGATTTATTATAATAAATTAATTTAATTATAACAAATAAATAGGTTTATTATTATCTGGCCCATACAATTATGGAGGCTGTGAAGTGCCAGAAATGGAGATCCAGGATAGCCGACAGACTCAGACACAGAGTCCAAAGGCCTGAGAACAAAGAGAACGAATGGTGTAAGTCCCAGTCTAAATCTGAAGGCCTAAGAACCAGGAATGATGGTGTGAATTCCAGCCTAACTGCAGGAGAAGATTAGATGTCCCAGCCGGAAAACAGGTGGACAGAGAGCAAATTCTCCATACCTCAAGCTCTGTTGCACCCAGGCCTGCAACGGATTAGAGGCCCTGCCCACGTGGGGGAGGGCAGTCTGCGTTGCTCAGTCAACTGATTCAAATATTAATCTCATCCAGAAACACTCTCACAGACATACCCAGAATAATGTTGGACCAAATTAAAAATCACAATGAGATGCCAACACATACCTATCAGAGCCAGTTGAACTCTGATAGATTCCTAGTAGGAATGCAAAAGGATATACTCCTGGAAAACAGTTTGGCAGTTTCTTTCTTTCTTTCTTTCTTTCTTTCTTTCTTTCTTTCTTTCTTTCTTTCTTTCTTTCTTCTTTTTTTTTTTTTTAAG
Source organism: Vulpes vulpes (assembly GCF_048418805.1). Lineage (NCBI taxonomy): Eukaryota > Metazoa > Chordata > Mammalia > Carnivora > Canidae > Vulpes > Vulpes vulpes. Next base: position 1,621,360 of record NC_132787.1, read on the forward strand.
ATTTTTTTATTCATGAGAGACACACAGAGAGAGGCAGAGAAACAGGCAGAGGGAGCCGCAGGCTCCATGCAGGGAGCCTGACATGGGACTCGATCCCGGGTCTCCAGGATCACGCCCAGGGCTGCAGGCGGCGCCAAACCGCTGAGCCACCCAAACTGCCCCGTTTGGCAGATTCTTAAGAAAATAAATACACATTTAGGGGTGCCTGGCTGGCCCAGTCAGTAGAGCATGCGACTCTTGATCTCAGGGTTGTGAGTTAGAGCCCCACGTAGGGCATAGAAATTACTTAATAAAAATACCTACACACATTTATTATATGATTAAGCAATTATACTCAAAGGTATTTTCCAAAGAAAACGAAAGCATATATTCATAGAAAGACTTATACACACTGTGGTATATCCGAACAATGGAATACGACTCAACAATGAAAAGGAATAAAACTACAGGGCTCTTGGCTGACTCAGTGAGGTGTATGACTCTTGGTTTTGGGGTCAGGAGTCCCAGGGATGTGGGAAACAAAGGCAAGAGAAAAAATTAAATTTTCTTACTACATATAGTCCATTGACAAATCCTTGAAACAGGCAGTGACATTGTTCTAGGAACTCAACTGCATCGTACTTAATACTTTCCTAAGGGCAAAAGGCAGCCTTACCCCAACCTGCAGGATCCTGTAAGTTACTTTAACATATAAAAATTCCTTTGGAAACTTCCTTTATTTCTAAACCCCAAGATATATGTTAGCAATCATCCTCCAATGACCCACTGGTACACATCTGAATGTTCTCATAACTGAGTCTTTCCTGCCAGTAATAAATGACATTTTCCTAACAATAGCTAGCCCCTCAAGGTCCTTGAAACCTTTTTTCCAAAATACCTCGGAGGCTTAAGATATTCCTAACCCTGGCCCAACTTGAAAGTATATAATCCCCCATTGCTTATGACCCCAGTGCAGGTCTTTCTGCCCATGGGTCCTATCTCTGGAAAAGGAGTTTTTGGGGCACCTGGGTGTCTCAGTTAAGCATCTGCCTTTGGCTCAGGTCATGATCCTGAGATCAAGCCCCACGTAGGGCTCCCTGCTCAGCTGGGAGTCTGCTTCTCCATCTCCCTCAGTTCCTCCCCCTGTCTGTGCGCTGACTCCCTCTCTCTCTCTCATAAACAAATAAAATCTTTAAAAAAAAAATAAACAAAACCAAAAAACTTCCTTTTTGCACCAAATATGTCTCAAGAATTCTTTCTTGTGCATCAGCTCTGAACCCCAATATTACTTCCTACATCACCAGCCCCACATTATGCATAGAGTTTACTTAGATTAAAAAAAAAAAAAAAAGGAATGAACTATTGATACATGTACCAGTATGGATGAATCTCAAAATAATTATGCTGAATGAAAGAAGCCAGAATAAATTTTAAAAAAAAAGGGAGTTCTTAATGTATCATTTCATTTATATAAAATTCTAGGAAATGAAGAATAGTCCATAGTAATAGAAATATCAATGGTGGCCTGGGGACAGGTAGGGGAAGGGGATGGGTAAGAAGGATAGATTATAGAGATACAGGAAGAAACTTCTGGGGGTGATGTATATGTTTATTATCTTGATTATATGGTAATGGTTTCATGGGTATATACATATGTTAAAAATCTATCAAATTGTAAAAAAAAAAAAAAACTATCAAATTATATGGGGCGCCTGGCTGGCAGTCAGTAGAGCATGTGACTCCTGTTCTCAGGATCCTGAGTTCAAGCACCACATTGGGCACAGAGCTTACTTGAAAAAAAAAGGCGGGGGAGACCCCCGGTGGCTCAGCAGTTGAGCTCCTGCTTTCGGCTCAGGGCGTGATCCCGGGGTCCTGGGATTGGGTCCCGCATTAGGCTCCCTGCATGGAGCCTGCTTCTCCCTCTGCTTGTGTATATCTCTCTCTCTGTGTCTCTCATGAATAAATAAATAAAATCTTTTTTAAAAAATTAAAATTTTAAAAAAGACTATCAAATTGTACACTTTCGGGGTACCTAGGTGGCTTAGTCAGGTACACATCTGCTTTTGGCTTGTTTCATGACCCTGAGATTGAGGCCCAAGTCAGGCTCCCTGCTCAGTGGGGAGACTGCTTCTCCCTCTCCCTCTGTACTTCCACATCCTCCCCACTCATGCTTTCTCTCTCTTTCTCAAATAAATAAATAAGATCTTTAGAAAAAAATAATTTTAAAAAGTGTACACTTTAAATATGTGTAGTTTATTTTATGTCAATTATACCTCAATAGAGCTGTAAGAACAACTTCAATAAGGGGTGCCTGGGTGGCTCAGTGAATTAAGCACCCCCTTTGGCTCAGGTCATGATCTCAGGGTCCTGGGATTGAGCCCTGTGTCAGGCTCCCTGCTTGGTGGGGAGACTGCTTCTCCCTCTCCCTCTGCCCCTTCTCTTGCTTGTGCTCTCTCTCTCTCTGTCTCTCAAATAAGATCTTTAAAAATAAAAAAAAAGGAACTTCAATAAGAATGTAAACTGATACAAAGTAAATGATAATAATAAAATATGTCAGATACAGACACAGCTTTACCCTCTAGTCCTTCCCCTCTTTCTTACAGACATAGCTGTATTACCAAAAAGTTGCTATGTATCATTCTGTGTCTTTATATTTTATAACATATATAGATATCCATAAATTATATGTACTAAAAATTATACATAATATTACCTAGCATATTTTATGGTTATAAATAGCACCATATTGTATGTATTCTTTTCCAACTTGCTTTTTCACTCAATATATGTTTTTGACACTCAACCATGTTGATGAATGTAAACATCATTCATTCATTTTAACTGCTGTATGGTAGTCCTTTTTTTTTTTTTTTTTTGTAGTCCATTTTTGCACTGAGGAAGTTTCCAACAGTGTTACAATGAACATCATGCACATCTCACTGTGCACAAGTGTAAATATTTTCCTAAGAAAGATTTCTCCAACTGAAATTACTAGATAATGGAGGATATGTATCTTCAGCCTCATGAGGTATTGTCAAATTGCTCTCCAAAGTAGTTATTCCAAGCATTTCCACCAGCTATAGCCTTGCCAACACTCACTGCACTTATTAGTTTTCATTTGCCAAATGGTATGAAATGGAATCGCATTATTTTAATCTTCACTTTCCAAATTGCCAAAGAGATTGAGCATCTTTTCCTATGCTTATTATTCATTGGAGTTTCTTCCTCCATAAATTCCCCATAATATCCTTTGCCTAGCCCATTTTCTATGTTGTTCATGCTTTTCTTACTGATTTCTGGGAGTTCCTTATATTTCATATATTAATCCTTTATGTGGTCTGCAGAGATCTTCTAGTTTGTGACTTGTCTCTTCCCTATGTTAATGACATCTTTTGATATAGAGAATTTCAGTCTTTTCAACCTTTTATTTCATGGGTATGCTTTTTTAGTTTTGCTCAGGAATACTTCCCTATCCTGTTGTCATAAAAATACTCTCCTGCAGGGCACCAGGGTGGCTCAGTGGTTGAGTGTCTGTCTGCCTTTGGCTCAGGTCATGATCTCAGGGCCCTGAGATCAAGTCCCACATCAGAAGCAGAGGCTTCTTTCTCCCTCTGCCTGTGTGTCGTCTCTGCCTCTCTCTCTGTGTCTCTCATGAATAAATAAATAAAAAATTTAAAAAATATTCTCCCACAAATATTTCTAAAGTAAATTCTGGCTTTGTTACTAACTAGCTACATAATCTTGGGCAAGTAACTTAATCCTCTGGGCCTCAGAGTTCTCATCTGTAAAACAGGAATGATAATATGTCTAATTCATAGAGTTATTTTTAGAGTTATTCATCTACATCAGGCAGGGACCCAAAGGAAACAGATGTCACTCTTAAGTTAGAATGATACAAGATGGGTTTATTTACAAAAGTATGGTTGGGCACAAGGAAACCACAAGGAATTGTACGATATCCTCAGGGTAGTAACAGCGAAGAAACTGTCACTGAGGCCAAAAGGGAGGAGGAGGGTAGGCAGTGGTTGTTGAAGACAGACTCCGTGTTCAGAGGGTCACCTTAGGAGAGAGAGAATGATCTTAGATCCAGGGACAGGGTAAACCCAAGGCAATTTGGCAGGGGGTAGCCTGGGGAATAAGCACTCTGAGTTCATGCTTCCTCCCTCCAAACTCCTATTGGGGTTCTACACACTGGTGAAGCCAGAGGGCAAAGAAGTTCACTGATGGTGTTCATACTGGACACTGGGAAGAAGGGAAAGAGTGGATCTGAAGGAACAAATGGAAGATATTTGGCAATACGTTCACCCAGAATTTATTGAGTGCCAAGATAATCCAGATAGTTTTGGTGCTGAAGATACAACAATGAACACAGTGGACAGAGTCCCTGTCTAAGGGGAGGAAACAGATAATATAAGTAAATATAATAAGTCAGACGTAAGTTTTAGGCAAAAATGAAGCGAGATGGGGATGGACCAATGGGGTACGAGATATAGCATGGTCAGGGGAGCATGTCTGAAGAAGTATAATTTGAACAATAATTTGAAGGAATTAAGGGAAGGAGCTCTGTGTATATCTGGGAGGAAATTGCAAAGGTTTTGAAACAGGATGATATTTGGCAGTCTGAGGAAACGTGGGGAGGTGGTGTTGTTGGAAAATCATGAATGAGGAGAGAGAGGTAGCTTAGCTCAGGGTGGTAATGATGAAGGTAGTGATAAGTGGTGTGATCCTGAGTATATTTTGAAAGTAGAGGATTTGCTATCTCTACAGTATTTGCTGATGCAGGATGTTTGAGAATATCTCTAGAGGATTTGACTGAGAAACAACTAGAAGGAGTGACATCAGCAAACATGGAAAAGTAAAAATCTCCTCTCCAAATCTATTCTTCCTTAAAAGCAATGAGAACACTGGCAAAATGGTCAGGATCAACTTTCTTTTTTTGTTTTGTTTTGTTTTGTTTTGTTTTTAATTAACCAAAGATTTGCAACAATGAAGGAAGTAAATTTTTAATTATTATTTTTAAAGATTTCTTTTTTAAAAAATTTCATTTATTTATTTATGAGAGACACAGAGTGAAGCAGAGATATAGGCAGAGGGAGAAGAAGGCTCCCCGCGGGGAGCCCGATGCAGGACTCGATCCCAGGACCCTGGGACCACAATCTGAGCCAAAGGCTGATGCTCAACTACTGAGCCACCCAGGTGCCCTAAGGGAGTAAATGTTGATGCAAAAAAAAAATATCTGAGGGGCACCTGGGTGGCTCAGCTGATTGAGCATCCAGTTCTTGGTTTCAGCTCAAGTCATGCATGATCTCATGGGCTGTGGGATTAAGCCCCCCAGGGGGCTTCTCCCTCAGTGGGGAGTCTGCTTGAAAGAATCTCTCCCTCTACGTCTCCCTGCTTGTTCCTTCTGTCTGTCTGTCTGTCTGTCTCTCATATATGGAGGAGAAAGAAAGAAAGAGAAAGAAAGAAAGAAGAAGAAAGAAAGAAAGAAAGAAAGAAAGAAAGAAAGAAAGAAAGAAAGTCTGAATCTCAGTAAGAACAATGAATTAAGTGTCATTTTAATTTACTCTATTCCCATATTCCTGTCCCCGGTAACCCTGAAAACAAAAAGCCTGTAATGAAAACCAGTACCCTGGTAACTACCGGAGCGGGTAAAATGCGGTTGGAACTCCTTCAAAGCCCCATTTTCAGAGAGTTGTCATTATTTGACCTATCTGATATTTCCTTGGAGGATACTACACAAGGTTATCTTTATTTGACCTGACCCAGAACTTGTCTCATACAAACAGATTTTTTCCTGGGGGGGCATTTGTTCAAAACAATGAGATGCAATTTTTCAACATTGCAGCTGCCTGGATGGTAGATAACAGGGTAAAAAACAAGGCTAACCAAAATTTTTATTTTTTATTTTTTAAATTTTTTTACATTACAACATTGTTTATTATGTGAATTTTTTACAATACAAACAAAAAATACAGAAATGCAATATATGAATGCAGCTAAATGCAGAATGGTGACTTTTTTTTCTTTTCAAGAGGCCATGATTCCCATTTCTAGTAAAATAAAGAGATGGCACATGTCTAGAAATAGGTTGGTGGTTAGCCTCACAATTTTGCCTAGAAATGATCTATAAATGTATTTTCCTCCCTGCTACCTCCCATAAAGTGTAAAAAGGGAATTAAAGGAAAGTTTCCTTGTTGGTTCTTACCATATGAAAGATGCTATATTCTATTTTAGCAGTAATCAAAAAATGCTAATGTAAATCTGGGGACTGTGATGTCCATAAGGGGCGGGGTCAGAAAAGACCTGAGAGAATGGGGTGCCTGGCTGGCTCAGTCAGTGGAACATGTTACCCTTGATCTCTAGGTTATGGGTTCTTTTTTTTTTTTTTTTTCTAATCTTTATTTATTTATGACAGTCACAGAGAGAGAGAGAGAGGCAGAGACACAGGCAGAGGGAGAAGCAGGCTCCATGCACCGGGAGCCCGACGTGGGATTCGATCCCGGGTCTCCAGGATCGCGCCCTGGGCCAAAGGCAGGCGCCAAACCGCTGCGCCACCCAGGGATCCCTAGGTTATGGGTTCAAAGCCCATGGTGGGTGTAGAGATTGCTTAAAAATAAAATCTTAAAAAAAACAAAACAAGGCCAGCCCAGGGAGCTCAGCGGTTTGGCACTGCCTTCGGCCCAGGGCCTGAACCCGGAGTCCCGGGATCGAGTCTCATGTCGGGCTCCCTGCATGGAGCCTGCTTCTCCCTCTGCCTGTGTCTCTGCCTCCCTCTCTCTCTGTGTCTCTCATGAATAAATGGATAAAATCTTAAAAAGAAAGAAAGAAAGAAAGAAAGAAAGAAAGAAAGAAAGAAAGAAAGAAAGAAAGAAAGAAAGAAAGAAAGAAGGAGGAGGAAGGAAAGGAAGGAAGGAAGGAAGGAAGGAAGGAAGGAAAGAAAGAAAGAAAGAAAGAAAGAAAGAAAGAAAGAAAGAAAGAAAGAAAAAGAAAGAGAGAGAGAAGCCCTTAAACTCTCACCATTGACTGAGGCTCTGCACAAGCAGGAAGTGAAGCCTAAGGCCAAGTTGTAAACTGCCTGGCTAAGTGTTGAAGGCATGCCCCAATATGCATTCAGAATCCCTTGGCAAGGATTTATTGCTTCCAGCCATTTAAGGAAATTTCCATTTGATAACTAGCTGACTCCTAGGCTAACTGAGCAGATACTTCAGTGGACACACAAAACAAAGAAAATAGAATCTACAGAATTATTTCAGAAAAGCCACTACACAAGCAACCACAACTAACAACAAACAGCATGAAAACAGACCTTGGAGAGGGAGGAGAATCTGAATTTCATTGTTGTCACATGAAATTACTTTAAATGTCCAGTTTCAATTAAAAAATTATGTGATATTCAGAAAACAAGAAAATATGGATTATACACAAGAAAAAAAGTAGTCAGTAGACTGTCTCTAAGAAAGGCCATGGACTTACTAAGCAAAGACTTTTGATCAATCATTGAAAATATATTCAGGGGCACCTGGCTCATTCAGTCAGTAGAGCATACAATCCTTTTATTTATTTATTTTTTAAAATATATTTATTTATTTATTTCTGAAAGAGAGAGAATGAGGTAGCAAGAGAGGGAACACAAGCAGTGGGGAGAGAGAAAAGCAGATTCTCTGCTGACCCCAGAGCCTGATATGGGGCCTGATCCCAGGACTCTGGGACCATGACTTGAGCCAAAAGTAGACAGACACTTAATTGACTGAGCCACCCAGGTGACCTGAGCATGCGATTCTTGACCTTAGGGTCATGAGTTCAAATCCCACGTTGAGAATAGAGATTACTTAATAAATAAATAGAAGTTTTAAAAATAAAAAAATATATACATATATATTCAAAGAACTAAAAGAAACTGTGTATGAAGAACTAAATGAAAGACAATGACTGACCAAATAGAGAATATCAATAAAAATACAGAAATTATTTTTAAAAGAACAAAATTCTGGTGTTGAAAAGTACAATAATTAAATGAAAAATTCACTAGAGGGACTCAACAGTAGATTTGAGCAGACAAAAGACAGAAATACAGAGATTAAAGGCAGATCAGGGACGTCTGAGTGGCTCAGTGGTTGAGCATCTGCCTTTGGCCCAGGGCCTGATCCTGGGGTTCAGGTATTGACTCCTGCATCGAGCTCCTTGCATGGAGCCTGTTTCTCCCTCTGCCTGTTTCTCTGCCTCTGTCTGTATGGCTCTCATGAATAAATAAATAAAATCTTTTTTTAAAAAAATGCAGATCAATTGAAATTATCTAGTCCAAGGAACAAGAAAAAAAGAATGAAGAATGAACAAAGTTTCAGAGACCTATAATACCCCATCAAATGTACATGGTAGGAGAGTAGAGGATAAAAAAATACAGAAAGAATATTGGACAAACTAATAGCCAAGAGCTTCTCAAATTAGATGAAAAACATCAATCTACACATCCAAGTTCAACAAACTCCATGTTGGAAAAATTCAAGCAGACTCATCCCTGCACACATCATAACCACACTGTCAAAAGACAAAAACAAAGAGTGAATCTTGAAAGCAGCAGGAGAGGGTACCTGAGTGGCTCAGTCAGGTAAGCATCTTCCTTCAGCTCAGGTGATGATCCCAGTGTCCTGAGATGGAGTCCTGCTTCAGGCTCCCTGCTCAGTGGGGAGTCTGCTTCCCCCTCTTCCTCTGTCTTTCCCCCTTGCTCATGCTCTCTTACTTTCTCTCTCTCACAGAAATAAATAAAAATATTTAAAAAAAGAAAGAAGGGCAGCCGGGTGGCTCAGCGGTTTAGCGCCGCCTTCAGGCCAGGGTGTGATACTGGATCGAGTCCCACATCCGGCTCCCTGCATGGAGCCTGCTTCTCCCTCTGCCTGTGTCTCTGCCTGTGTGTGTGTGTGTGTGTGTGTGTGTGTGTGTGTGTGTCTCATGAATAAATAAATAAAATCTTAAAAAAAAAAAAAGAAAGAAAATAGAGCAGCAGGAGAAAAGGAATTTGGTACATATAGGGGATCATTGATAATGATTTCATATCAGTAACCATGGAGGCCAGAGATAATGGGTGACATAGTCAAAGTACTTGAAGAAAAAGATTATCAATGTAAAATTCTATATTCAGCAAATTTATCCTTCAAAAATAAAGGAGGCAGGGATGTATGGGTGGCTCAGCAGTTGAGTGCCTTTGGCTTGGGGCATGATCCTAGAGTCCCGGGATCGAATCCCACATTGGGCTCTTTGAGTGGATCCTGCTTCTCCCTCTGCCTTTGCCCCTCCCCCTGTTCTGCTTACTCTTTCTCAAATGGATAAGGAAAAAAGAAAGACAGTACAGTATTTCTTTTGAACAATATGGTTCAAACCTCAGTTACCATGGTATATGAACTATGAGTACTTGCATGAAGTACAAACTTTATTGCTAGCTCATCAGTACACAGATCAGTTCATTAATGTGTGCATCATGATCAGTTAGTACCAATCATGCCACTTCTTTCAAAGTCTGTCAGTGAATGGCCATTGTTCATCTGTTACTCAGTTTACACACAGACAGCAGAGTGTGTAGTTGTGTTGCTTCCTTGTCTTTCAGTGATAGCCATCTACAAAAATAGATAATCAACGGAGGTTAACTGGCCAAAAAAAAAAAGTGACAGAGAAGAAAAAATGATAATGCAGGAAGTGAAATTCAAATTCAGTATAAGTGGAATTTAGAAAAGACAGCTGATCAAGGGATTATTGACACTGGTGCCATTCTAGAGATTCTGGATAAGCAACCAAAGGAAATCAGCAAAAGTGAAGTTATTGCTATACATGAAGAAAGTGATAAAAAAGATGAAGATGTACCACAGGAAGTGATGCTGGCAAAAAAAAAATCACATTATAGGAACTCTCAGATATCATGGCATAGAAAGTTCAAAGGGTAAAATGTTGAAAGATGATACAGATTTTTTTTATTATTATTTATTTATGATAGTCATACAGAGAGAGAGAGAGAGAGAGGCAGAGACACAGGCAGAGGGAGAAGCAAGCTCCATGCACCGGGAGCCTGACGTGGGATTCGATCCCGGGTCTCCAGGATCGCGCCCTGGGCCAAAGGCAGGCGCCAAACCGCTGCGCCACCCAGGGATCCCGATGATACAGATTTAGAAAGGAGACTAACAATTTACCAAGGCATAGAAAAGATACTCACTTTGTATAGTAAGTTATATGACAAGAAGGCAGGCACTGTTCTAATGACTCTTTTTTTTTCTTTTTTTTTTAGAGCGAGACAGAGAGAGTTGGGGGAAGGACAGAGAAAGGGAGAGAGAGAGAATCTCAAGCAGGCTCTGCACCCAGCACAGAGTCTGACGGGCAGCTTGATCTCACAACCCTGAGATCATGACCTGAGCTGAAACCAAGAGTAGGACACTCACTGACTGAACAACCCAGGTACCCCTGCCTTTTGGATTTTTTTGAGTTTTTCTCCTAATGGTTGCCCTAAGAACTATAATTAACACGTTAACTTATGGTGATCTTGTTTGCATTAATGCCAACTTAATTTCAGTGACATACAAAGACTTTGCTATTATACAGCTTTATTTCCTTCCTCCTTTGTGCTGCTGTCATATAAATTATATCTCTTAAAATTGTATGCTCATCAACATAGATTTATAATTATTGTTTTGTTTTTTTTTGAAGATTTTATTTATTCATAAGAGACACACACACACAGAGGCAGAGACATAGGTAGAGAGAGAAGCAGGATCCATTCAGGGAGCCCGATGTGGGACTCAATCCCAGGCCTCCAGGATCATGCCCTGGGCCAAAGGCAGGTGCCCAACTGCTGAGTCACCCAGGCTTCCCTATAATTATTGTTTTTATACAATTGTCTTATAAACACTATAAGAGAAAAAGACAGTTACAAATAAATATTACATTGATACTTTTTATTTATCTATGTAGTTACCTTTACTGACACTCATTTTTTCATATGGATTATTTACTATCTGTTGTCTTTTCATTTCAACCTGAATAAACCTTGTTAGTATTTTTTTGTAGGGAAGGTTTGCTAGTGATGAATTCTTGCCATTTTTGTTCATCTGAGACTGTCTTAATTTATCATTTATTTATTTATTTATTAGATTTTATTTATTTATTCATGGGAGACACAGAGAAAGACAGGTAGAGACACAGGCAGAGGGAGAAGCAGGCTCCATGCAAGGAGCCCGATGTGGAACTTGATCCTGGGACTCCAGGATCATGCCCCAGGCCAAAGGCAGGCGCTAAACCACTGAGCCACCCAGGGATCCCCAATTTATCCTTTATTTTAAAAATTTTATTTTTATTTTTTTAAAGATTTTATTTATTTATTCATAGAGACACACAGAGAGAGACAGAGAGGCAGAGACACAGGCAGAGGGAGAAGTAGGGTCCATGCAGGGAGCCTGGTGTGGGATCCTGGGTCTCCAGGATCCCACCCCAGGCTGTAGGTGGCACTAACCGCTGTGCCATGAGGGCCGCCCTAAAAAAAGTTATTTAAATAACCTTAAGGGCAATGTGAGGCTTGAACTCATGACCCTGAGATCAAGAATTGCATGTTTTCCAACTGAGCCAGCCAACTGTACCTCCTTTATTTTTTTTTAGTTTTTAAAAAGATTTTATTTATTCATGAAAGAGAGAGGCAGCAAGGCAGTGAGCCCCAACAAGGGCTTCCATCCCAGGACGCTGAGATCACCACCCAAGTGGAAGTCAGACACTTAACCAACTGAGCCACCCAGGTGCCCTTGAAATACCCTACTTTCAATAATTGATGGAGTAACAGAAGATTAACAAGGATAGAGAAGATTTGAACAACATTATAAGTCAACTATTCTCCACAGATATCTATAGAACATTCCATCCAATAATAGGAGGATATAAATTCTTCTATAGTGCACATGAGGGGCACCAGTGTGGCTCAGTCAGTTAGGTATCTGCCTTCAGCTCAGGTCATGATCCCAGCATCCTGGGATAGAGCCCCGAGATGGGCTCCCTGCTCAGCGAGGAGTCTGTTTCTCCCTCTGTCCTTCCTCCTGCTCATGCTTGTGCACTCGCTCTCTCTCTCTCTCTGTGAAATAAATGAATAAATAAATAAATAAATATTTAAAAAAGAAAGTTAAGTAAAAACTTATGATTTGACTCAGTAATTACATTCCTTGGTGTACATCATGAGAATTGAAAATAATGTCCACATAAAAATGCATATATAATGTTCAAAGCAAAACAATTATTTATAATAGCCAAAAAGTGGGGACAGCCCAAATGTTCCATCAACTGATGAATGGCTAAACAAAATTGGTATATCCATTCAATGGAATATTATTCTGCCATGAAATGAATAAAATATGATGATGAGTTTGTATTTTATTGGGTGGCTGGGTGGCTCAGTGGTTGAGCGTCTGCCTTTATCTTGGGGCATGACCCCGGGGTCCTGGGATCAAGTCCCACATTGGGCTTCCTGTGTGGAGGTGCCTCTCCTTCTGCCTGTGTCTCTGCCTCTCTCTCTCTCTCTCTGCGTCTTTATAATAAATAAATAAAATCTTACAAAAAAAAATGGAATAGGGACGCCTGGGTGGCTCAGCAGTTGACTGCCTGCCTTCGGCCTCGGGTGTAATCCTGGGGCCCTGGGATCGAGTCCCACATCGGGGTCTCTGCATGAAGCCTGCTTCTCCCTTTGCCTGTGTCTCTGCCTCTCTCTCTCTCTCTGTGTTTCTTATGAATAAATGAATGGAATCTTAAAAAAAAAAAAGGAATAAAGTACTGATGCCTGCTAACATGAGTGAATCTTGAAAACATTGTTAAATGAAAGAAGCCAGACATTTTTTCAGATACTACAAAGGTCAGATATATTATTCCATATACACTAAAATGTCTGTAAACAGGCAAATCCATAGAGACGGAAAGTAGACTAATGGTTGCACCAGGAGCTGATGAGGGGCAAATGGGGAGCGACTACTAGTGAGTATGTGCTTTCTTTCTGAGATGATGATAGTATTCCAGAATTAGGTATTGGTGATAGTTGCATAACTTTGTGAGTATGCTAAAAATAACTGCATTGTAAATTTTTAAAAAGGTGAATTTGTGATGTATGAATTATGCCTCAAAAAGATACAACTGGAACAATGGAGAAATTTTACTAAGAGAAGACTAGGAAAGGGACACGTGGGAGAGAAAAGCATAATTTGTTTCAGGAATGGTAAGTTTGAAATACCATTAAATATCCAAGTGTATTTTTTTTATTTTCCCAAGCGGATTTCTGAAGTAGATAATTGGAGTCCTCATTTCAGGGGAGTGATATGGGTTGGAAATATAATATTGAGGGGAAATGAATGTAAAACACTTAAGATGGTTACTGGAACACTGTAAGATCTATAAATGTTAGCTATTATACTTATTTTGTCTATACAGAGTAGTAACCGATTGTCCTAGCACAATTTGTAGAATCTTTTACTCCCTGACTTTTTAAAAAAGATTTTAATTTTAGGACATCTCTATGACCTAATGTGGGGCTCAAACCCAAACCCTGATATCAAGAGTCACACACTCAAGGCACTTGGGTGGCTCAGGGGTTGAGCGTCTGCCTTCAGCTCAGAGTGTGACCCCGGGGTCCCAGGATCGAGTCCCCCATCAGGCTCCCCACAGGGAGCCTGCTTCTCTCTCTGCCTGTGTCTCTGCCTCTCTCTGTCTCTCATGAATAAATAAATAAATAATTAAAAACAAAGAGTCACACACTCCACTGATTGAGCTAGCCAGGTGCCCCTGATTTTTTTAAAACCTTTTTTAAAAAGTTTATTTATTTAAAGTAATCTCTACACCCAGCATGGAACTGGCACTCAGTCACGACCCTGATCAAGACTTGCATGCTTTTCTGATTGAGCCAGCTACTCGCCCCTACTCCCTGATTTTTTTTTAAATTTTATTTATTTATTCACGAGAGGCACACAGAGAGGCAGAGACACAGGCAGAGGGAGAAGCGGGCTCCATGCGGGAAGCCCGATGCAGGACTTGATCCAGGGACCCCAGGGTCACACCCTGAGCTGAAGGCAGACGCTCACTTGCTGCCCCCCCCCCCCCCCAGGGAATCCCAAGAACAAATTTTAATACAATCTTTGCATTTGATGTTTCTCCCCAAAATCTTCCGGAGGCTATCTCCTCCTCATAGTTCAACTCCTGGGTCAAACACATTCCTTTTCCAAAGAGGCCTTCTCACCAGGAGTAAAGTTGCTTCCCCACATCCTCACTTTTTTAAAAAAAATTTATTTTAATTAATTAATTTATTTTTACATCCCCACTTTTTGTCTCATTATCCTGAAGCACTCACCATGAAATATTTGTGTTTGTTGACTTATTCACTGCCTCCCTCTTCCCACTAAAAAATAAGTTCTACCCAAGCAGTGCCCTGGTAGGTGTGCTCTTCTCCCCATGCCTGGAACAGTGCCTTGCACGTTGTATGTCTTGTTGAGTATTTGTTGAAATACTTGCTGAGTAATAAGTACAGTGTTCTTTGATGGTCAGTCATTTGATCATTACAAGGCTTTGAGTAAAATGGGCTTCCCAGCCCCACAGTAAAGAGACTCAGAGAAGTATCTCACCCAAAGTCACAGGCCAATTAAATAACAGGATTGAGGGCAGCCCTAGTGGCTCAGCGGTTTAGTGCTGCCTTCACCCCAGGGCCTGATCCTGGAGACCCGGGATCAGTCCCACATCGGGCTCCCTGCACAGAACCTGCTTCTCCCTCTGCCTGTGTCTCTGCCCCTTTCTGTGTCTCTCATAAATAAATAACATCTTCAAATAAATAACAGGATTGAGACTGCTATGCAGGTGGCTAACTTTTCCCAATGCGTTCACTCCAGTTATAGGGCTAAGAGTATTTCAAACTAGTTTCCAATTAAGGAAGTGAGGACTCTGGAGGATAGTAGAAACAACCTGCGCAGCTGACTCCAGTTCTTCACCGCAACCATCATGCAGTCGCACAGTGGAATTACAGCCACTGTGCTACTACTCTAAGTGCAAAGAAGATCCAATTACTTGGATCTGCTTGGAAACTTGAATCCCTTTCTGTTTTGGCCTAGGAAGGGGGGGATCCCCCCCTTTTTTTTAACAGCTTCTTTGAAGTATTACCTTCTCTCTTTTTAATTTTTTTTGGTGTGTGTATATATATATATATATATATTTTTTTTTTTTTTAAAGATTTTTATTTATTTATTCATGAGAGACACAGAGAGAGGCAGAGACACAGGCAGAGGGAGAAGCAGGCTCCATGCACCGGGAGCCCGACGTGGGATTCGATCCCGGGTCTCCAGGATCGCGCCCTGGGCCAAAGGCAGGCGCCAAACCGCTGCACCACCCAGGGATCCCCCCACTTCTCTTGTTTTTTAAAGTGATTTCCTTTAGGGGAGGCGGGGGAGGGTGGGAGAAAAGTTTGCTCCTTCGAAATAATACGTTTCTCCAGAATCTTTACTTTCGAGTGTCCTGACTTCTACGAGCTTTTTGTTTCGTAGCCTCCACACCCAAGGCGGGGCTTGAACCGGTGACCCGGGGGTCACGGAGCCCAAGCCGCAGAGACCGAGCCGGCCGTGGCCCTCGCGCCGCTCACCTTTCGGGCTCCACCGCTCCAGGCACCTGAGCCCTTCCCCGCCCCGCTCAGCCTGCGGTCGGCGCCCGGGCACGTGTACCCCGCGCGCCCGCCCGCCCCGGGCCCGCCCCGCCCACCGCGAGCCCCGCCCTTCGGCCCCTTTCCAACTTAGGGCCTGCGGATCTCGCCCTTCCTCCCCCCCCCCCAACATCTCGCGAGAGGTGAGCGCCCCTGGCCGGACGAGAAGAAAGTATCTGCTCCGCTGAGGGGGGAAAGAAGGAGCTAGAGACAGATTGTGGGAACGGACGCGGGCGGGCGGGAGGCGACGGAGCTACCGGCGGGTGAGTTCTCTTAACATTCGCTAGTCCGCGATCTGGCGGAGTCTCGCTTTCAACTCCGGCCACTCGCGGCGTCCCAGGCCGGGGTCTCCCCTCCCAGTCTGTGTTGGACGGGGGCGCTGAGGCGGCGGCCGGGCCCTGTCTGAGGAAGTGGGTGGGGCATGGACTCACGCCGACCAATGGGAGCGGAGGAAGCTACGATTGGCGGCGACGGAGGCTAATGAGAGGTCGCCTTACCTCGCGGAGTGCCGCCCCTCTTGTCTCCCTCCTACCGCCTCCTTCCTCTGGGGGGGGAAGGCGGGGCCAGAGGCCTGAAGTGTGGGGAGAACTTGGGGTAAGTAGCCCCGGGGGGCACAGGGCGTGGCAAGGAGAGGGGAGTTGAATCCTGAGGGAATGGAAGTCCGGCGGAGCCTAATGGGAGGATCCCGGGACGGGGTGCAATGGGAGGAAGGGGAGGGGTCCTAAATTGGTTGAAGACCCAGGCTTATCGGAGAGTGGGGTTAGGGGCTTGGGATCGGAAGAGCCAGGGGCAATAGGCAGGAGGTTAGGGAACCGGAGGCCAAAGCGGGGCGCTGGGTTCGGCCGGAAAGATAGGGGTACATCACTGGAAACGAGAGTCATGGCATTTCGGCCGAATTATGAAAAAGAATAAGGGACATGATTTCAGAGAGAAAGTACGGGTTTGGAGGAGATTCAGCGTGTGAGTTTAGGAAGACTTAGCAGAGGTGGGCTTCCGGGCCAAAAGGCATCCCTTTGGGAAGAGTATAGGGGAGCTCAGGGGGGTAAAGGAGATGTTCGGAGGGGAGACAGCTGATACAGACAGGTCTTTAGCCCCGGAGCAGAAGCAGCCCAGGATACTGATTTGGGGTTTTCGGTGTATATGGCACCTGGTCTGGTGACCAGGCTGCAAGAATAGCGGGGTAGCGGCAGGGGAGGAGAAAACTAGACCACCTTCATCGCTTCTGCCCTCACTGCCGGTCTCGCTCTCTCTTCCTCTTCCTCCACTCCTCTCTTCCTAAACTCAGGGACAGGGGCTTGGGACTTGGGCAGTCCAAGTAGGAGCCCCGTTGGGAGTCGTATGTTGCTCCCAGTTGCTTGTTATGTTCTCTGACTGGGGTGTTTACTACCCAGGGCACCTCCTACCCAGATTGCCGCGTTGCTACTTTCCTAACTTTAAGTTTGTTTTCCACTTTATAGTGGGTGTTTCAGTGTCTCCGAAGGTTGTGTCATAGTAAGTGTAGGTTTGTGGGGTGTGTGTGTGTGTGTGTGTGTGCAGAGTTTTCTGGGCAAGCTCACTTGATTCCTATGTTTTGAAAACTTCGTAGTAGTGTACGTAGTTCTCGTAAAGACATTGGTCTTTACAGGCGTTCTAAGCACAGAAAATAATACTACACTGAAGTTTGTTTTTGTTAAATGCGTGTCTTATCCACTCATTTTTGGAGTTGTTAAAAGGACGGTTGTAGGTATAGTTAGCTTATGTTATATATTTTTTGAATGGTGTAAATAAGATGGACGTATTTCAGGAAAGTGAAAAATTTTCAGTTTCTTCCTTTGTGTCTAAACTCAGAAGCTAAAGATATGTCATAATATCTTAGGGCAAGGGTTGGGGAAATCAAACACAATTTGTACTTAAACATGGAGGATGTGTAAGGTAAGTGGAGACTATTGCGAAATGTAGCATGTCTGTAAGAAAAGCTAAAGAAAAGTTTGGCAGCTATACTAAGTAGTCTTACCAGTTCTTAATTCTCTACAGCAAAGGGACAAGCCTTTGCCCTTTGTTTGATGGTTGTGTTTTATTTAATAATGAATTGAACTAATACAGCCAATTAATTAACAACTTCTTTGCTACAGCATAGATTTGTCTTTTACATCCTTTTTTTACTTTTGAGAAGCAAAATAAGGTCTGAAATGCCGGTAAAACTGTTACATGAAGAGAAACCAGAGTATACAGCTTTCTATTAATCTTTGGTTTTCAGCAACCATTTGAAGTTTTTTTCTCCTGGCTAGAAAGTTGCCCCTACAACACGTTGAGACCAATTAATTACTGACCCTTTCGCATTAATTACTGAATTGGGTTCCAGTATTTCACATTCAGAGCAGTGCTGTTGGACATGCAGACATTTTCACAGTTCGCTTACTTGGCAGCAGAACAAAAAATATCCAGTGAAAGAGCAAAGTCCCTTGTTTAATTCTTCCATCCTCGAATTTGTGATGCCCTTAACTTGGGCACTATTAGATGTAAGATTTTGTTGTTGTTGATCTCATTAGTGTTAACACCGCTCATCTTTAAATGTTTGGATCAAAGGTTACATCCTGTGATAGTTTCAGTGTTGTAATTTTTAAGCATTTTTGTTTACCACGGCTTTTAAACGTTAATGATGCTGCTCCTGTATCTCCTTTCTCTTTCCTCTCCCCACTTCCAGCTCAAAATGAAAATCGTTTTTTTTTTTTCAACCAACTCTTAAGCTAGTACTCTGCCTCAAGTAAAGTCCCTGGCTCTGCCTGAACACAGCTGCTCTGAAGTTCTCACAAGTTATTGTTTTGTACATGTCAAGACTGAGTTTTTCCTAGGCTGCAGGAGGAGGGAGTCAGTGTTACAGCAGCCTCATACACGTCTGATAAGGAGGAGCCTTCTCCTTGCAAGGAAGTTTTAGGTGGAGCGAGTAACATTGCCATGTAGATGTATAACAAAGACAGCTCTCTTCTTGAGACTAGTTGGCAGGCTGGCATATAATTGTCCCTTATCCCTTGATAAAGGTATTAAAGTTAAGGTGCAGATGTTGCTTCTTTCAGGAAAACAAATGCAGCATTCATTTAAAAGGAAAAAGAGCATTAATTTCTTTTCTGTTGGTTTTTCTGAAAATGGTACTATGATCTTAGAATTTGTGAAAAAGTTTTCCGTCAGGCACCTGGCTGGCTCAGTTGGTGGACCATGTGAGTCTTGATCTTGGGGTCGTGAGTTCAAGCTTCACTTTGGGTGTAGAGAATACTAACAAAAATAAATAAACTTAAAAAATAAATAAATAAATAAATAAATAAATAAATAAATAAATAAACAAACTTAAAAAAAAAAAAAGGTCGTCTATCTATTTAGAAACACGCCAAAGAAAACAATTTTTAAGCATCTGGTTTTTGAATGTTGCCTTCCTGCAGGAAGCTTCTTTTGGGATCAGGTATATTCATGAAATGTGAAAATCTATCCTATTTGGAATTCCTGGCAGGTGGGCCTTACCACTTCCTAATGCTGTAAGGAAGACATCCCCACTTCACAGATACCCTATTTCATTATTGGAGGTCTACTTTTAGAACATTCTTTACATTGTGCTGAAGCTCTTTAGTTCTGCTATTTGCAGCTGCAATAAATAAACCTAATTCCTTGTCAACATGGTAGCCCTTCAAGTATTTGATGACAGTTATGTCCAGTTAAGAGAGGCTTCTCTTACTGGGGAAAATATCCCAAGTTATTTCAGCCATTCCTTAAATGACCATTTTTATAAAGTTCAGGCTTCTCATTAAATATAAGTTGCTTGTATTTAGGATTTTTTTTTTTTTAAGATTTTGTTTATTCATGAGAGACACACAGAGAGAGAGAGAGAGGGACAGAGACACAGGCAGAGGGAGAAGCAGGCTCCATGCCCAGAACCCAACGTGGGACTCGATCCCAGGACTCCAGGATCACGCCCTGCGCCGAAGGCAGGCACTCAACCGCTGAGCCACCCAGGCGTCCCGTATTTAGGACTTTTTAAAAAAATTTTTTTTTTTAATTCTTTATTTATGATAGTCACACACAGAGAGAGAGAGAGGCAGAGACACAGGCAGAGGGAGAAGCAGGCTCCATGCAGGGAGCCTGATGCAGGGACTCGATCCCAGGACCCCCCAGGCCGAAGGCAGACGGTCAACCACTGAGCCACCTAGGTACCCAGGTATAATAAGTACAAGGGAGACTATGGCCTCTTTTCTACTGCACTCTGTACCTCTATTCTTAAAGCCTAAGATTGCATTAATTTGCACAATTAATTTTTTAAATGTAATTGATGACCTTACATTTATCTTTGTAATTGTCATCTTGTTAATTTGGGTTTATTGTTTAGCTTAATAATTTTTTTTTTAAGATTTTATTTATTTATTCATGAGAGACAGAGGCAGAGAGAGGGACAGAGGGAGAAACAGGCTCCATGCAGGGAGCCTGATGTGGGACTCAATCCGGGGTCTCCAGGATCATGCCCTGGGCTAAAGGGGGCATTAAACCGCTGAGCCACCCGGGCTGCCCAAGCTTAATAATGTTATTTGGCCTCTTAGCCATTCCTCCTATCATATTCTCATGTTTGTATCATTGATAGATAAATTTGATAAACAAGACATAAATATGACACCTATGTTTTTGTTTTAGGTCACTGGTAAAAAATATATAAGGGTGAAACAGTGCCTATAACATCAGCACGCTATCATTAGGTTGCTATTAATCCATTAAACAACCTTTTGGGTAAAATTAAATTATGAATCCACCTTCTGTTTAATCATCTAACTTATATTTCCCTTTGAAATATTAAGAGGTATCCTGTTGAAATCTAAATATATTGTCTCTGACCTGCCCCTAAGCTTCTAGGCTAGTGACTTGTTAAGAAATGAAATGAATAGGGGTTCCCTGGGTGGCTCAGCGGTTTGGCGCCTGCCTTTGGCCCAGGGCGTGATCCTGGGGTTCTGGGATCGAGTCCCCCATGGGGCTCCCTGCATGGAGCCTGCTTCTCCCTCTGCCTGTGTCTCTGCCCCTCTCTCTCTTTCTCTGTGTCTGTCATGAATAAATAAAATCTTATAAAAATTTTTTTAAAAAACAAAGTTAGGGCAGCCCCAGTGGCGCAGCAGTTTAGTGCCGCCTGCAGCCCAGGGCCTGATCCTGGAGACCCAGAATCTAGTCCCACGTCAGGCTCCCTGCATGGAGCCTGCTTCTCCCTCTGCCTGTGTCTCTGCCTCTCTCTCTCTCTCTCTGTCTCTATGAATAAATAAATAAAGTCTTAAAAAAAAAAAAGAAATGAAGTTAGACATTAATTGCTACCTAGCTATGTCATGCCAGTGTTTATAAATCAGTGCATTACTTGCCAATTGTTAAGACATCTATTTAATAATTCCTCTTTTTTTAAAGTATAATTGCCTCCCCCTCTATTTCCAACATTGCTGGTCCTGCTTCCTTTATTTTATTTTTATTTTTATTTTTTTTTTTTTAAAGATTTTATTCATGAGAAACACAGCGAGAGAGGCAGAGACAGGCAGAGGAAGAAGCAGGCTCCCTTCAGGGAGCCTGATGTCGGAATCAATCCCCGAACCCCAGAACCCCAGGATCAGGCCCTGAGCCAAAAGCAGAGCCCAACCACTGAGCCATCCAGGCGTCACATATTTTATTTTTTAAAGATTTTATTTATTGGGATCCCTGGGTGGCTTGGGTTTAGCGCCTGCCTTTGGCCCAGGGCATGATCCTGGAGACCCAGGATCGAGTCCCATGTCAGGTTCCCTGCAGGGAGCCTGCCTCTCCCTCTGCCTGTGTCTCTGCCTCTCTCTCGCTTGCTCTCTCTCTCTCAGTCTCTCATGAATAAATAAAATAAAATAAAAAAAGATTTTATTTATTTATTCACAAGAGACAGGCAGAGACACAGGCAGAGGGAGAAGCAGGCTCCCTGTGGAGAGCTGGTTGTGGGACTTGATCCTGGGGTCCAGGGGTCAAGCCCTGAGCCAAAGGTAGACCACTCAACCAATGAGTCACCAAGGTGCCTTATTTTTTTATTTTTTAAATAATTCTAGAATGATTAACAGTGTTTCTGCATAGTTGCATATTTTATGTCATCATTCTGTTTTGGAAACTTTTAGGAAGATCCATCATTCCCTCAACATTTTGTTACATCTTAAAAAATTAAACTATTGTCCATGTAACAGTTTTATCATAGCCTTCCCATAATATTGACATCTCCAATTTAGGCCTAACTTTTCATTTTCTGTTCGGAGTAAAAACCTTCACCACCTGTAAGAAAAAATACACCACACCACACACACACACACACACACACACACGCGCGGGCGCACGCACACATAATTGTTGTTTATAGTTACAGTTTATTGATGTGGTAGGCTAAGTTTGTCATGCTCTGTGCTATAGGTAAAATTGTGCTAGAAATAAGCCAGAACATCAGAAGATATCCCCAGGGACTTAAGACTGTGTTGGCCGCCAACAATTTTCCTGTGTGTTAATTTTAGACCTGATAGTTGAACTTATGTTTGAGCAATTTTAGCTGATAAATGCATTTTTAAAGCATCTTCCTCTTTTGGGGTTTTAATTTTTACTTTCACTTTTAGAAAATTGCAAATTATGAATGGAAATGTCTGTGTGGAATGAAGTAGCATGCTGTTAGGGACAGAACGCATCTTCTTTTGATAGCTCCTCACCCATCTGAGATTATTTAGTTACGAATTCTCCTGGAAAGCAGAAGGAAGGCCTTGATGACCCCTCAAGGTTCTTTCCATCCCAAACATTCATAAATAGAAACTCAGATAAAAAAACTTACTATTGAGGAATCAGAAAGAAAAATAGACTGTAAAGAAAATGAAATTGAAGTGGTTCTACTGACCCAGTGGGAATAAGTGTCAAGAAACAATTCCTTTGAGAAACAAAACAACACAAAAAACAACAATAAATATTTTGCATTAGGGTCATGTCATGTCTTAAAATATTTCATCATGATATTTTCTCTCCAGAATTTCCCTGATGGATGCTTTGTGTTGAAAGAATGTTTGTTTTTTTTCCCTGTTAAGCCATAGTATTTTGTTTCCTTCCCTTCTCTTGTTTATCCCTTTGTTTAGAAATTTTGTGTGTATGTGTTGGGGGTGGGAGAAAGTGTCTGAATAATATACGTACTGCTGGTATACAATGAAGAAAATTCAGTTTAGTTTTGAAAGTAAATGTATACTACTTGGCTTCTTTAGAGAGGAAGGATGACTGTTATATTTCAGGAAAAATCTTATAAAAAGACAAATTTTTTATCTAGTTTTTAAAACTTTGTAGGCAGACATGTAGGAAAGATTTCCCAAGGCAAATGTGAGTTACGCAGTAATCTTATGAGGGATATAAGAACATTTAATAGGAGAACAAAACTCATTACAAACTCACCACTTTACTTCGTTAGCCTTTTCTCATCTTTTGGTAATTTTAATTTTGAATGTTCTCATAGGCTTGAAACCCGAGTGTGTAAAAAGTTTCTCTTTTTGGGATGCCTGGCTGCCTCAGTCTAGAGCATGTGACTCTTGGTCTCAGGGTTGTGAGTTCGAGCCCTACGTTGTACGTAGAGTTCACCTCAAAAAAAATAGTTTCTCTTTTCTATTCAATACTGCGTTTATTCTTGGTAAATATCAATTATGAAAGTCTTAACAGGAGCCAAGATTTAGCTTAAAAAGTCACTTTGTGAGCTTGTGGCTTGCGCCTCCGTAGGACAGTGTTGTTCTGCTATTGCCCCACCTTCTCACAAAATCCAACTTGTTTTGAGTGGAATTACCTGTTAATACTTCTTATCTGGTATAGTACTTCTTGCTGACATAGTGGACAAAGGAGATTTATATGCTAAATTGGTCAGATTGTATTTGGGGCTTAAAATTTACCATGCAGTAGAAAAATTACATTTTTTTCAGATTAAAAAATAACAACATAATTATTCTTTCTGAACAGGAATATGCCTGACTATATTATAAAAACAGGATGATTTATTGACTAAAACATATGACTGCTGTAAATGATTTGTGTTGGCACCAAGTTTCTTGCCAGTAATGTTTATTTAAGCTTTATCAAACTTGAGTAACACCATGTTGGTTTTATTTAACATGGTTTTTCTGGTATTTCTGGTAGTAACTTGTCTCCTGTAGCACCATTTTCTTTGTTTTTTTAAGTTTTGGGCAAGCAGTAGTTTGCTGATACTTACACATCTGTGTTGGGGTCTGTTGAAAGTCAGTGAGCATTAGAATACCCCAAATAGATCACTGTGTTGCCAGTGTGTAGACAGTCTTAGAAAATAGATTTTTTTTTTTCAATCTGTGAGAATTTCTAAGCATCTCCATGATTGTCATTATGGGATATTGTGGCAATTTCCTAACTGGTACTGAACTCATACTAGAATTTAATATTAAAGTCTATATTGTTTGTTATTGTTTGTAGTCTATTTAAATTAAAAGAAATTTGGGCAGCCTGGGTGGCTCAGTGGTTTAGCGCTGCCTTCAGCCCAGGGTGTTGCCCTGGAGACCAGGGATCGAGTCCCGCATCGGGGTCCCTGCATGGAGCCTGCTTCTCCCTCTGTCTGGGTCTCTGCCTCTCTCTTTCTCTGTCTCTCATGAATAAATAAAATCTTAAAAAAAAAATTAAAGGAAATTAAGTCCATGAAGATCTTAAATTTATCCTTAAAGATTAGTGTTTTGGGGTTGATTGCTATTGATGTATTGTTTTAGGGATGATACTTTTTATCTGAAGATGAGTAGGAAAAAACCCAAAACACAGCATTAGATTTTTGACTGCCTACCAGTTTCCAGGAATTCTTCAACTTCTAAAATGCATATTGAGACCAAACATAGGTATAATGTTCCCTAGTTATTTCTAATTTGGCTTCCTGCTGTCATTTTAGCAAGTTGTTGCTTCTTTGTTTTTGCTTTATTAACCTTTCTGAGGCTAGCTTAAAATAGTTCCTTGAATCCTCCAAAAGCCTAGAGAGACTTAAGTTCTAGTCAAGTAGTTGCCTATATGAAGCTGCTCCCAGATAGGCTCCAAGCTTTGGCCATGTGTTGCCTAACTTATGATTCAGCCTAATTCTCACTCCCATCTGTTTTCAGTCATTTGCTACAAAACTATTTGGTCTATTTAAGCTGGCTCCTTTTTATGAAACCTGTCCTTGCATGTCAGAGCTCAAAATCCAGAAATTAATTTTAACTTTCTCTTTGATCAATTCAGGGTACCCTACTGTTTATTTCTTAAAGCAGTGAGTCTCAGACTACATATGGTCTCAGTACCTACCCCTTTATACTCTTCATAATTGGTTGGGACTTGTCCAAAGGGCTTTGGTTTGTCTTGCTTATATCTATTGATATTGAGCATTTTAGAAATTAAAATGGAGAAATTGAAAAAATATTTACTTTAAAATAACAACATAAAAACTTATAGTGTCAAAAAAATTTAGGGGAGGGCTTCAAACCTCTTTAATGTCTGGCTTAATAGAAAACAGCTGGATTCTCATATCTGTTTCTGCATTTAGTCTGTTAAAATAGGTTGTTTTGGTTGAAGTATATGAAGATAACCTGGGCTCACACAAATACTAATAGGAAAAGGAGAGATTTTTTTGGTAAGATTTATTTATTTGAGGTGGGGGAGGGGCAGATGGAAGGACTCTTCAAGCAGACTCCCCGCTGAGCATGGTGTTGGACACAGGACTTGATCCCCAACCCAGGAGATCATAACCTGAGCTGAAATCAAGAGTCCGATGCTCAACTGACTGAGGCACCTAGGAAAAGGAAAGATTCTTTTTAGATAGTTGTTGATTGATAGAAAGATAGATAGATAGGTAGATCGATCGATCTTCTTTGATACTATACCAGAATCCAAAATGTGATAGTTTCTTAAAGGTTAGCTATTGTGTAGAATCTGAAACCATATCTGTGGTATCTTGGCCTATCTCGCCGTTTATTTTTTAATTTTTTAAAAAGATTTATTTATTTATTTTTAAGATTTTATTTACTTATTTATAAGAGTCAAGACAGAGAGGCAGAGACAGGAGAAAGAGGCTCCATGCAAGGAGCCCAATATGGGACTCGATCCTGGGACTCCAGGATCACGCCCTGAGCCAAAGGCAGACACTCAACCACTGAGCCACCCAGGCGTCCTTGTGTTGCCCTTTAAATAGATCTTTTATCCATGTATGACTTGAATACCCATGAACCCTCTAAAGGGGTCTTAGAGATCTGTGGAGATCCCTGGAGCCTATTTTGAGAACTGCTGTTTTATAGTACCAAACTGGAAAAATTCAGCTGTTTACTATATGGAAGAACATAAGCTCTCCAACCATTTTAGTGCCTCTCAAAGGCTGGGTTACTAACCATTTGCATCAGAATTACCCTGGGTGTTTTTTAAGTGTAGATTCTTGGGGCCCAAAGCCAAGAAAATCCAGGAATCTGTATTTTTCATGGTGCCCAGGTGAATATGCAAAAGATGACAGTTACCAAGCCAGCTTAATTAAACTTATTTTAAGAAAACCTAATTTCTTGGGCACCTGACCAGCTCAGTCAGAAGAGCGTATTACTCTTGAGTTGTAGTTTGCACCCCATGATGGGTGTAGAGAGGACATAAATTTTTTTTTTTTAAAGATTTTATTTATTTATTCATAGAGACAGAGAGAGAGAGGCAGAGACACAGGCAGAGGGAGAAGCAGGCATCATACAGAGAGCCTGATGTGGGGACTCGATCCAGGGTCTCCAGGATCATGCCCTGGGCTGCAGGCGGCGCTAAACCGCTGCGCCACTGGGGCTGCCCGAGAAGACATAAATTTAAATAAAAGGGGGGGGGGCACCTGGATGGCTCAGTTGGTTAAATGTCCGACTCTTGATCATAGTTCAGGTCTTGATATTACAGTCGTGAGTTCGAGCCCTGCATTGAGCTCCACGCTGGGTGTGGAGCCTACTTAAAAAAAAAAAAACCGGGATCCCTGGGTGGCGCAGCGGTTTGGCGCCTGCCTTTGGCCCAGGGCGCGATCCTGGAGACCCGGGATCGAATCCCACATCAGGCTCCCGGTGCATGGAGCCTGCTTCTCCCTCCGCCTGTGTCTCTGCCTCTCTCTCTCTCTCTGTGACTATCATAAATAAATAAAAAATTAAAAAAAAAAAAAAAAAAAAAACCTAATTTTTAAAATTTATATTAAAAAAAGGAATTAGTACTCAAATAGTCACATTATAAAAGCTCTTATTAATGATTAACATGTACACCTTGACATTTGTCATAATTGGGATCTTCTAATTAACCATGTATTTTATTTAATAATAGTTATTCATAGATACCAGAAGTTTGCAAACTAATAGTTTTCATAAATACCAGGATTTGCAGGCATAAGGTCTGTTTGTAACTACTCAACTCTGCCATTGTAGCACCTAAGAAGCCATAGACAACATGCAAAGGATAAGCATGGCTGTATGCCCATAACACTTTGTTTTTTTTTTAGGTTTTATTTATTCATGAGAGACAGAGAAAGAGAGAGGCAGAGACACAGGCAAAGGGAGAAGCAGGCTCCCTGCGGGGAGCCCAATGTGGGACTCGATCCCTGGACCTGGGATCATGACCTGAGCCAAAGGCTGAGCCACCCAGGCACTGCCCCCCCATAAAACTTTTTTATGGACACTAAAATTTGAACTTCATATCATTTTTATGTGTCATGAAATATTCTTTTGTTTTTTTTCAACCACTTAAAAATGTAGAAACCATTCTTAGCTCGTGGGCCATATAAAAACAGGTGGCAGGGATCCCTGGGTGGCGCAGCGGTTTGGCGCCTGCCTTTGGCCCAGGGCGCGATCCTGGAGACCCGGGATTGAATCCCACGTCGGGCTCCCGGTGCATGGAGCCTGCTTCTCCTCCCTCTGCCTGTGTCTCTGCCTCTCTCTCTCTGTGTGACTATCATAAATAAAATAAAATAAAATTCTTAAAAAAAAAAAAAAAAAAAAACAGGTGGCAGGCTGAATTTGACCCACCGACCAAAGTTTGTCAGTCCTTGAAATACACTATAACTGGATTGTGAATTTAAAGATTATTATAATAAACGTACTTAAAACTATGAACATTATTTAGTTTTCCTAGACAAAAATAATGCTCCAAGACTTTGTAGTCCCTCCAATTCATATTTCTGGACATTTATTTGTATAGTAAACATATAAGAAACATTGTGTGTAAATTTTTGGAAATACCACAATTCAGTTGGAAGTAGTTATATAATATGTAGATTACTATACAACTTTCAGGAGTTCTAAAAAGATGTGCTCTCCATTTTTATATCTTCTTTGAGGCATGTGAGAATAGGTAACTAGGATTCAAGCCAGCCTCAACCTTTTGACTCATCTGTTGTCTGTCTTTTTTTTTTTTTTATGATAGTCACACAGAGAGAGAGAGAGAGAGAGGCAGAGACATAGGCAGAGGGAGAAGCAGGCTCCATGCACCGGGAGCCCAACGTGGGATACGATCCCGGGTCTCCAGGATCGTGCCCTGGGCCAAAGGCAGGCGCCAAACTGCTGTGCCACCCAGGGATCCCTGTTTTTTTTTTTTTTTTTTTTTTTTTATAACTTTCTACCTCAGTTTTCCAGTCTGTTAGCAAAATGCTTTACAAAAACCCTGATATAAAACAGTAAGGCAAGTTAGTTTAAGATTATAGTGATATATGTGCTTTCTGTATAATCCCTCTGGGGCAGCTGGTTTACCTACTAGTGAAATAATATATGCTAAACTGTTTTATGCTAAATAATACAGTGGAAAACAAACCCAGAATTTATGAACAGAAATTTCAATTCCTAAATAATCTACTACCTAGTAAAACTTGAGTTTGCTTTGTTTTCTGAGGTTCATATAATGTGCATTATAGTCTCACAGTTCATATGTTTATTGGCATCTTTTCCTTAAATCAATTTTCTAAATGTAATGCAAATCACAGCAACACTGAGTATCCAGTGGAGAATAAAATGTTGAGACTGCTGTGGTTGAGATCTTTGGTATTTGTACCCTTTGCTTAGCAGCAGCTAAATTATCTTAGAGTCTGAAACTTGGTATCCAAAGTTATATTCTTGGAAGAGAACTGTTTGTATATAATTTCTTTCTTTTTAATATCATAAAGGAATGGAGCCCATAGAGCTCTGTTTGGGTGCCTGTCTAAATTTTTTACCTTGTTTATAGCTGCGCTGAAAGGCATTTAGTACCTGCTAAGCTTGGTTTCAGTTCTCTTTATTCTCTTTGTGATGAATGGCTGGGACAATTTCTAAGTGTTTAATATAAGTAATACTCACTGGGGAACATTCACAGGATTCTGAAAATGGGTCCTTGAAGGTAACAAAGGAGGAACTATCTTGAATTGCTTGATTACCCTGTGTATCGATATGTTTAAGTTTCCACCTTGTCTATTTCTATATGAAGCTGTTAGTTTATAATTTTAGAAAGATTTTTTTTGGTAGTC
Source organism: Vulpes vulpes (assembly GCF_048418805.1). Classification (NCBI taxonomy): domain Eukaryota; kingdom Metazoa; phylum Chordata; class Mammalia; order Carnivora; family Canidae; genus Vulpes; species Vulpes vulpes. The sequence goes on from NC_132787.1 coordinate 1,650,492, forward strand.
CATTTTGAACTTGTTGGTTCTGTCACTTTGTAGTAGAGATGAACAACCTTGTATGATTTGTAAATATATTGTTCAGTGCTTTATTTTATTTTATTTTTTTAAGATTTTATTTATTTATTCATGAGAGAGAGAGGCGTAGAGACACAGGCAGAGGGAGAAGCAGGCTCCACGCAGGGAGCCCTATGTGGGACTCGATCCCAGGCCTCCAGGATCATGCCTCAGGGGCTGAAGGTAGCGCTAAACTGCTGAGCCACCTGGGCTGCCCTCTTCAGTGCTTTAGAATAGTCTAGCAGATGTGAGCCCTTTTTTAAAACTCATAGACATTTTTTTGAGTCATGCGGATCATTTTTTATTAGATTACATTATATTATTTTTTATTTTTTAAAAGAAATCTCTGATCATTATAGACTTGAAAATGCTGAAGGTACAAAGAAGAAAACAAAATCACCTGGAATACCATTACCCAGAGATAACCATTATTAACATTTGATGCTAATTCCCTTATCTTTTTTCTATGCTTATTACTTTTTTTTTTCTTTTCAGTACGTTCCATGCCCACGTTGGGCTTGAATTAGGACCCCGAGATCAAGAGTCATAGAGTTGCATGTTCTACTGACCGCCAGCCCGGCGCCCCTATTTTGTACATATGCACTTTTATATCCTGCTTTATTCCCTACAGAATGTATAGCATTTTATAGGTCATTAAATAGCTTTCAGAAACATTATTTTTAACAACTTAAACAATAGTCTATTATAAGGCAGTATCTTATATTGATCCATTCTTCCTAAACATTTAATTCCTGTTCTTTTTTCCTAGTTGTTATAAATATGACTATGATGAACATTTTAATATATAAGTATATAAGTGGTCATGTTTTGGGCTTTAACCTCAGAATAAAGTCCTGAAGAAAGAATGATTATTCAAAGGATACAAAACATTTTAAGACACTTAATATAAATATTGCCAGGAGCACCTGAGTGGCTCAGTTGATTAAGGGTCTGCTTTTGGCTCAGGTCATGATCCCAGGGTCCTGGGATTGAGTCCCACATCAGGCTCCTTGCTCAACAAAGAGCCTGCTTCTCCCTCTCCCTCTGCCTGCCTTTCCCCCTACATGTGCACGCTCTCTATCTCTTTCTCTCTGTCAAATAAATAAATAATTTTATTTATTTTATATTTTCTAAAGATTTTATTTATTTTAAATAAATAATTTTAAAGTAAATAAGTAAATATATATTTCCACCTTGCTTTCCAGAAAGATTATTCCAATATGTACTCCCAAAAATCTTTTTTTTTAAAGATTTTTTATTTATTTATTCATGAGAGATACAGAGAGAGAGAGAGAAGCAGAGACACAGGTAGAGGGAGAAGCAGGCTCCATGCAGGGAGCCCGATGTAGGATTCGATCCCGGGACTCCAGGATCATGCCCCGGGCCAAAGGCAGACACTAAACCGCTGAGCCACCCAGGGATCCCCCTCCCAAAAATCTTATATGAAGGTATAAGAATTTCTGCTACATTCTTTTTTTTTTTTTTTTAAGATTTTATTTATTCATGAGAGATAGAGAGAGGCAGAGACATAGGCAGAGGGAGAAGTGGGCTTCTCGCAGGGAACCCGATGTGGGACTTGATCCTGGACCCCGGGATCACACTCCAAGCCGAAGACAGATACTCAACCTCTGAGCTACCCAGGCGTCTCTGCAGTCTTTTTTTAATGTTCTTTTTTTTTTTTTTTAAGATTTTTTTTTTTCATTTTCTTTTTTAAGTAGGCTCCACACCCAGTGTGGGGTTTGAACTCCAACCCGGAGATCAAGAGTCACCTGCTCTACCTACAGAGCCAGGCAGGCATCCTCTGCTGCTTTATTTATTTATTTATTCATTCATTCATTCATTCATTCATTCATTCATGAGCGACATTGAGAGAGAGAGAGAGAGAGAGAGGCAGAGACACAGGCAGAGGGAGAAGCAGGCTCCATGCAGGGAGCCCGATGTGGGACTCGATCCTGGGTCCAGGATCACACCCTGAGCTGAAGGTAGCGCTAATACACTGAGCCACCCGGGCTGCCCTGCTGCATTCTTTTATATGTTCAAATATATCTTGGGACGCCTGGGTGGCTCAGCGGTTGAGCGTCTGCCTTAGGCTCAGGGCATGATCCCAGAGTCCTGGGATCGAGTCCCGCATCAGGCTCCCTGCAGGGAGCCTGCTTCTTCCTCCTCCTGTGTCTGCCTCTCTCTCTGCGTGTCTCTCATGAATAAATAAATAAAATCGTTAAAAAAAAATATGTCAAACATGTTTAGCTCTAAATACATAAATACCTGGATAGCAGTTGTTTTGTGGACCCAGCAACTTTCTGAAAAAACTGGAATATAAGTGTAGAATTTCAGCAGTTTACTTGAATATTGGCTTCACATTAAATTAATAAGTATTTACTGGAAATCAACTGTGTTATGAGAGGAAACAAAGGCTTCTAGAAGTTTTAACCTAGATCTCTGTATCCTACCCCATTCCCTATTTAGTCACAGATAATACAGCCATTTCCCTTTTATTCATGAAACTAAAGTAGTCTGCTCCTAACCAGTACACATCACCATTTCATTTCTTTCATAGCGGTTATCTGCTATTCATCTAAAATTATTTTGTTTACTTGGAGTGTAAGTAAGCATTGTAAGTGTAGAGACGGTATCTGTCTCATTCATTGTTAAATTTTGGGGCCTAGAGTGTGGGATAGGCAATGAATAAAGTATTCAGTGAATTGATGAATTTTTAAAAGATTATTTATTTATTTATTCGTGAGAGACTCACGGGGGGCGGGGTGGCGCGGAGACACAGACAGAGGGAGAAGCAGGCTCCATGCAGGGAGCTGGACATGGGACTCTATCACAGGACCCCGGGGTCACACCCTGAGCCAAAAGTGGAGCTAAACCGCTGAGCCACGGGGGCTGCCCGAATTGATGAATTTTAAGGGTTTTTTGTTGTTGGTTTTTTCTTAGGTAGGCCTCATGTGCAGCATGGAGCTCAAGGTGGGGCTTGAACCCATAACCTTGATATCAAGACCTGAGCTGAGACCAGATGCTTAATTGATTGAGCCCCCTGGGTGCCCCAGTGAATTGATGAATTTTAAAACTGACTATATTTACTTACTATATTTACTTTTTGACCCACAAAGTAAATTTCAGACTTTGTTCTTGTCAGATATATATTTTTTAAGATTTTATTTAGTTATTCATGAGAGACACAGAGAGAGAGAGAAATGCAGAGACACAGGCCGAGGGAGAAGCAGGTTCCATGCAGGGAGCCCGAGGTGGGACTCGATCCGGCGTCTCCAGGATCACGCCCTGATCCGAAGGCGGCACTAAACCGCTGAGCCACCCAGGCTGCCCCGTTGTCAGATCTTTTACCAAGACTTTTAACCCCTCTTTTTTGTGTTCATGCCTATATTCTGGAATTGTCTAGCAAAGGAATTTGATAAATGAACATAAAGAATAAGAAATATCAAGGTATCTAATATGTACACTGATCAATCTCTGACTAATTGAACTTGTAAAGTAAGCCATTCTTACCACTTACCTGGCATCTCTCATGCCAGATGACAAAGATTCTTTGATCAAACTTTAGGCAGGTTCCTGAACCTTCTTTTAGACCTATCTGTGTACTTTCTTGTAAGATCCAGCTTTAGCAAGAATCCCCACCATTGATATCACCTTCATATCTGATCAGGTTCTTCATCTTTGACCATCTTCTAGGTTATATCTGATCATCCTGGCGGGTCTTTAGCAAGAATCTTGTTAGGTTGGTTTAAGTCAGAAACCCCCTTCTCCTGATGTTTCAAACTCAGTAATTTTCCACCCATTAACCCCCACCATGGTCCTTGGCTATAAATTTCCACTTACCCATGATATATTCAGAATTGAGCCCAGTTCTATACTGAGGTTTCTTTTCCCCTATTGCAATAGTTCTGACTAGCAACTGTTTTTTACTTTAACTAATTCCTAGCTCTAGTTTTTCTTTGACACAGATGAGTGAAAAAAATTTTTTTTTCTTTTGCAAAGAATTATTATCTTTTTATTTTTATGTCTGCTTTGCCTGGCATTAAGTTCTTGGTAATGTTTTTTTGAATAAATGAATGATAGCTAGTCTGAACCCCTTCTAGATTTTCATGAATCTTTGATATTAATGGTACATATGCTTTTCTCATTTTCTGTACTTAGCAGTATCTGGTTTTTGTTATTAGGAACCTAAGAACAGGCCTTTGGGTGTGTTTGTACCTGGCTTTTATTCCTTACTAAAGTTGGGCCATTTTATGAACAGCAATTGGTTACCAAAGAAATAATCACACTACCACTGGGTCCAGAGAACTGACTTTGTAGTCCTCAGTGACAGACTAATATAACACTAATATAATATAATCACAAAACAAGAATATTATTTCAACAAAGTCCTGTAGCATATTTTCAACTAGGAGGTAAACTACAAGGGCTAGAGCAGACATAACATAAGGACCTGGTAGGATTCCTTCCTTTTACCTTGGTTCTGTTATTTGAGGCTAAATTTTCTGTTTTCTACCTAGTTACAGGAGAAAAAGGGTGCTTGCTGGCTGAGGAGTAGGGCAGCACTGGCGTAGGAAGTGATTAAATAAACTCTGGAATGGTTTCCCTCCAACCACAAAATTCAAAATTTAACTTGGTGTTCTTGGTTTTGTACAATCATATCACGATAAATGGCTTCCAAGTTCTATTATTTTATTCCAAATTCTATTCTATTCTTTCTCATTCTGTTAAAAAAAGAAGAAAAAAAGATAAATATGCATATACACACACAGATAATCTGTTTTCTTATTTGCACATTGACCATTTTAGGATATACTTCTGGCCCTGACAAAACTATTTAATGTAGGTTTTATGAAATTATCCCAGTTATTAAAAATCAGTCTCTATATCTTGGATTTTCTTTACTTCTCTTCCAGCATTCAGATAACTTTCTCTCATCTGAGTAAATAGTAATTTTTATCATTTATGCATTATGGTGACTCAGTACATGAGCCTTTTCCTTTGCAGACTTGGCTTCTAAGACAGCCTTTTTCTGAATCTTTGTTTTCTTGTTTTAAGATCTCCTCTGGGGAAAAAAAAAAAAAAGATCTCTGAAAGCATCTCACTTCTCCTGGAAATGTCTCTTAATTTGTGTATCCTTTGCCTGTCATTTATTGGTTAGTTCTATAAAATGCTTGAGTTTCATCCTAGGGAATAGATAGATCGAGGAGCAGACAACAGACGTGAGTGTCATGCCCAGACACGTGATCTATTTGTCAAGTTGTACAGTTACAAATGGGCTGTGAGTTAAATTCTGGTGAATGGGAGCATCTATATTCAAGATTTCACCTTTGTCTCAGTCTGTTTTTACTACAGAAATGTGGTGTTTTTTGTTTTGAGAAGGCATCATTTTGACCTGTCTCATTAGAGATTTGTTTTAAGTATCAAATAGAAATAAGCAATGGCATTTCTTATGTGTAGCAATTGATGCAGCACACTGGGAATTTTATTTTATTTTTTTTAATTTTTATTTATTTATGATAGTCACACACACAGAGAGAGAGGCAGAGACACAGGCAGAGGGAGAAGCAGGCTCCACGCACCGGGAGCCTGACGTGGGATTCGATCCCGGGTCTCCAGGATTGCACCCTGGGCCAAAGGCAGGCGCCAAACCGCTGCGCCACCCAGGGATCCCCACACTGGGAATTTTAAAAGATGTAAGCTGGATTTTTTTTTAAGTGGGAGAACAGATCATTATTGTTGTTATGTATTCTTTAAAAAGACAAGTCACTTTAAAGTAAAAAGCAAGAATGCTGGAAACGAAAAGGAGCAAGAGACTGAGGAATGATTTCAGAATAATTGTGGGTATTTAAGAAAGAGGGCCTTTTTCCTCCCATTGTGATCCTCCTTTTGGTGAAAATGGCAAAACAAAAAGCCAGTAACATGGGAAGGAAGCAGGAAATCCTAGTTAGTGATTGTTAGAGTGTTTCAGAGCCCTGAAAATGCTTCTGATACATTTAATACTTTTCCCCCAACTTGGTTTTGCCTTTTGTTTTCTTTTAGCAAATCATGATTTTTATTTCTATTTCCTAGTAAGGATGCAGTTAAATAAAACTTGGAAGCCATTTATCGTGATATGATTGTACAAAACCAAGAAAACCAAGTTAAATTTTGAATTTTGTGGTTGGAGGGAAACCATTCCAGAGTTTATTTAATCACTTCCTACGCCAGTGCTGTCCTACTCCTCAGCCAGCAAGCACCCTTTTTCTCCTGTAACTAGAATTTAGCCTCAAATAACAGAACCAAGGTAAAAGGAAGGAATCCTACCAGGTCCTTATGTTATGTCTGCTCTAGCCCTTGTAGTTTACCTCCTGGTTAAAAATATGCTACAGGACCTTGTTGAAATAAAATTCTCATTTCATGATTATATTAGGAAAGCAGAGTTTGGGACTAGGAAATAAAATTATCTCCAGCACAGCAGTTAGGAATTTTTCCAGAGATGAATTGCTTTCCAGAAATGTTCTGAATTTTCAGTCATAATGGCTGTGGTCTTTGCATTTATTTACTGTTATTTACTTTATATTTATTTTTTGCACTATGTCATAGTTCCAGAAAGTGCTAAAAATCATCATGTATTTAAAACAAACAAACCAGAAAACCCCCGTGTCCTGGGGCTGTGTGAAGAAGAATAAAGCTCTCATTTTCCCAGTACCCAATCATCAGCTTCAGCTGGCTTCTCCTAGGAACAGAATTTATTGAAGCAATTTATCCTGGCTAAATGTGATATAAATCTGTGTACACCTATGTACATACAGGCTCTCTTCCATTACAGCAATGCTGCAGCATCAGTTTCCTTCATAGTTAAACCCTGTTCTTAGCACTGAAAGATGACTAAGAAGCCCCTTCTACTTTATGGAACACCCACAGTTTTAAACACTGATTAGTTGTAGAATTACTGATCACACAGAGTACGAGAAATACTGGTTTCCAACCCCAGAGTGAGTCTGAAGAGAGTAGGAAAGATGTTACCTAGCTACCCTCTGAGTTTTCTTGTTTTTTTTGTTTTTGTTTTCTGTTTTTTTTTAAACCCTCTGAGTTTTAAGCATGGTTTTCTGATTACCAAATTCAGTCTAGTACTTTAACATTTTATTTTAATGCAGACCTGAGTGAAGTTAACCTGACATTTTGCTTTATCTCCAAGATAAAAATTTGAATTTGATTACAGTTCTGAAGTTGTTTCTAGGCATATTCGAATTATGATTCTTCCTCTTTCATCTTCCCATGTTAGTACTCTTTTATACACCTTTCTTTCTTGTAGAAAGTTGTTTGAAAATATTCTTTAGGAGTTTATTCCATGAGGACTATCTTTGTGCCCCACCCCCAACCCTGTTTCTCTTTTAGGAATATTTTTACTGTGATTTGCATTTCTCATCCTTATCCATCTCTACCTCTGTTTTTTTTCTTAGTTGGAAAGTGAGAAATTTCCCCAACACATTCATACTGGAATTATTGTTCTTTGACAAAGAATTTCGATCAACATTTCAAGAGTTTAGCTTCAATAATTAAAAAACAACAACAGTATAAGCCCTGTTAAATTCTTCAGAGAAATAGAGAGGATGGATGGTGATGCCTTTTAGTGCCATTTCTTTTATCCCCTGCAGCAGCACACATCTGTTGGCTGCAACAGAGCAGCCCAAGAACTCTGGCCGAGAGCAGCACAAACAGCCGGAACATATTCACCCAGTAAACCCCCAAAGAGTCGACATTTGTTTTATTGCTGCTTTTAAAAACCTAGCCATAAATAGAATTAGAGGGGGAAGGGCACCGATATTTCTCCATTTGCCACAGACGATTGGTGGGGGGAGAAGGAGGCTCCCAGTGGGGAGAGAAGGTTTTTATTTTTATTTTTTTATTAATGAAAATCATTTCCCGTGTAGCCCAATAGGATGGGTGCTTTGTTTTCTTTGGCAATAATCTGGGATAAACGGCCCTTGCCAACAGTCTCGTAGTTTATACACCAGGGAGTCAGATTATAGCCCTGTAAAATGGAGCACCCCTCCTATAATCCCTTAATTAATTAAATGACAAATTTTGGTCTTCTCTAGTTCAGAAATATGGCTTCCGCATCGAATGTTCAGTGGATTTATTGACATAGGGAACTGCACTGATTGTAATTCAGCAGACTAGAGGAGCATGTTATATACTGTAGCAGAAAGAGGGAAAATCTAGCAAAAGGTTTGAAATTCCTTAACTATTTAGGTCTCAGTTTTTCTAATTAAAAGTTTCAGTTGAGGCACAATAGATCATATGCCACCTGTCTAATGGGTCTCCCCAAAGTAGCCTGTGTTTATAGCTTTGATAGACAGCATTCTTGGAACACCTGTTTCTAGGCTTGATATTTTTGAAGCACTTTTTTTTTTTTAAACTCCAGCGTATTTAACATAACTTTTCCCCCTGCCTCCCCCTCCTCAGCTCCGCTCTGCTATATGAAATATGGGAGACGACAGACCGTTTGTGTGCAATGCCCCGGGCTGTGGACAGGTACGTTTACAATATACTTTATTGTGAATGTCTCGTTGTGAATCAAAGTGGCTGTTTTATCACTAAGGCAAAGAGTTTAAAGCCGGTATTTTACGTGATCACTGGAGGTAATCAGATCAGAGGATTTGCAGTGTGTAAATCCATGTTATGAGGAAGTGTAGGCACTCTACCGTAATGAAATCTGCCTTGCTCTCTTTCATATTGTTATTCTACTGGTGTTTGTTTCCCAACACAAAGTGTTGAGGAATACATGTTGCTCTCTCCTCCTTTCTAAAGCTATCCATCTAAATATAAAACAAGTTTAGAAATATCGTTTCCTCAACCTTTGTGGATATAAAAGTCTGCTTAACATATTTAGAGTAGGCAGCTGAGAATGTACCCTGTGCATCATGAACCCCAATTTGCTGGAGTCTAATGGATTTTTTTTTAAATAAGAAAAAAAAGTTTCTTTGGACCAATTCATTGTTGGTAGCTAAGGCAGATATCTTGTCTAAGTAGGAAATACAAATCCGACTTAGAACCTGAGATCTCACAGCAATATAGAAAGTACAAGATTCTCAGCCATCTTCCCTCTCTGATGCTATGAAATGCCTTGTTCTGTGTGTCAGCTGCCATATTATTATTTGCATATGTGTACATTATGTGTCATATTTTTTATTGTATGCTTTTTTAATCAAGTAATTTTGTTGAAACTGCCTTTTTATCCCCCTTCCCCCAATTTTGCACCTTCTTAACTCTTTTTCCTAGACCCTCCTCTACTGCCATGTTCCACAAAGGATGAAGAAAGGAATACAAAGGAAGTTTTATCAGCCTTCATGAATTGATTTTATGGAACCTGAAGGGTTGAATTTCTGTTCAGTTAGGAATATGCCATGTGACTCCCCAGTGACACTTACTGGTAGTATGTGAGATTGCAGACTAGTTCTATTAAACATTGTAAATACTTCCGTAGAAAGAATAAAGTTAAGTTCCAGAGATTTCCTAAGAATTGGAATTTGAGAGGTCAATGAGATGAGGGTAGTGACAAGAGATAGGCAGAAGGAGGATTCCAAGTTCCAGTAAAAGCTGAAAAATTCAGAAAAGACTAAAAAAGCCAATGCATTCTGAAGTATTCAACATCATAGGGTATATTTCCTTTCTTGTCAGAGTTTTCAACTCTGTTGTTGACTTTATGTTTTCCCCAACATGATTCGTATTTTATTCTTTTACAATAGAAGCTACTTGGGAAATTAGGTTAACTTTGTTTTTGTTTCACTTTTCAGACAGCTGTATTAGAATACATAACCAAACCTGATCCCTCTAAATTTTTGTATGTGGATTTGTTGATAATAGTATTTACTGTGATTTCCATCACTGATACATGGGACCCCTTTCACTTACCTCCCTTTAAAAGATGACATTATTGGGGGATCCCTGAGTGGCTCAGTGGTTTAGCGCCTGCCTTCAGCCCAGGACATGATCCTAGAGACCCAAGTAGGATCAAGTCCTATATCCGGCTCCCTGCGTGGAGCCTGCTTCTCCCTCTGCCTCTCCCTCTCTCTCTGTGTCTCTCATGAATAGATAAACAAAATCTTTTTAAAAAAATAAAATAAAAGACTGCATTATTGGTGAAAAGATTTATTTTTCTCATACTTAAATTTATTTTTCTTATTGTTTAAGCTTCTCACTGCCCCTCTTCTATGTTTTATGCTTAAAACCACTTAGACAAGGACTTAAAGAAACTAGAAAGGATTTTAAAAGTAAAGGAATACACTGGAAAAGCATCTCTTAAGCTCCCAAGGAAGAAAGGTATAAATAGGTTTCTTCGGACCGACTCATCAGAAAAGAGTAGTTTTCACTGAAATTTGTGAGATCCAGAGGGTTTTGTATTTGTTTCTTTTTGTTTTGCATTTTTGGGACTAGAGGTGGTAAAAATACTAGGGACTTTTTACTTTGGTTCCTTTTGTATTGTGGATACTGTTTATCATAAGCCTTTTCCTTCCCCTACTTCTTCCTCTCATTTCTGAATTGTTTGCTGGTATTTTGGTTGTTAAGATTCATTATAACCTCTAGTGTAAGTCCTGAAGACTTTCCCCTCCCCCTCTCAGTGGATATAGAACTAAGAGAGGTTGCTACCTTCTTTTGGATTCAAGTTACTTGTTTCATAGAAAAGGATAGAAAGCTATAGTTTAAGGCTTTGAGCATGATCTATCCCTTTACCTCCTTTGTATGTCAGAACTTTATGGTTGGGCAAAATTGTAGTTCTTTAGTTATATAATCTCTTAACAAGTTTTTCCCAATATCTAGTAACAATTAACTCTCAAGTAGGATCTCTGCAAGATTTACTTTACTGTGATGGCTTTCTATTATATGAAATAGTGGAAATCTGGCAGAGAAGATAAATTTGGGAAAGCGAACTACCCTTGGCTTGTCATCAGCTTCCTTATATCCCTTGAAAATGGTTTCATCCAGGAGCCACTTGAGGCCTTCAAGCTATTTATAATCCACTGTCATTGATTCAAATTTTTTATTCCAGAAATGGTAGAATAATTAAAAAAAAAAAAAAAAAGGACTGTGTAAATCCCAGGAGTGGTAATAAGAACCATGATCACTTTTATAAGACATGGTTTAGAACTTACTGCCATAGAACCCTCAAAAATTAGTGGTTTCTACCACTTAGAGGAAGAAGGAATGAAAGCAAATTATAATTCAAGAGACTGATCCTTAAAAAAAACCAACCAACAAAAATTGTAGGAATCTTACGTTCGATATCTGTTCTCTGCCCAGACTTTACCCTGTGTACCCCCTAAACTCAGAAATCAACTTATGCCTTAATATTAAGGGAAGGTGAAAGGAAAATTCACCTAAAATAGACTAGTGGATTATGCTCTCCACCATATAATCAAAACCACCGGGCTTTCAATGGATACGTAAACATGTTTTGGTTGCTAGGTCTTTAATGGCTGTTATTTTTGGATTCTGTTCATGATCCACTTCCCAACAGTAAGTCTGATGTGACACAGCTGAATTCTAAATATGCTGCATGCACTTTTTTAAAAGAAAGATGGCTGCTGAAGGTTGTATTCTCTGCATTCTTATCTGAAAAGACAGATGATAGGGTGTTTTGAGCCCTTTCATCCCTATTCTCCTGTTGAGAACCTGTTTCTCTTGAGGCCTCATCACTCTCATGAAGAGGAACTTAGGGAAAGCAATATTCATGCTAATACCTCTCAATGGAATGTGGTAGCAGGAATAGTTAATAGAGCTGCCTCCAGAGAATGGATTAGTGTTGTTAAGGCAACAGTACCCCAGATACCTCGTGGCAAAGGTTTGGGTTGAATTTGAGTGGTTTGGGTTTTTGAAATGTTTATAAGATAACATCTAATTAAAACCATTGTGACTGTAAAATGGCTTTTCTTCTGTGTTATAAAATAGTAGAAGTATAGTTTGGTGCTGAATTTAGGTAGTCTTTTAAATTTTTGATGCTTTGGGAACAGTTTTACTCAAAGGATCATAAGTTATTCTATTGTATGTGGAAGAAAGAAAAACTACAGTTGACTCTTGAACAATGCAGAGGTTAGCACCTGGGGGAGTTAAAAATCTGCATATAATTTTGACCCCTCAAAAACTTAATTACTAATAGTCTACTGTTGACCTGAAACCTTATCAGTTAACATGAACAATTGATTAACCCACATTTTGTATGTTATATGCACTATATACTATATTCTCAGAATGGAGTAAGCCAGAGAAAAGAAAATGTTAAGAAAATTCTAAGGAAGAGAAAAAAATCCACATATAGGTGGACCTGTGCAGTTCAAACCTGTGTTGTTCAAAGGTCAACTGTACTGTGTTTCTGACAGTAATCTTGAATTTATAAATGTAGTTAGACAACTTACCCTTTGGATGCTTTTTTTCCCAGTTTTTATTACTAGGAGTCAACAAATTCCATATTCCTATACCACCCTCTTGAGAATATGACACTGTTTTGCAGTACAGATTATGCAGATTATAAGTAGTCCTTCCGGTTACCATAACGGAGTCTTTGCATAGAAGCTGATCATATAAGCTTATTACTTAGAATGTCTTATTTCTTTAAGAACGGGAACACATTTCCTCTGAGGAGATACTTCTAATGGACAGTATCATCCCATTATTAGCCGCTGAGGAAGATTTCTGTCATAACCACCTCTGTATCAACTCTGTCCCTGTAAGGAAAAGTCCTTTGATTGTTTCTCTGTTCAGTGTGACCCGAGGGGCTGTTATTCTTTTCCCCCCTAAGGCTATCTATTACCAGATCTTTTGTTCTCCCAGAGGACATATAGGTCCAGGTTGAGGGTTTGTTCATACCTAACCGAGACAGGAAACGTGTAACTAGCTCATAGACCTCCAGGGCCTGCTTTCCCTTTCTAAGGCCAGGAATATCAGGAGAGCCCTAGTTGTGGTGGGATTGAGGGCAGCTTCTTGTACCTCCTTATCTTGTCATATAATAGGAATAATGTTTATGGTGCTGTAGTCCTGGCTTCACTTGGCATTTAACCAACCTCCAGTGCTGTTTATTGCTTCGTATCCTCTGCCTCCATGAACATTATCCCTTAAATCTCTATTGCTTTGTAATATATGAGGCAACAAATAGCTTCTATGATTGGTTAAATGCTAGCATGCTACAAAGGTATATGTTTTATTGTCTATGTAACACAAATCTGTAGAGATTTTTTTTTTTCTATTATCCCAGCCCTCCCTTTAAGTGGGCCATACGGGTACTATGGGACTCTAGATTTTTAATTCTACCCTTTGGCAAGTTTCCCTATTACCTGGCATTGGCACAAAAGAAAAAGAAGGTAGAATGGGCTGGTGCTGATTACTAATTCTTTATGTCAGGAAAACATCTTGAATCGGAGAATTACAAGGGAAGAAATGGTTCTGATAGGTAAATAAATGCCATTTATGGTAGTATATACCATCTTTACATGCTTCGACAGGTGAGGGCAATTTCAGGCAAACAAATAAGCCTTTCTTCCTCACCCCCTGCCAAGAGTTTAAAAAAATTCAAATTTTTATTTAATAATTCATATTTCATTCAATAATTCATCCAGTTCCCATCTGGTAAGAGTGCCTGCATGCTGTCAGGCAGCTGAAAATACACTGCATTATACACAATTAGGCCAAATGCTAACCTTGTTTTTTGTAATAATATGTTGATTTTGCAATAACTTTCAGTCCATTCTGAGTATGCTGTGGTTTTACGAACCCTTGTGATGGAAGTAGACCACCGTTATGCATCATGTAGACAAAATTGAGACTAAGATTTTAAAAAAATGTAAATGTATTAAGAGCAAGGAATTAAATCCATTTTTAATGTCCGATTTGGCACTCTTGACACTTGCCCTTAAAAACATGTGGTTGGTGATTTTAGTTTTTCATGTTACAGTTATTATTTATGTTACTAAGAACATAGTAGATTAAAAGCATCCCTGCTGCAGTCTGCTGGGGATGGGGGTGGGGATCAGGGGAGCCTGTATGAACCTAATTAGAGCTGTACCCGAGAAATTAAGATGAAATTTTTCAGTTATTCACTCTTGTTTTCCTTGGGTATGACTTAATATTTGGAATGGGAGCCCAGAAACTGTTCTCAGAGCATTCCTGGCAGGAAAAAAAAAAAAAAAATCCTGTATCTTTGTATCTCAGTTCTTCCAAACTCAGGAGAGAGGCTGTTTCCTAGTCTCTTCTTTTATAAACTGCCGAGTTAATAAAGTGCCTTCTGGATCTGAGAGCCCTGTCCTTCGTTAGTCCTCTGTTGCCACCCCTGCAAAACCACATATAGCTAGGTTGTTAACTTACAAGATATTGTCATCATTATATAGAATTCATCTTTTTTTTTTTTTTTTTTTTTTTATCAAATACTCTTCCAGCCAATGCGACAGATTGAAGAATAGCCAGTGTGTTCCCTCTTTCTGGTTAGCGTGTTTCTTTAATGCAGATTGACTTGCTCAGCAGTCACATTTTGTCTGAAGCCCTTGTTAGGGCCTGCTCTGTATGTGGATTCATAACACATCTGTGTGTACATCTACAGTGCTGTATAAATAATAATAAGTAATCACCAGATGGCCTATAACTGCTCCTCTGGACCCGCTGGGTCTCTTGAAGCTGTTAGTAAAGTCTTCTGGCGTTTTGCTGGGGAAAACTTGTCATAGATTTATTTCTAAAAAAATTCAAACTCACAACTGGGTGTTTAGGACTAGATATTGCTGTCTGTGTTGTAAATATTTAACAGGCTTTGTACAATGACAAGTAAAAGCGCCATTACTAACCACACACAGTGGCTGTGGAGCTCTTCTTCCCTCCCGGCCATTTCGAAAGGAAACAAAATGCCGATAAATTGTGCATTATGAGCAAGGTGTGAGAGATGCTCTTTGGAAGCTCTTTCATAAGAGAGGCAGAGAACTTCAGTGTTCTGCTCAAAGGATGTAACCGGACAAACTTAAGCTTTCTAACCATATGCCAGTGACTTATATTAAAACACAGTGTTCTTTTTAAACTAAATTTACAGTACAAGAGAATCCCCTTCATTTGGAGTTAGGAAAGAGCCAAGTTTTGATATTAATTGAGTCTTTATAACCAAATGATAAAGGCCTTTGAAAGAGTTGCAGTTGTAAATGTTAGTAAACACTTAGCCAAATTTTTAGACTTTTGGTTATGTCTAAAATTTTAAGATATTTATTGTTTGCCTGTGTTATTTATAAAGCAAAATGTCTTTATTTTTGTCCTCTTTTCATTTGTTTTTGTAAAAGGGGTTATATATTTTGTTTTTTGGGGGAAAAAATCTTATTCTGATTTTCTGCTTATAATTTTTTATGCTATATTTTGCTATTACTACTGCCCTTGGCTCTAGTTCCTATTCCAGGGTACTTAGTACAGCAATGCATATTTAAAAAAAATCAAAATAGAACTAATTACCTCTAAATTTTAGTGTTTTAAAATCTTTGTCATAGATGAAAAAAGTTTCAAACAGAAATTGCATATCTTAATTCTCAAGCCTAGTTTTCTTTTGTCTGTTGAGAATTGAATCTATTTAAGCATAGAGGGACTGTCCTATAAATCATAGCACATGGCTGTTACTTTCGACTTAGGATATGTAGAAAGCTTTTCTCTTTCAAAATCTCATCTTGAAGAAATGACATACAAATTGTGAGGGGAAAATGCTACTATTAATAGTTTATGATAGATTTTGCTTTTTAAATTCCTCAAATTATCAGGTTAAGGATAAGATTTCAAGAAGGAAAAATTGCGGAGAGAAAAATGGAAGCTTTGGGGTTTATTTCTTTGTAATAGTGCCTTTGTGTTTTTACTTTGAAATTTCTTTGTGCAGTGAAATACACCACCTAGGGATCCCTGGGTGGTGCAGCGGTTTGGCGCCTGCCTTTGACCCAGGGCGCGATCCTGGAGACCCGGGATCGAATCCCATGTCAGGCTCCCAGTGCATGGAGCCTGCTTCTCCCTCTGCCTGTGTCTCTGCCTCTCTCTCTCTCTCTCTCTATCTCTGTGTGACTATCATAAATAAATAAAAATTAAAAAAAGAAAAAAAGAAATACACCACCTAAGATTGTGCTTTGATAAGAATCTGGACTATTTGCAATTGCCACGTGAAAGTACAGAGAATGAGAATGAATTTTGAAATTAGCCCATTCCCAGTCTGGCATACCATGTGCCCTGTGTGGCTGCTGATTCTGCTGGCAGATTGAAGAGCTGAACCAACTTCTGCTCTAAAGACTAAAATTGCCAGCCATCATTCCAGCTTTTAAATCTCCTTGTTCACATCGATGATGTCAGATTCTGAGCAAACATAGTTCTGTCTTTAGATCCCAGGTGGAATTTGCAATTCCCTGGGTTGAAGGAAGGAGTTCTTCCTTTTTGCCTTTGAAAAACTTGAGTAGCTCTGCAGGGAAAGTCAGCAGAATAAATCTGCAGCCTTGCCGTGTCCCTTTGAGTCATTGTGGAAAGCTGAGTGCTCTGTTCGGCATTCAGCAGATTGGCTGTCAGAGTTGCAGCTCAGCTTATCAAAGACAGTCTCCTGAAGAGCCATTTATGTTATTCCAGAGAGAATCATCCTGTGGCAAAAAGGAACGCCTCCTTTCTCCTCCCAAGGGTCAGATCTCCTTTTGATACTGGGCAATTATCCCTTGATTTTCCTGAAGAATGCCTCAATTTACCATAAAGATTGGCACCAGCATAGGTTGCAGACTTGGTTACAGTGACAAGCTCTGATTTCTTAGCCACAGGGAGAGGTGTCAGGGTGACACTTCTAAGTATGCCAGAGGCTTAATGGTGGTAATTTTTCTGCCAAGTATCTCAGTACCCCTTGTAAGCTTGGTTTCTCTTCTCTTTCTCTGAGACATAACATTTGCTTTAGTTTTTTTGCACACCAGTCACTATAAAAATGATATGAAAGTTGTCTCTTTCTCCTTCCTCATTTCCTCAAGCCTCTTTTCTTGTCTTTAGTTATCATCCTGTCTAGTTTGTGATCAAGTGCTATAGTCTAATTTTTAACTTTTTGCCTACTTTTTGTATAGCTTTTCTTGGCTTCTATTAGTCATTGTACCTGGTGGGAATCATTAACCAGTGTTTCCTCTAATTAAACAAAAGTAGATTTTATTCTTTACATCAGTTTTACACTTAAAGAAAATTTGAATAGAAAGTACTGAGAGTTCCCATATACCCTCCTTATTCTCCCCAGCTACTCTATCTTATGTTAGTGTGGTGCATTTGTTACAACTGATGAGCCAGTATTGATACAATAATATTAACTGAAGTCCATAATCTACATTAGGGTTTGGTCTTTGTGTTATATATTCTATGGATTTTAACAAATGTGTAATAACATGTACCCACCATTATAGTATCATATGGAATAGTGTCACTGCCCTAAAATATCCCCTGTGTTCCACTTATTCATCCTTACTCCTATCCCCAACCCTTAGTAACCACTGATCTTTTTTAAAAATATTTTTTAAGATTTATTTGAAAGAAAAAAATGTGTGTGCACACATGTGCATATGCACGAGAGTAGGAGTAAGGGCAGAGAGAGAAAGAGAATCCCAAGCAGACTCCCTGCTGAGCATGGAGCCCTATGTGAGACTGGATCTCACAGCCCTGAGGTCATGATCTGAGCCTAAGTCAAAAGCCAAATGCTTAACCTTCTGAGCCACCCAGGTGCCCCACTACTGATCTTTTTACTGTCTACATAGGTTTGCCTTTTCCAGAATGTCGTATAGTTAGAATCATGCAGTCCTTTAATTCTTTAAAGTTGTGAGCAGATAACCATGTGATTAGGAATAGCTGGAGAAATGGGGGAGAGAAAATTAAACCTGTGAGGTCATAGCTCCAGGGTCTCTCTAAAAGTCCCAAGAATCTCTCCAGAGAGATTAAGGTGGCTGCTTTTC
This sequence comes from Vulpes vulpes, assembly GCF_048418805.1. Classification (NCBI taxonomy): domain Eukaryota; kingdom Metazoa; phylum Chordata; class Mammalia; order Carnivora; family Canidae; genus Vulpes; species Vulpes vulpes. Next base: position 1,668,476 of record NC_132787.1, read on the forward strand.
TTCTCTCCTGGGAGTCTCTCTGATGTTAAAAGATTTGGCTTGCCTAGTGACAGCTTTACTGGTTCTAGGTGTTACTAGGTGTTGAGAGCAAGGGTAGGATGAATATTGAATAGGCTGTATCTGGGGTGTCAAGGTATTAGGGCTAAGCAAAGCAAGAAGTAGAGTCCATAATCCCTTTTCCTTTGATGAGGTCGAGTACAATAAAGTGTCCTTTCCATTCCTCCCATGGGCAGCCTTATATGTCACTGAAAAAAATCATTGCAATGTAAAGGTAAATAAGAAAGATTGCTTATCTAAAAGTAATCCTCTGTACTTCTACATTAGTTAAAGATCCATGTAAACTAATAAGTTATTAGAAAAGTATGGGCACTATCATTCATGCTTTAGTATGAATCAGCTTAACCACAGTTGTAATATTGGCTACATAAAGGAGCAGAAGTTTGTATTTGGTTTGGGGATAGTAGATGACTGGTTTAGGTGGAATGGTTCCTGAGCGAAGGAGACTTGGCAGCTTATGAGGATGTCAAAGATAAACAGAACAGGGACACCTGGGTGGCTCAGCGGTTGAGCATCTGCCTTTGATTCAGGGTGCGATCCTGGAGTCCCAGGATCGAGTCCCACATAGGGCTCCTGCGGAGAGCCTGCTTCTCTCTCTGCCTGTGTCTCTGCCTCTTTCTCTGTTTCTCATGAATAAATAAATAAAATCTTAAAAAAAAAAAAAGATAAACAGAACACTAGAAGCAGCTTAATTCTCTTTGTATAGGAAGAGAGACATTACCTCCTTTTCCTTCTCTGGAAAGTTTATATTGATAACATGTGAGAGAAGGAGAGTGAACTGATTTCTCTCATTCTGGATTTCAAGCTTCCTATCTAAGAATTCTTACTCCCTGGTATTGGGTAAGATCTCTTTTCATAGAGATAGCAACTCTTCACCTTCTATACTTGGCTCTAGTCTTCATCTCAATGCTAATTTAGTTTCCCTACTTGTTGAGCTGAATTCACTCTGTGGTAAAATGGACATTAGCCTAGGGCAGGCTCTTTAACATGATGTTCAGGATTAATATCAATTAGTGCAAACCAACAGCTCAGGTATATATATATACATACACAACTTGGAGGAAACATTATGTTTATATAATGTGGAAAATTATATTCCACCCAAGGATCATATGGAGGGAATAGGAGAGGGCAATACAAAGAAAATTGTTTAACTTTACTAATGTAATAATAACAGCAACAGCAGTAATACAACCGCTAACTGAGCTCTTACGTACTGTACAAAAGTGCTTTATAGATATTTAATCCTAGAAGTCCCCTGAGGGAGGATATAGTATTATCCCTATTGTACAGAGGAGAAAACTAAGGCTTACAGAGACTGAATAACTTGTACAAGCCCACACAGTACTTTGTGATGGAGCTATAATACAAACCCAGATATATTCCAGACTAGTAGTCTTAACTACTAGGCTAAATTGGTTTCTTACTGTTCTCCCTATACATGTAAGTATGCCCATCTAGCATACGGAAAAAAGAATAAGTAGTAGTTTTTCGGTAAATGGTCCCAGTGCAATCAGTTAAGTAAGTCCTGGCTACAGTTTATTACTGATCTAGGCATTTGGCTGCTGTACCAGAGAGAGCTGGATCTGCAGCTGAGCTTGACCTATACAAAAAGATAAGAATTCTTACTCACATGAAGGGACCTCTCTGCAACTGCCTCAGCCTTAATCTGTAATGGTTTTTTATCTGCCTGGGAATGCTGTTGAGATGTGGCTCTGTCTCAGGTAAACAACCACTTTTGTAGCAGGGCCATGATTTTAAGATGAGAAAGAAAATGAATTCTTGGCCAACCCAGAAAGGTAGACAGAACTAGAAAATTGGGACCTAAAAATCTTGACTTCATCATCCTCCACTCACAGGCCCAAAGAAGTGTTGTGGTGTCATCTTTGTGAATTCTAGACTGGGTCACTTCCCAATTCATATTCTCTTCTTCCCCATTCTAAGTTTTATGCCTGTGAGCTCCCAAATGCAAATGATGGTGTGGGTGTTTTGCTTTGTGTAGTGTCATTTAGTAGTGGGGCTTTGGTTATAGTGGGTGCCGTGCTCATTGGTAACAAGAGGAAATATGACTAAGATGGAATTAGGGTATGGCTTGAAGTTGGTTACAGGTGTAGTGAGATGTGTATCCTGCTTGTGATTGCTAGCTTGTTTATCCTCTGCAGTTTGGGGCATATAAATGCATGGAGGGTCTTCTGTTGAATAATAAAACTCTTCTCTACCCAAATCTTACATCCTCTTTGATTTCATAGCACTCCCATATGTCTGCGCTTCCTTTTCTCTTGTGTGTTAATGCAGTGGACATCTCATTTATCAGAAGTGAAATCTGTGGCTAAATAAATACATGGAAATATTTATGTGAAATAATTCGTGATATAAATATGTGGAAGTACACAAAGGTTTGAAAGACCGTGAAGAGTCTCATGGTTGATATTTATAGTACAAGGATTCTTTGTTTTGTCTGAATGTCTTTCTATTTATTGGAAGGTTGCTTAAAATATATATTTTCCTTCTTGATTCTGATAATGACTCATTGTATAACTGTGGACTATGTGAAACTAACTCTGCATTCAACTGTAGGAAATACCTGACTGTGAAGTCTTGTCTTTTCTACCTCTGACCAAGAAGTCAAATTCTTGGCTTCAGAGTTGAGAATGCCTTATTGGGCAAGGTAACAGACTACTAAAACAAATCACTCTAGGTGTCAGAGATCTCATTTGTTTATTTTGCTGGGTGCATCTGACAAGCCAGTTAGTTGTGTGTATGCATGCACGTCCATGTGTGTGTGAGGGTACGTGCGTGGGTGTGTGTGTGTCTCCTGCCAGGAGTTCTTGTAAAACTTTAATTGCAGAGAAAAGGTGATTCAAAGCAGCAACCTGTCAAATAGACTATAAGCTTGACTCCTAAGAGGGTATCAGATAGACACTGGCAGCTTAATAGGGTGGATGATTTTCTTTGAAGGCCTGCATTTTAATTCTAAGCCTCAGTTACCAACTTTTTGTGTCTATGATCACTGACCAAGAAAAAATAACAAATCCTTCTACTGGCTTAAGTTATTTGAATCAAGTGAAACAAGTTTTCAGTGGAGTTGTAAAGGTCTCAGGTGTGGTGTATAGGTGGAGTTTGCTCTAGAATACCAGAGTGAGGGGCACCTGGGTGGCTCAGTTGGTTAAGCATTCGACTCTTGATTTCAGCTCAGGTCATGATCCTAGGGTCCTGGAATCAAGTCCCACATCAGGCTCAGTGAGAAGTGGGCTTGGGATTCTCCCTATCTCTGCCCCTCTACCCACTCTTACTTTCTCTGTCTAAAATAAATAAATAAAATCTTAGAATACCAGAGTGAACAGATAGTATTACAGACACTTGTCACTTTGGCGAGCATCATTTTTTTCTTACACAGTGACAATCTGTGTACGCTAATTTTTTATTCTGTGTATTATGTGTATAACTTCAGACATTAGTCATTTTATTTCAGTTTCAGATATTTCTTAGGACTAAGGAAGAGACTGTAGTCCACTTAAGCTGTATTGGGAGGGAACAATAAAAGTAGTTACTGTATAGTGTTCAGGGGTCCAGGTGTCTAAATTTGTTTTATAAGGGGATCCCTGGGTGGCGCAGCGGTTTGGTGCCTGCCTTTGGCCTGGGGCGCAGTGCGATCCTGGAGACCCAGGATCGAATCCCACGTCGGGCTTCCTGCATGGAGCCTGCTTCTCCCTCTGCCTGTGTCTCTGCCTCTCTGTCTCTCTCTGTGTGACTATCATGAATAAATAAAAATAAAATCTTTATATATATATATATATATATATATATATATATATATATATATATTGTAAGGCACCATTAGATTCAGCAATTTAGTTACTCCCTCTTCAGCCTTTTCTTTTCTTCTAATTTTTACTTAGGGCAATGCACAAGTGGAAAGAGGAGACTTGTTTCAGCATTCTTTTACATTATATGCATTTGCAGCTATAGCCAGACAGCCTCCTTATGGAGGCTTGTACTTTCAGTTATGCACATGTAACTATTCAGAGGAGAGAGAGTAGTGTGCACATATGTAGCATCTCTTGGCAGAGTAGTGGTTAAAGGGTTGAACATATTGTACCTTGTTGGCTATTTCCTTAGTCCTAAGGGAGGCATTTTGCTCCTCCTTAGACAGTAATCGACGTGTCAGAGTCGAATGACTTTTTGTTTTTTCTTTATCTAGTAAAATGCAGTGGGCTAAGCTTTCTGGGAAACAATTTCTTCCTCCACCGCACGAACAGAAGGTCGTGGATGCTGTCTCTGAAACAAAGGGGAAGTAGTGATAGAAAAATCAGTGGCTAGGGCATAATTGGATTGGAGCTCTGTCAAAAAGACAACAATTCTTGCTTGGAAACTGGACTTTCTGCTTATGCTATGCTTTTCTGTCTTAACAGAATAATAAGCAATGAGTAGGCTTAATTTTTCAGACTCCTTTCTGAGAACTCTGTGAGAATAAGCATGCGTCAAGCTATTTATTTTTACCTAGCTGTTTTCAACTTGTTTTAAGGCTATAATTTTTTAGATCTGTTATAGGTTCACAGCAAAATTGAGAGGAAGGTACAGAGATTCCCCATATCTTCCCTGCCCCCCACAGGTACATAGCCTCGACAATTATCAGCATCCCCCACCAGATGTACCCACTAGTGGTACGTTTACTATAACTGATGAACCTACACTGACACATCATCATCACCCAGAGTCCATAATTTACTTTAGGATTCACTCTTGCTGTTGTACCTTTGATGGGTTTGTAAAAATGTATTATGACCTATATCTATCATTATATTATCAGAGGGTAAGGATATTTTCACTGCCCTAAAAATCCTCTGTGCTATTCTTCTCCTAACCCCTGGCAGCCACTGATCTTTTTACTATCTTTACCATTTTGCCTTTTTCAGAAAGCCATTGGTTGGAATCATATAGTATGTAGCCTTTTCAGATTGACATCTTTCACTTAATATGCATTTAAGGTTCCTCCATGCTTTTTCTTGGCTTGATAGCTCATTTATTTTTAGTACTGAATAATATTCCATTGTCTGGACATACCACAGTTTATTTATCCATCCACCTACTGAAAGATACCTTGGTTGCCTCCAGGTTTTGGCAGTTATGAGTAAAGCCACTATAAAAATTCACGTGCAGGTTTTTGTGTGGACATAAATTTTCATCTGCTTTGGATAAATACTAAATAATTACTAGATCATAAGAGTATGTTTAGGTTTTTTTTTAAGATTTTATTTATTTACTCATGAGAGACACACACAGAGAGAAGCAGAGACATAGGCAGAGGGAGAAGCAGGCTCCACGCAGGGAGCCCGACATGGGACTCGATCCAGGATACCTGGATCACCCCCTGACCCAAAGGCAGATGCTTGCTCAACCACTGAGCCACCCAGGCATCCCGAGTATGTTTAGTTTTGTAAGAAACTGCCAAGCTGCCTTCCAAAGTGGTTGTACCATTTTGCATTCCCACCAGCAACGAATGAGAGAGAATTCCTATTTTTTCATACCCCTGTCAGCATTTGATGTTGTCAGTGATCTGGATGTTGGCCATTTGAATAGGTATGTAGTGATATGTCGTTGTTTTAATTTGCGTTTTCCTGATGACATGTGATGTGGAGCATCTTTTCATATGTTTATCTGTATCCATCTGTATATCTTCTTTGGTAAGCTGTCTGTTAAGGTCTTTGGCCCTTTTTTTTTTTTTTTTAAATATTCATTTATTTATTTGAGAGAGCACCAGTGGAGGGAGAGGCAGAGGGAGAGGATCTCAAGCAGATTCCCTGCTGAGAGGGGAGTGCAATGCGAGGCTTGATCCCATGACCCATGAGATCATGACCTGAGCGGAAATCACGAGTCAGACACTCAGCCAACTGAGCCACACAGGTGCCCCTTTGGCCCATTTTTTAATTGGGTTGTTTATTTTCTTTTAATTGAGTTTTCAGAGTTTTTGTATATTTTAGATATATATTTTGCTTTATCAGATGTGTCTTTTGCATATATTTTCTGCCAGTCTGTGGCTTGCCTTCTCATTTCCTTGATACTGATTTTCACAGAGAAGTAGTTTTTAATTTTAACAAGTGTGGCTTATTATTTCTTTAATAAATTGTGTACCTTTCGTTATTGTATCTAAAAAATTTATCACCAAACTCAAGATGATCTAGATTTTCTCCTATGTTACCTTCCAGGAGTTTTGTTTTTTTAAGTAGGCTCCACACCCAGCATGGAGCCCAACAAGGGGCTTGAACTCACAACCCTGAGATTAAGACTTGCCCTAATATCAAGAGGCAGACACTTAACTGACTGAGCCACCCAGGTACCCCTACTTTTTAGGAGTTTTATAGTTTGGCTTTTATATTTATGTTTTTGATCCATTTTGAGTTAATTTTTGTGGAGAGTGTAAGCTCTGTGTCTAGATTTTTTTTTTTTTTTTTTTTTTTTGCATATGAAATGTCCATCTGTTTCAGCACCATTTGTTGAAAGGATCGTCTTTGGTCCATTGTATTGCCTTTGCTCCTTTGTTAAAGATCAGTTGACTCTATTTATGAGGGTCTACTTCTGGGCTCTCTATCCTGTCCCATTGACTTTTTTTTGTCTGTTCTTTAACCAATACTACATTGTCTTTTTTTTTTTTTTAAGATTTTATTTTATTTATTTATTCATGAGAGACACAGAGAGAGGCAGAGACACAAGCAAAGGGAGAAGCGGGCTCCATGCAGGGAGCCCGATGTGGGACTCTTGATCCCAGGACTGGGATCACACTCTGAGCCGAAGGCAGATGCTCAACCATTGAGCCACCCAGGCGTCCCTACATTGTCTTGATTACTGTAGCTTTAGAGTATATCTCGAAGTTAGATAGTGTCAGTCCATCAACATTGTTCTCCTTCAATGTTGTTTTGGGTATTCTGGGTCTTTTGCCTCTTTGAGGCATTTGAACTTTAGAATCAGTTTGTTGACATCCACAGAATAAATCACTGAGATTTTGATTGAGAGTGCATTGAATCTGTAAAGTTGGGAAGAACTGACATCTTGACAATATTTAGTATTCTTATCCATGAATATGGAATCTCTCTCTGTTTACTTAGTTCTTCTATGATTTCATTCATTGGAGTTCTGTAATATTCCTCATAGAGATCTCGTACATATTTTGTTAGACTTATACCTAAGTATTTCATTTTAGGGTGTGCTAATGTAAATGGTATTGTGTTTTTAATTTCAAATTCTACTTATTTATTTATTTTTCTACTTATTTATTGATGGTATATAAAAAAACAGTTGAGGGGCATCTGGGTGACTCAGTCAGTTGGATGTTTGACTCTTGATTTTACCTTGGGTCACAGTCTCAGGGTCATGGGATCCGCCAGATGTTGAGCTCTGTGCTCAGCAGGGTATCTGCTTGGGATTCTCTCTTTCTTTCTAACCTCCCCCCTACCCCCAGACACACACTCACTGACTTTTTCTCTCTAAAATAAATAAACCTTTTAAAAAAGCATTTGACCTTTGTATATTAACCTTGTATACTGCAACTTTACTGTAATCACATAATAATTTAAGGAGGGTTTTTCTGTTGATTTTTTTGGATTTTCTACATAGATGATTATGCCATCTAACAAAGACCATCTTATTTCTTCCATCCCAATCTATATACCTTTTATTTCCTTTTCTTGTCTTACTGCATTAGCTAGGACATGCAGTACAGTGTTGAAAAGGATTAGTGAATCCTTGCCTTGTACCTGATCTTAGTGAGAAAGCTTTAAGTTTCTCAACATTAAGTATGATGTTAGCTGTTCGTTGGTTTTTTGTGGGTTTTTCTTTTTAAAGATATTTGTTTGTTTCAGAGAGAGAACATGCAGTGGTAGGGAGGAGCAGAGGGAGAGGGAGAAGCAAACTCCCCACTGAGCAGGGAGCCTGATGTGGGGCTGAGTCCCAGGACCCCAGGATTATGACCTGAGCTTCTACCCAGGCACCCCTGTACATTTGTTTGTAGATGTTCTTTAATCAAATTGAGGAAGTTCTTCTCTATTCTTAGTTTGCTGAGTTTTTATCAGCAGTGTAGGATTTTATCAAATGCTTTTTCTGCATCTACTGATCATGTGATTTTTCTTCTTTACCCTGCTGATGTTATAGATTACATTAATTGATTTTTGGATGTTAAACCATCCTTGCATATGATATATAATTCTTTTTACACATTGTTAGATTCTATTTACTTCTTTTGTTGAGGATTCCTTTTTAAAGATGTATTTATTTATTTTAGAGACAGAGAGCATTCATGCACATGCATGAAGGGCAGAGGGGGAAGGGAGAGAATCCTTAAGCAGACTCCTCACTGAGCACAGAGCCCAACGCATGGCTTGAGATCATGACCTGACCCAAAATCAAGAGTCAGGTGCTCAACCAACTGAGCCACCCAAGTGCCCCAATGTTGAGGATTTTTGCATTCATGTTCATGACAGACATTGGTCTGTGGTTTCTTTTCTTTTTAAATTTAATTTTTTAAATGATTTTATTTATTTATTCATGAGAGACAGAGAGGCAGAAACACAGGCAGAGGAAGAAGCAGACTCTCTGTGGGGAGCCTGATGTGGGACTTGATCCCAGGACCCTGGGATCATGCCCTGAGCTAAAGGCAGACAGACACTCAACCCACTGAGCCACCCAGGTACCCCTAATTTAAATTTTAAAAAAGATTGTTGGGCAGTCCAGGTGGCTCAGTGGTTTGGTGCAGCCTTCAGCCCAGAGCGTGATCATGGAAACCTGGGATCGAGTCCCACATTGGGCTCCCTGCATGGAGCCTGCTTCTCCCTCTGCCTGTGTCTCTGCCTCTTTCTGTGTGTGTGTGTGTGTGTGTGTGTGTGTGTGTGTGTCTCATGAATAAATAAATAAAATTTAAAAAAATTAAAAAGATTATTTATTTATTTGTTTATTTATTTTATTTGAGAGAGAGATTGCTCAAACAGGAAGAGGAACAGAGGGAGAGGGACAAGCAGACTCTATTCTCATCAGGGTTCAATCCCATGACTCTGAGATCGTGACCTGAGCTGAAATCATGAGTTGGACACTTAACAACCCAGGTGTCCTTTTGTTTCTTTTCTTATAAAGTCTTTGTCTGGTTTTATGGTAATGCTGGCCTCATAGAATAAGTTAGGGAATATTCCCTCTACTTCTGTCCTCTGGAGGAGATTATAGAGAATTGGTATGATTTTTTTTCCCCTAAATATTTGGTATATTTCACCATTGAACCCATCTGGGCTTTTCTGTTTTGGAAGACTGTTAATTATTAATTCAGTCTGCTTAATAGATACAGGCCTATTCAGATGGTCCATTTCTTCTTGTGTAAGTTTTGGCAGATTGTGCTTTCTAAGGAACTGGTCGATTTCATCTAGGTTATCAACTTTGGGGGCATAGAATTGTTCATAATATTCCTTTATTAGCCTTTTACTGTCCATGGAATCTGTAGTGACACTCTCTCTTTCATTTTATGATGTTAGTAATTTCTATCTTCTCTTGTTCTGAATTAGCTGATCTAGAGGTTTATTGATTTAAAGATTTTATTTATTTATTAATGAGAGACATAGACAGAAGGCAGAGACATAGGCAGAGGGAGAAGCAGGGTCCTCACACGGAGCCTGATGTGGGTGGGACTCGATCCCTGAACTCCAGGATCACATCCTTGGTTGGGATCACGCCCTGAGCCAAAAGCAGATGCTCAACCACTGAGGCACCCAGGTGCCCCTTGTTTTTAATTTCTAATGTCATTGATTTCTGCTCCAATTTTTTTTTCTTCTGCTTACGTTGGATTTTTTTTTTTTTTAATTTTTAAAAAAGATTTTATTTGTTTATTTGACAGAAAGAGAACACAAGCAGGGAGAGCTGCAGTCCAGGGGAGAGGGAGAGGCAGGCTCCTCACTGAGCAGGGAGCCCAACATGAGGCCTGATCCGAAGGCAGATGCCCAACAGACTGAGCCACTCAGGCGCCCCTGCTTACTTTGGATTTAATTTGCTCTTCATTCTTTAGTTTCCTAAGGTGGAAGCTCTGATTACTGATTTTAGATTGCTCTTTTTTTTTTCTAATAAATCCGCTCATATTATAAACTTCCCTCTAAGCCCTGCTTTTATGCATCCCACAAATTCTGATAAGTTGTAGTTTTATTTTCATTTGGTTCAAAGCATGTTTTTTAAATTTTATTTATTTATTTATGAAAGACACGGAGAGAGAGGCAGAGACACAGGCAGAGGGAGAAGCAGGCTCCATGCAGGGAGCCCGATGCGGGACCCGATCCGGGGTCTCCAGGATCAGGCCCTGGGCCAAAGGCAGGCGCCAAACTGCTGAGCCACCTAGGGATCCCCAGGTTCAAAATATTTTTGAATTTCTCTTGAGATTTCTATTTATTCTTTAACCCATGTGTTATTTAGAAATGTTTTATTTAGGAGCGCCTGCCTGGCTCACTTGGGCGAGCATGTGACTCTTGATCCTGGGGTCATGAGCTTGATCCTTACATTGGGTTTAGACATTACTTAAATAAATAAAACTTAAAAAAAAATGAAATGTATTATATAATTCCAAGTATTTGGGGATTTTTCAGCTATCTTTCTGCTATTGATTTCTAGTTTAATTCTGTTGTGATCTGAGAGCAGACATGGTAAGGTTGCTGTTCTTTTAGATTTGTTAAGGTGTGTTATATGGCCCAGAATGTGGTCTCTCTTGTTGAATGTTCCTTACATGTGATCTTGAGAAGAGTGTGTAATCTGATATTCTTGGATAAAGTTGGTTTGGTGGTTTTTGTTTTTGTTTTTAAGATTTAATTTATTTATTTGAGAGAGAGCACAAGCAGGGGGAGGGGCAAAGAGAGAGGGACAAGCAGAGACTCCCTGCCAAGTGGGAAGCCTGATGCAGGACTCAATCTCAGGACCCCAAGACCATGACCTGAGCTGAAATCAAGAGTTGGACGCTTAACCAACTGAGCCCCTTGGATGAAGTTTTCTATAGATGTCGATTAAATCTAGTTGACTGATAGTACTCTTGAATTCATCTGTGTCCTGATTGATTTTCTGACTACTGGATTTGTCCATTTCTGATAGAACAGTGTTAAAGTCTCCAGTTAGAGTAGTAGATTCACCCGTTTCTCTTTCTCATCAGTTTTGTTCTCACATATTTTGATACTCTCTTGTTAGGCACATAGTATTAAGGATTATTTTGTCTTGGAGTATTGATCCTCTTTTTTAAAAAAATAAATGTGATTTTTAAAAAAAGATTTATTTATTTGAGAGAGCAGGGATGGGACAGAGGAAGAGGCACCCAACAGGAGGCTCGATCCTAAGACCCTGAGAACATGACCTGAGCCCAAATCAAGAGTCAGACTCTTATTTTTTTTTTTAAGATTTTATTTATTTATTCATGAGAGACACAGAGAGAGAGAGAGAGAGAAAGAGAGAGAGGCAGAGACACAGGCAGAGAGAGAAGCAGGCTCCATGCAGGGAGCCTGATGTGGGACTGGATCCCAGGACTCCGGGATCATACCCCGAGCCAAAGGCAGACGCTCAACTGCTGAGCCATCCGGGCATCCCAAGAGTCAAATTCTTAACCAGCTGAGGCACCCAGGCACCCTTGACCCCTTTATGATTATGTAATGACTTTTTTTATTCCTAATAATGTTCCTTGCTCTGAGTCTGCTCTCTGAAATTAATAAAGCTACTCTCACATTCTTTTTTCTTTTTTGGGATTTTATTTATTCATGAGGGACAGAGAGAGAGAGAAGCACAGAGACAGGCAGAGGGAGAAGCAGGCTCCATGCAGGGAGCCCGATGCAGGGACTCGATCCCAGGTCTCCAGGATCAGGCCCTGGGCCAAAGGCAGCGCTAAACTGCTGAGCCACCTGGGCTGCCCCAGAATAAATTCTTAATATCAAAATCCTCGGTTTAATCATCATATAGATAATGTGGGATCTAGTAAAGATTGGAGTTATGCTACCACAAACCAAGGAGCACCAGAGATTGCTAGCAAACCCCAGAAGCTAAGAGGTGAGCATGGAATAGATTGTCCCTTACATCTTCAGAAGGAATCAGCTCTGCTGATATTTTGATTTCAGACTTCTGACCTATAGAATTGTGAGACAATAAATTTGTTGTTTCGGGGCTGCTTTAGCAAACTAAAATAGGAACCATTATCAGCTTACCACACTATGGTTGAAATCTGTTTTTTGCTATAGTGAGTTGTTTACCAAGAAGTGAGGACTAGGAGTACCAGAGTCTTCGTTCCTCCCTGACACCCATCGGTATACTTATGCTTATCCATCAGTATTTATGCTTAATGGCCTTTTTATTTATCCTTTCTCTCCTCTCTTTCCTTAACAGATGGGGTTGTTGTAATGTGATATGAAGGTTAATAGGATCCCATTACTACCTCCTGGTTTGTCTACATTCTGATATAATAGGATGGGAGGTTCTATATAATTGGAACAATTTGTTATCATTTTAGACCACAATCAAAAATTGAATATGGATTTTTCACAAATGTCTCTAGTGGAGACTTGGTGCACACAAAGGATCTGTTGCAAGAATAAAACCAAGGCATTAATTTTGTATATTTTGCCAGGTGTCTCTTACCTTGAGTAAGATGGGAGACAGGTTTCCAGAAATTAGCCAGCCCATGAATAATTTTCTCAGTTCATTCAGACTCCTATTAGCTTTTGTGGATTTATTTTAATAAAAAATACTTGAATACCTGCAATATGTTAGATAGTAGTACAGAAAGATGTACAAGACATAAAAGTACTCACTGTCTCATAAGGGAGTCAGACACATAAAAATTAATTACATTGTAATATGATAACTGTAATAATATAAGTATTTGCAAGTTCAAACAGGTCTGGTAGACATCAGGGAAGGTTTCTGGAAAGAGGTGATGTTTTAACTTGTTTAGGAAGATAAATAAAAATTTGCTTAAAAAAATTTTTTTTTGCCAGAGAAAATAGAAAATATTAGAGAAGAATATTCCACACATAAGAGAACAGCAGACAATAAAGCATGAAACTGCAGGTAGCATGATATTGATGGAACACAGATTGTGGTAGAGAGCAACAGGAGATGAGGCTGGAAGGGCTAGCAGGGGCGATGTCGCCAGCACCTGATATTGCTGCTGTAGTGGATCACTATGACAGTCAAGAAGCATGTGGATAAGTGTTAGTGGTAGACAGCATAGGTCCCATTCTTTCCCCCTGCCTGTCTGCTTTCTTTTATTTGTTTTTTAAGATTTTATTTGTTTGTTTGTTTATTTATTTATTTATTTATTGGGAGAGAGAGTATAAGCAGGGGAAGCCGCAGAGGTCGGGGGAGCTCCATGTGGGGTTTGATCCCAGGATCTTGGCTGGGATCATGACCTGAACCAAAAGCAGATGCTTAATTGACTGAGCCATCAAGACACTCTGCCTGTGTTCTTTAATGTAGACCTCTGTTCAGTAGCCAGCATTTGAAGAAAATATCTCGTTATGGCTAAAAAACCCGCCCAGAATATAAGGAATTTCCCATTTGCTTGGTTTTATTTCAGAGCTTTCCAAGTTAGACACAAAGATATTCAGCTGAATGTATCAGTAAGTCAGGGTAGGAATTTCTTTCTGTATTAATTTAAGGTGCTGGAGGCAGAATCAAATCTTTGTCTATTTCTTTATTAGCCTGTAACCCCTTCTGTAGTTGCTAAGGCTCTGGATAGTTAAGTTTTGATGGTTTGAAACAAAAACATATTGCTGCATTTGTAAGTGAGAGAATGAGTGTAATCCTGTGAGTTTGCCCCAACCATTACAACACTCAGTTTTGAAGTTTTGGAAACTGAGATACCTACATCTTTGTATCTTTTCCCCTTCCTTTCTCTTCCACCCTTGTCCTTTCCTCCCTTTCTCCTCTCTTTCTGTGTCCCCCTGTCTCTTTTTTAGGTTCAGTTTTTCTTTTGGCTGAACTGTTACAGTGCCAGATTGTGTCCTTAAAGGGGCAGAATTTTGGCTATTACAGGCTCTGTAGTGTGATTCATAGTAGATGCTCTGTTCAGCTCATTGTAAGAGTTCAGAATCTCCTGTGTTACCAGGAAGTGTTTATTCTTTTTCCATAATGAAATTTTCAGCAGCCCAGCAGAAAAACACAATATAGTAGATTATCCCAACTTTGATGGTTAAGATCCACACTGTTTACACTGTATCTTTGTCTTTCTCACCCAGGCATGACAACCTTACTATGTGGCAAAATAGAAGATAAAAGTCATTTTATCTTCTAATTCGATGTCTTGTTCAAGGGCTCTGTATACTTCATAATATCCTGATAAGAATTTAGGAAGAGAGATCAGATTGAAAAACATAAATGTGTAATGTCAGAACTTACTAGGACTTTGTGATAATCATTTTGACCCAAAAAGCTTCCCTTGCTTTGTTAAGACCCAAAGTTATCCCTTTGGGAACTTTTAATAGTACCCTAACTAAGTGGTTACATCTGGAAAGTAGAATACTAAAAGGTCTACCATTAGGCAGGCACTATGGAGAAAGCAATTAGCCATGTAACTGACATAGGACCAAGCCCTGCTGAATTGCTGTTGGGATTTCTCTGCTCCTTGGCACAAGTCCTTTAAAGTTTGTTGAGCATAAGGGGTATCTGGGTGGCACAGTTCCTTAGGCTGTTAAGCATCTGACTCTTGATCCCAGCTCAGATCCTGATAATCAGGGTCATAAATTCAACCCCTGCATTGAAAAAAAAAAAAAAAAAGTAAAGTGGTTGAACATTTAATCCATCCAAGTAAGTCCTCACTATCTGAAGAAAGGTAGTGGGTCTATTGTTTATTCTTAAGCACAGTTCCCAAGAGTGCCCTGGCGTTTAATACAGAGCCAGTCGCCAGTCGTTAGGTATTTGAGGGAGAAAGGCAGCCAGGAATAAAAGATGTGGGTCAGCCTAAAACTCCCTGTGTTACTGAAGAAGATCTTTAACTGCCTCGGGTTCAAGAGCAGCATGACAAGGTGCCTCTCTCTTACCATTTTGTCCTTCCCTAAAGTGTATAGCCATTGTTTGTAAGAACCCTGTGGCAATAAGTGGTGATGAGATGAAGTAATTTATTTGGTATACTATGTGAAAGTGAAAATGGAATTCTGCATTAAGGTACAACTGATAAATATTCATGAAGATGTAGAATGAGATACTGTCTTCCATATTCCATTTTCAGGTTCCTTAAATAGAAAATGAGGAAGAATCTATATATCCTGAAATTCATCATGTATTGGTTAGGAATAGTTTCAGCTGCAACTCCTTCCTATAACTTAAAACTTTGTGAACACTCGTACATAAGAAGTCTAGGATTAGGACTGTATGCAGCTCAGCAAGGTTTTTGAGAACCTGGATTCTTTCTGCCTTTCTGCTCCACCATTTTTAGCATTTACCTTTTAGTCTTGATTTTGTTGCCTCACAGTCCAAGGATGAGCAAGAAAAGAAGTAGCACCAGGAACTTTCCCCTTTTAGTTTCCCTTTTTTAAGGAAACAAAAGCTTTACCAGAAGTGTAGTCTTTTATCCCAACCCTCAGTGGATTTCTATGGCCTAAACTGTGTGACAGCTTTAATCTTAGCTGCATGGGAGGCTGAGGAAGTGACTATCTGGCTTTTCAGCATTTATTGTGGGAGGCAAACAAGGAGAAGGGTTGTGAATGGGGGTTGGGTTAAAAAACTATAGTGTCTTCCTCAGACCTATTACCTCTTCCCTATCTCTGCTCCACTTACACCCTTTTCCCCCAGGCAATCCAGTATGTAAGGCTTTAGATGACAGCAGTCTTTTCAGGCCCAGAGAGGTCTGATAAGCTATACAGATTTCCAGTTTTATTTTACTTTATTATTATTATTATTATTTTTAAAAGATTTATTTATTTATTCATGATAGACACAGAGAGAGAGAGAGAGGCAGAGACACAGGCAGAGGGAGAAGCAGGCTCCACGCTGGGAGCCCGACGCGGGACTCAATCCCGGGACTCCAGGATTGTGCCCTGGGCCAAAGGCAGGTGCCAAACCGCTGAGCCACCCAGGGATCCCCAGATTTCCAGTTTTAAAGTCATTGGACCCAGAATTTAGTTTATGGCCTTACTGGAAAAAGTCACAGGGAATGTTATTGAGAGGGAGTGATTCTGGGAAGGCGGCAGAGTAGGAAGCACCAGGAATTGGTCTCCCCACCTAGAGGACAATCTGATAGAACTATTTGGGAATTCTGGAGTCTGTCAGAGGCTTGCAACTTACAGGGAGAAAAGATTAGAAGGTAAATTGTGATTAATTCTTGTCAATTTCAGCTCAGCACAGCATTGCCTACTCTCCTCCACACCCAGCCAGGACCCAGGCAGCTGTGCATGTGTTCTGAGAGCAGCTTATACGCAGCGTATGGGAGCTAGGGTGGGCAGAAAGGACCCTGTCTTCCAAATATCAGTTTGCTGCTCTCATTGCTTGATTGTTGCTTCTGATTGTAGAGGTGTAGACGGGTAGTTAGCCATTTTTGTTGCACCTCCCCTCATTATCACCAGTGCCTCCCCATCTGGTTGAAGTGACTTCCAGGGGGGGTTTAAAGGGCCTGCACCTTCTCTCCTCATTATTCTTCACTTTTTCCTCTTTTGGGAGCCAGACATTAAAGACTAGGGCCCTCAGAAACAACTGCAAAATAAAATTAGAAAGTGACTGTGTGAGCCCAGGGAAAGGCTCAGAAAAGACCTAAGAAGATAAATTTATTCTTCAGGCTGATACTCAGCACAGAGACACCCCACATCAATCAAAAACACAAAAACAATAATAAAAATCAACAAGGCTTGGGAAAGGGGAAGAATCTGATTTCCAGAGTTACTACTTTGTTAAACCGATTCAAATGCCCAGTGTTGGGGCACCTGGTTGGCTCAGTCAGTGGAACATGCAACTCGATCTTAGGGTTGTAAGTTTGAGCCCCATGTTGGGTATAGAGGTTACTTACAGAATAAAATCTTAAAAAAAATAATACCCAGGGTTCAAAAACAACAACAAAAAAATCACAAGACATACAAAGGAACAGCAAAGTATGGCCTGTTTGAAGGAAAAAATGAATCAACAGAAACTCCCTGAAAAAGACCTGATAGCAGATCCACTAGACAAAGACTTAAAAACAACTGTCTTAAAAGATTATACAAAGAACTAAAGGAAGATGTAGCAAAAGTTAAGAAAACAGGCACCAGGGCAGCCTGGGTGGCTCAGCGGTTTAGCGCCACCTTCAGCCCAGGGCTTGAGCCTGGAGACCCAGGATCAAGTCCCGCATCGGGCTCCCTGCATGGAGCCTGCTTCTCCTTCTGCCTCTGTCTCTGCCTCTCTCTCTCTCTCTCTCTCTCTCTCTCTCCCTTTCTCATGAGTAAACAAAATCTTAAGAAAGAAAGAAAAAAAAAAAAAAAACGGGCACCTTGGTGGCTCCATCAGTTAAGTGTCTGCTTTCAGCTCAAGTCATTATCCCAGGGTCCTGGGATTGAGCCCCACATCACACTCCCTCTACTGTGCATGCACATGCTCTCTTTCTCTCTCTCGAATAAATAAATATTTTTTTAAAAAAGTTAAGAAAACAGTATGTGAACAAATGGAAATATCAATAAGAGATAGAAAACCTAAAAAGAAACCAAAAAGAAGTTCTGGAACTGAAAAGTACAACAACTGAAATGAAAAATTGATTAGAGGGATTTGAAGGTAGATTTGAGGAGGCAGAAACAAGGATCTGCAAACTTGAAAATTGGAGAACGGAAGTTATTAAGTGTGAGGAACAGAAAATAAAAAGATTGAAGAAAAGCAAACAGACCTAGAGGACCTGTATGATACAACTCAGTAGACCAACATACACATTATGGTAGTCCTGGAAGAAGAAAGAGAGAAAAGGGCAGAGAGGATATTTGGGGAAGTTATGGCAGAACACTTTCTGAATCTGATGAAAGACATGACTTATAAATATTCAAGAATCTCAGCAAACTGCAGGTAAGATGAACTCAAAGAGACTTAGACCAAGACACATTAAAAACAAACTTTGAAAAAACAAAAACAGAATCTTGAAAGCAGCAAAAAGGAAGTGAATCATCACATACAAAGAATTCTCCGTAAGATTATCAGATTTCTGATCAGAAACTTTGGAGGCCATAAGACAGTGGGCTGATATATGCAAAGTAAAAGAAAACAATTTCCAATTGAAGATCCTGTATCCAGCAAGACTGCCCTTTAAAGTGAGGCAGAAGTACCTGGCTAACTCAGTCAATGGAGTACACGATTCTTGATCTTGGGGTTGTGAGTTTGAACCCCATATTAGGTACAGCGATTACTTAAAAAATAAAATCTTAAAAAATAAAAGTGAGGGAGAAATTACAACATTCCCAGATAAACTAAGGCTGAGGGAGTTCCTGACCACCAGACCTTACTTGAAAAAAAATACTTAGGGAGTCCTGCAAGAGGAAGTGAAAGGATTCTAGTCAGTAACCCAAATTATAAAAAATTCCATTTACAGTTGCATCCAAAAGAATAAAATACTTAGGAATTAACTTAACCAAAGAGGTGAAAGACCTGGACAATGAAAACTGCAAAAAAATGCTGAAAGAACTTAAAGAAGATGTAAATAAATGGAAACACATCCCATGTTCATGCAATGGGAGACTTAATATTGTTAAAATATCAAAATTACCCAAAGCAATAAGGTTCAATGCAATATCTATCAAAATCCCAATAACATTTTTTTATTAATAGAAAACCCATCCTAAAATTCATATATAATCACAAGGGACCTTGAATGACAAAAGCAATCTTGAAAAAGAACAAAATTAGAGAACTCACACTTCCTGATTTCAAAACTTACTACAAAGCTACAGTAATCAAAACATTGTAGTATTGGCATAAAAACAGACATATAGGCCAATGGAATAGAATAAAGATCCCCAAAATAATTCCTTACATATGTGGTCAAATGAATTTAGACAAGGGTGTCAGGACCATTCAGTGGAGAAAGAACAGTCTTTTCAAGAAATGGTGCTAGGAAAACTGGATCTCCACATGCAAAAGAATAAAGTTGGACCCCTAACACCATATGTAAAAATTAACTAAAAATGGATCAGGGACCAGAATGTAAGATCTAAAACAATAAATTCTTAGAAGAAAACATAGGAAAAAGGCTTCATGACACTGGGTTTGGCAGTGATTTCTTGGAAAATAAAAACATAGACACATTAAACATTAAAATTTAAAAATTTTGTGCATTAAAAGACACTGTTAGAGGCACCTGGCTGGCTCATTTGATAGAGCATGCGACTCTTGATCTTGGGGTCATGAATTTCAGCTCCACGTTGGGCATGGAGCCTACTTTAAAAAAAAAATAATAGTAATTTTTTTTTTTTTAAAGACACTGTCAGAGGTGAGTGGGTGGATGGATTAAATAGGTGATGGGGATTAAGGAGGGCATGTGTGATTTGTACCAGCTGTTGTAAGGAAGTTTTGAATCACTATGCTGTACACCTGAAACTAATATTACATTGTTACCTAATTGGAATTTGAATAAAAAAATTTTTTTAAATAAAAATTACATACAAATAAAAAATGAAATGACATATCCTTTAAAAAAAGATACTGTCCACAATATAAAAAGACAGCACACACAATAGGAGAAAATATTTGCAAATCATATATCTAATAAGGGATTAATACCCAGTGTGTATAGAGAACCTTAAAACTCAACAGCAAAACAACAGCTTGATTGAAAAATGGGTAAAGGACTTGAATAGACCTTTTTCCTGAAAAAGATATACAGATGGCAAATGAGCACATGAAAAGATGCTAAACATTACTAATCATTAAGGGAATGCAAACCAAAACTACAGTGAACTAACCACAATGGTGTGAACCCATTAAGATGGCTACTTTTTTTTTTTTAAGGTTGTGGTTGGTGGTGGTGGTGATGGGTTTTGTTTTGTTTTGTTTGTTTGTTTTTTTAACAGGAGTACAAGGCAGGAGTGGCAGAATGGCAGGCAGAGGGAAAGGGAGAAGCAGGCTCCTCGCTGAGCAAGAGTCCAACCTGGGGCTCCATCCCAGGACCCTAGGATCATGACCTGAGCCAAAGGCAGACACTGAACTGACTGAGCCACCCAAGCACCCCATAATGGCTACTTTAAAATAAACAAACAGGGGCAGCTTTGTAGCTCAGTTGGTTAAGCATCTGCCTTCGGCTCAGGTCAGTCCCAGGTTGGACTCCTTGCTCAGTGAGGAGCCTGCTTCACCCTCTCCCTACTCTTTGTATACATGCTGTCTCTCTCTCTCTCTCAATTAAATAAATAAAACCTTAAAAAAAAAAAAAAGACAGGAAAGAACAAGTGTTGATAAGGATGAGGAGAAATGGGAAACCTTGTGCACTGTTGATGGGAATATAAAATGGTACAGCCAATGTGGGAAACCAGTATGGTGATTACTTAACAAATTTAAAATAGAATTACCATATGATTCGGCAATTCTAATTCTGGGTATATACCCCAAAGATTTGAAAGCAGGGTCTTAAAGAGATAGTTGTACACCTATATTTATAGGTACATTATTCACAGTAGCTAAAATGTGGAAACACCTCATGTTCATCAGGACTGATGACTGGATAAACAAAATTTGGTAATGGAATATTATTCAGCCTTAGAAAGGAAGGAAATTCTGCAGTATACCACAATATGGATGAACTTTGAAGACATGCTAAATAAGTCATTAAAACAAATATTCCACTTACACGAGGTACTTAGTGTAGTCAGAATCATAAACACAAAGTATCAGTAATTAACAGGGGCTGAGAGAAGGGGCAATGGGAAGTTATTGTTTAGTAGGTTTATTTTTTTTTTTTAAGATTTTATTTATTTATTTATGATACACAGAGAGAAAGAGAGAGGCAGAGACACAGGCAGAGGGAGAAGCAGGCTCCATGCAGGAAGCCCAACATGGGACTGGATCCCGGGTCTCCACCATCAGGCCCTGGGCTGAAGGCGGCGCTAAACCACTGAGCCACCCGGGCTGCCCTGTTTAGTAGGTTTAGAGTTTAGTTTTACGAGATGAAGAGTTATAGGGATGGATGATAGTGATGGTTGCAAAATAGTGTGAATGTATTTAATAGCACTGGACTATACACTTAAAAATGGTTCAAATGGTTACAATGGTAACTTTTATGTGTATTTTGCCACAATAAAAAATTAAAAAAGAGAAGATACATGCTTACTAGTTTACTGTACACTTACAAATGGCTACAGTGGTAACTTTTATGTTATATGTGTTTTGCCACAATAAATAAAAAATTTAAAAAGAGAAGATATATGCTTACTGGTTTACTGTGATACTAGGGAATCCCACAGAAAAAGAAGTTGAGATGACTAGGACTTTGGCTAAGTATATTGAAACTTGAAATAAGATTATATTTCTCAGTTGCATTGAGCAACAAGCAGAATTTAAAAACAAAATACCTAACCTTTCCCAGCTTAAACTGGTAAGAAATCACATTTGCCACCCTCTTTCCTACACTGCTCAATCCCTGTAGGAGTTGGCCTATATGGCCTTTGGAGCTTAATTTGCATTTTGCTCTGATTTATTGGGTACCTGCAACTTACTTGGCACAAGACCCCACTTGTGGGGTCATGATTTTTCACATTGTCATAAACAAAAGGAAGGAACATGGAACCAAAATTAAAGTGAGTGATCAGGTATGGCTGAGTGTTTAAGACTTCTGCAATTAGAGGAATAGTTGTATTAATCTGAATGATGGAGAATAAGCATTGATATTAATCTCAGATCTTAACAGTGAAGATCTAGCAATTCATTGTCAACTGTGGTTTTAATATTCTTCCTTCCACCACCTGATTTGTTGACTAGATTGTAATCAACCTTTTCCTCTTGTCAGATACTCCAAGGTACATTTTATAAAAGAAAGAATCCAGTTCTTTTTTTTTTTTTTTTTTTTTTTTTTTTTTTTTAATTTTTTTTTAATTTTTATTTATTTATGATAGTCATACAGAGAGAAAGAGAGAGGCAGAGACACAGGCGGAGGGAGAAGCAGGCTCCATGCACCGGGAGCCCGATGTGGGATTCGATCCCGGGTCTCCAGGATTGCGCCCTGGGCCAAAGGCAGGCGCCAAACCGCTGCGCCACCCAGGGATCCCAAGAATCCAGTTCTTGATACTGCTTTGACTACTATGGTATGCTGATATTGTGCCCTATAAAATTCAAGTAATTGGGATCCTAAAATACAGTGCTTGAAAGGATGTAGTTAAAATTACCACTAGTTGTTTGGGGAGTGAAGAGAGAAAAGATTGCTGTTTCTGAATTTGACACCTTTTGCACAAAACATTTTAATTGGTAGTAGAATAAAGTTCAGCAAGGGACTGTTACCTGAAGAAAGTGAACTGACCCATAGACATGGTATCGATGTCCTTTCATACAGCAGCAGTGTAACTCCAGCATGCTGAAGATGCCTTTCTGTAATAAAGGGAATTTGGTGTCTTACAAAATAGTAGAGTGGATACACAAATTTTTAACTTACTAGAGTAATGACGTATACTTTGAAAATGAAAATGGAAAGGCAGCAGATCACTCTGAAAGTGTGTCCTGTTAAAGTCTTAGGACCCAAAGGCAATAAAGTTTTTGAACAGTTATTTTCATACCACTATATAAAATTTGACCCAACCAGTCAAACAGGAATTTACTGAGTACTGTGTACTCACCACTAGGCCAAGCCCCAAAAATGGGGCAAGTGAGAGGGTAAAAAATAAGTATAGGATACATTTTTAATCCTCCAGTGGTTTACAGTATACTTTTTTTTAAGGTTTATTTATTTTTTTAAACGTAACTGATTTAATGAGCCATTTGCAGTTTCACTGTGCCAGCCATGCGTACCTAGACATGCATGGCTCAATCTTTGAGACAAGCATATTCTACTGGCAGGATCAGCCAGGTATTATTTATTTATTCATGAGACACACACAGACAGAGGCAGAGACCTAGGCAGAGGGAGAAGCAGGCTCCCTGCAAGGAGCCCGATGATGGGACTCGATCTTGGGACTCCAGGATCATGACCTGAGCCGAAGGCAGATGCTTAACCACTGAGCCATCCCTGCAGTATACTTTTAAGGATAACACTGTGAGACTACATAGACCAAAATTCTAAATTACGTTTACAAAACATTGAAGTATCACACAAATTTGGGAGAGATGGATTGCTAAAGAGGCATGAGAGAAGTTTTCAAAAAGCAATCGAATTTCAACTGGGCTTTGGAAAAATGGTAGGATTTGAATGAACAGAGGAGAGAGAGGAAGACATGGCTGAGAATAGGCAAATTGTGTGAGGGCACAAAACTGAAAACAAGTAGACTGCAGATCAGTAGAGAGTGTGACCTGGATAGAAAATATCAGTGGAAGAATAGGAAAAAATAAAGTCATAAAAATACAAGAGGACAGAAAACTAATGCATTTTATACTCCTTTAAAATCACCTTTGGAAATGATTTCAACCCCCTTCTCCTCAGAATCAAGAAATTATTTTCAGTGATTTAAATCCCCTTTGTTGCCATTTTGATTTTTTTCTTGTTAATTTTTGAAATTGTATTTGTTTCTTATTCTAAGCACCTCACATTAAAATATTCTTGGTCCTGTATGGACCCAGCCTCTAGTTCCATTGGAAAGATTGGGTATTTACCCACTCCCCTTCTGGATATAATGAAAATACTCCCACCACTGTACACTGGATAAGAATTTTGTTAAGTTTAGGGATGCTTTGTAGCTCTTTGGTAGTATATGCTAATTGGCATTTATTCAGCATATATTAATTAAATACCTGCCCTGTGTAGGTACTGTTCTAGGTGCTTGGGTTCTTCCATGAACAAAGAGGATCCTTGCTCTTGAGGAACTTCTATTCTACTAGATGGCTTCATTGCTAGACCAACTACCAAATAATGTCTCTGCTCTTAAAATTACTTGTTTTTACAGTGGACTAATTTAGTCAGCTGATAGAATCTCTCTTTAAGACACTCAAACAACCTTCCCCAAACAGAAAATTCCTTACTCCATAGACTGAGGAATTTACTCTAGGTATAATTTGATGGGTTCTCCCCCTTTGGTTTGTCCTCCTTCACTGCCCTGACTACATTTTCTCTTGGAGTATTTTGGGAAGCAGTTTCCTGTTCTTACTTTTCCTCTATAAATTACCTTGCTCACACATGCAGCCTATGAGCTGCCACTGCTGTGGTTGTATTTATTTGTTGAACAATTCTGTACTTTGAAATGATTCATTCAAGAGCCATGAAGCATTCAAAGCAGGATGTGTGACTCATTTAGTAAATAGCAGCATCTTGAAGTAGAGAACAGGAACCTAAGATTGACTAAGGCACAAATGAAAGTTATATTGGCTTTGAGGTGTGTGTATTTAGTCCTTTCCCTTCTCCCATTCCCTACTTTCCCAAACAAAAACAGTCTCTTGCATTGGGAATAGAAGCCCTGTGATGAGGGCGGGAAGCATTAGGACTGTTGTAGATCTCCTTGTTTCTCCTTTCAGAATATGTGATCAATTGAAGAGATTAAATAATGTTCATAAAAAGGTGGATTTTTTTTTTTAAAAAGGTGGATTATTTTTCACCCTTTTTGGCACTGATATCACTGTATTTCAGAGCTTGTTCCCCCTGGGTTTTAGGCTTTCTACGGCTTTTTAGGCAATTTTCTTACATTAAAATATGTCCATCTGTAGATACTGTAATAAAAGAAAGCTATTCTGTCCATGAAGCACAGCCAGACCCAGAGACTTTGGACAAAAGGATAGTTAGGTTTCAGCATAAATGAACTTTTAGATTATCACAAATATAAACTCAGTTCCTTGTATTGTTCCCTGATAATTTAGGCATTCAGGGCTCATTTCCTAATAACTAAAGAGTTCTAATTTGTCTCCTTCCCCAAGTCTGCTCTTCTGAAATAAGGAAAGGGACATGTATTAATCATAGGTCAAGGCATTAGAGCATTTTTAAATGTGAGGCAAATCCACATGGAAACTGGAGCTGCAGTAGCCAAAAAAAACATTTCAGGAATGAATTTGGCCAGGGTTTGAGTGCATATTGCACAGAAATTTCATTGGTCACAATACTTTACCAAGGGTTTAGCTTGAAACTATTATATTTCTAATGCCCATATGCTTGTGCCTGGCTCAGAATCAACAGACAAAAATTTAGCTCTAGTTGGCTTGAGCTCTCCTTTGCCCTGAGCCTTCTCTTCAGTTCTCTTAGTGCTGTTATTTCAAAACGTTTCTGGGAGACTAGTTTAGTGGGATTAAGAAAAGAACTCTCTCTAAATGTTGACTTGTTCAGAGTTATTCTGCAAGGAAAAACTAGTTTTTACTATAATACCTGTCTTGTTTACCTTGAGATTAAAAATGTAGAGAACTACCTGAATACATGCCCTATGCCAGGTATTATACTGTTTTATAGAATTATTTCATTTAAAAGCTTAAGCAAAGAGGGATATGAGGAAGTTTTCTGGGGTTCCTGATCTAGGTTGTGATTACATCAACATTTACTTATATAAAATTTCACACATTGGGCAGCCCAGGTGGCTCAGTGGTTTAGCGCCACCTTTAGTCCAGGGCCTGATCCTTGAGACACGGGATCCAGTCCCACCTCGGGTTCCCTGCATGGAGCCTGCTTCTCCCTCTGCCTGTGTCTCTGCCTCTCTCTCTCTCTCTCTCTCTCTCTCTCTCTCTCTGTCATGAATAAATAAACAATATCTTAAAAAAAACTATATTAAAGATTTTATTTACGAGAGAGAGAGAGAGAGAGAGAGAGAATGAGAGAGACAGACAGGCAGAGGGAGAAGCAGGCTCTGTGCAGGGATCCTGATGCGGAACTCGATCCCGGGTCTCCAGGATCACACTACGGGCTGAAGGCGGCACTAAACCGCTGGGCCACTGGGGGTGCCCAAATAAAATCTTTAAAAAAGGCGAGGGGGGGGGGGAATCCCTGGGTGGCTCAGCGGTTTAGCACCTGCCTTTGGCCCAGGGCGCAATCCTGGAGGCACGGGATCGAGTCTCACGTCGGGCTCCTAGCATGGAGCCTGCTTCTCCTTCCTCCTGTGTCTCTGCCTCTCTCTCTCTCTCTCTGTGTCTATCGTAAATAAATAAATAAATAAATAAATAAATAAATAAATAAATAAATAAATCTTTAAAAAAATAAAATAAATTTTAAAAAATTTCACTGATGAGGTGCCCGGTTACAGCTCAGGTCATGATCTCAGGATCCTGGGATCAAGCCACAGGTTGGGCTCCATGGGCTCCATGCTGAGCAGGGAGTGAGGATTGTCTCTGTCCCCCCTGCCCTCCACACTTGGGCTTCCTCGCTCTCTCTCTCTTAAATAAGTAAATATATTTTTTTAAGATTTATTTATTTATTTATTCATGAGAGACAGAGAGAGAGGAACAGACACAGGCAGAGAGGGAGAAGCAGGCTCCATGCAGGGAGCCTGACATGGGACTCGATCCCAGGCCTCCAGGATCAGGCCCTGGGCTGAAGGCAGTGCTAAACTGCTGAGCCACCCGGCCTGCCCTTAAGTAAATCTTTAAAAAAAATTCATTGAGGGGCACCTGGGTGGGTCAGTGGTTGAGTGTCTGCCTTCGGGCCTAGGGCGTGATCCCAGGGTCCTGAGATGCAGACCTCACCGTGGGGAGCCTGCCTCTCCCTCTGCCTGTGTCTCTGCCTCTCTCTCTGTATATGTCTCTCATGAATAAATAAATAAAATCTTAAAAAATATATAAAAGTAAATAAAATTTAAAAATTCATTGAGCTGTACACTTAATATGTTTTTTGGGTACATGTTTTAGATCAGTTTTTTAAAATTTAGAATCTTAAAACTTCATTCATTGAGATGTATTCCTGACTTACAGTTCCCACCATCTTTGTTCTCCAGCCCATTCCTAACTCTTGACTTAGCTCTGTATTTAGTCAGTTGTTAGTAGGTAAGATTCTGGATTCTCCTATCACAGAAGGATAGGTGAGAATTAAACTGCCTAGAAATAGAAAGGAGGGGATCCCTGGGGGGCGCAGCGGTTTGGCGCCTGCCTTTGGCCCAGGGCGCGATCCTGGAGACCTGGGATCAAATCCCACATCGGGCTCCCGGTGCGTGGAGTCTGCTTCTCCCTCTGCCTGTGTCTCTGCCATTCTCTCTCTCTCTCTCTGTGACTATCATAAATAAATAAAAAATTTAAAAAAAAAATAAAAAAATTAAAAAAGAAATAGAAAGGATTTTATTTATTTATTTATTTATTTATTTATTTATTTATTTATTTAATCTGTGGAAAATTGTTAATGAGAAGCTATACTTTCCCTGCCCATTCTGCAACTGGTAACAGTTTTCAGATTGATCTCATACCCCTGACATTCCATTTTAGGTTTCTTAACATTTCTTAAACTGAGAAAATCTCCATCGGCAAGTAAAAATCAAAAGTAGCCAAAATTGTTTCGATTTGCTTCTTCTGTATTATTTGTTTGTAACTAACAAGGCAATGTGTGAGAATTCCACTTAATATGTCTTCTCCCAGCTATAGTGCCTTCTGTCTCCCGTCTTCCTAATTTCCCTGTCCTAAGTATTTGCAGATCTGTAGTACATCAGCCATTTTATAAAATGAGGTTGGGAGTTTTCTGCCTGTGTTTTTTTCCTTCCAAGTTTTAGATCCAAAAACATGTGTTGGCAGTTTGGCAAGGGAAACTAAAAAACAGCCTTTTTTTCCCCCCTTGTTTCTTTTTCTCTTTCCCTGTTACGGTGTAGCAGAATTTCTCAACAAAGACACAGTTGACATTTTGGGTCAGATAATTCTCTGTTTTAGGGCATTGTCCTGTGCATTTTGGCATATTTATCAGCATCCCATGCCTCTACCATAGAGAGGCCAGTAGCATCCCCCTGGTTGTGATAAGCAGTAATGTCTCCAGACATTGCTAAAATGTCCCCTGGAGGTCCTAGCTGTCCCTTGTTGAGAACCACTGCCATATAGTATAAACTGTATTTAGAGAAAATGGGTTTGGAAAGCAAGATTCAAGATTGGCATGTGATTAAAATTCCCATCAGATCTTTGAGGATATTATCTAGATCAGAGCTGTCCAAAAGAAATCTAGTACAAACCGCATATGTAATTTAAAATTTCCTAGTAGCCACATTAAAAAGTGAAAGTAAATAAGTAAAATTAATATTAATAATACATTTTATTTTAACCTAGCATATCCAAAACATTTCAACATGTAATCAACCTGAAACTAATGAGATATTTTACTTTCTTTTTTTTTCTTCTTTTGTATTCCATCCTTGAAGTCCAGTGTGTGTTTTGACTTATAGTATATCTCAATTCAGATTAGCTACATTTAAAGTGCTCAATAGCAGTGTGTGGCTAGTAGTGGCTCCCATATTGCATAGGGCACATCTAAATCATCTTGATCTCTAGATAGGGTGCACATTACCACATAATACTTCTCACCCATTTATGCCAAGAAACTCCCCTCATTCATTTACTTGAGCAAATTAGATGCTAAACCATGTTACTATACAAATCTTCTCCCAAGGCATATAAACTGCCTCCTTGATTCAGTATGACTTATATTCTTCAGTCTCCATTTTTAATGATAATCAGCCCTCTATTGTCCTGGAGATGGTTAATATCTACATATTCCTTGAAAATTATCATTATTTACCCTATAGCCAGAATGAGTGTTCCCTGAGTGGCTCTTTGCCAAAACCTTAGTCATAGGTAAGACCAAAGAACAAAGGAAGACCCATTAAGGGTACTAACAAATGAGAGTTAGATTTTTAAGTGGGCAATAATTCAAAGAGAAAATCCTTTTGGGAGCCCCTCCACCCATTTTAATTCAGTAGAATAATCTAATAAGGTCAAAGTTTTTATCACTTAATGATTTTAGACATTTTAATTGAGAAATTCCTTTCAGAGGGATGGTTTCCTAAGCACGCATTCCAAGACCATTCTAGAGAATTCTTAAGGGTTAACTTTTTAAAAATTTTTTATTTTTATTTTTTATTTTTTTTAAAGATTTTATTTATTTATTCATAGACACAGAGAGAGAGAGAGGCAGAGACACAGGCAGAGGGAGAAGCAGGCTCCATGCAGGGAGCCTGATATGGGACTCGATCCCGGGTCTCCAGGATCACGCCCCAGGCTGCAGGCAGCGCTAAACCGCTACGCCACTGGGGCTGCCCTTAAAAAATTTTTTTAAGATTTTTAAGGATTTTATTTTATTTTTCCTTAATATAATCTCTACATTCAACATGGAGCTCAGACCTACAACCAGGAGATCAATAGTTGCATGCTCCACCAGCCAAGCCAGCTAGGCTACCCCCTTAAAGGTTAACTTTTAATAAATGAGGAAGAATATAAGGAACAATGGAAATAATAGCCAGATCAACATTCACTTTGATAAAAAGTTTAGTATACTTTTACTCTCCCCCTTCCTACTCTAGCCATATAAAAATTATACTAGAAATTATAGGGAGAGAGGCTCATGGGAGGCTCAGTGGGCTAAGCTTCTGACTTTTGTTTTCAGCTCAAGTCATGATCTCATGGTCATGGGATCAGGCCCCAAGTTGGGTTCTCTGCTTACCCTGGAGTATGCTTGAGATTCTCCCTTTCCCTCTGCCCTTCCCCCTGCTTGTTCATGCTTCCTCTGTCTCTCAAATAAATAAAATCTTTTTTTTTTTTTTTAAATGAGAGAGGGATGCTTGGGTGGCTCAGCAGTTGAGCATCTGCCTTTGGCTCAGGGCGTGATCTGGGGTTTTGGATAGAGTCCCGCATAGGGCTCCCTGCATGGAGCCTGCTTCTCCTCCTGCCTATGTCTCTGCCCTTCTATCTCTCTCTGTCTCGAATGAATGCATGAATGAATGAATGAATGAATAAATAAATAAGTCTTTAAAAAAAAATGAAAGAGAAACTCTAGGGAGAGATGACTGGAGCCAAGACCAGGACAGTGCTCTGCCCATTTGCCTCCTCCTTGGAAGCTCACTACCTCATTTAGTCAGGGATTCTTAACTTTTGTGGTATTGTGACCTCCGTTAGCAGATTGGTGAAGCCTGTGAATCCCTTCTCACAATATTATTTTTTAATTTTTTTCAGGATATTGCTTTTTTAAAATTTTTTATTTATTTATGATAGTCACACGAGAGAGAGAGAGGCAGAGACACAGGCAGAAGGAGAAGCAGGCTCCATGTACTGGGAGCCCGACGCGGGACTCGATCCTGGGTCTCCAGGATCGCGCCCCAGGCCAAAGGCAGGCGCCAAACCACTGCGCCACCCAGGGATCCCTAGGATATTGCTTTTAAGTTAATAAAGTTAAATACATAGAATTATAAAGGAAATCAATTATTTTGAAATACAATTACCAAAAATGTTTTAAAAATATTTGATAGGGGCGCCTGGGTGGCTCAGTCAGTTAAGCATCAGCCTAAGCACCGTGATCCCAGGGTCCTGGGATTGAGCCCCACGTCAGGCTCCCTGCTCCGCGGGGAGCCTGCTTCTCTCTCTCCTCCCCATTTGTGCTCTCTTTTGCTATCTCTGTCACTAACTTTGTCTCTTTCTCAAATAAATAAATAAAATCTAAAAGATATAATTTTTTTTAATTTGGTAATGTCGTGTGTTCTTTTTTATTGATGCATTAGATAACAAGTTCTAGCCGTAGATCTTGTGACTCCCATAGTTGCAAAGTAGCGTTGAGTATAAAGAACATTTTGAGGGCAGCCCCGGTGGCTTAGCAGTTTAGCGCCGCCTTCAGATAGAGCCTGCTTCTCCCTCTGCCTGTGTCTCTGCCTCTCTCTCTCTTTCTCTCTCTCTCTGTCTCTAATAAATAAAATCTTTAAAAAAACATTTTGATATATATGATGAGAAGATATGTGTGATCCCTTTTTAAAATTTTTTTTATTTTTTTTTAAGATTTTATTTATTCATGAGAGACATACAGAGAGAGGTGGAGACACAGGCAGAGGGAGAAGGAGATTTCCCTCAGGGAGCCCAATGTGGGACTTGATCCCAGGACCCCAGGATCACAACCTGAGCCAAAGGCAGACACTCAACCACTGTGCCACCCAGGTGCCCCAGGTCCCAGTTTTTGATTGGTAAAAAATTAATAGTTCCAACAGGGATCAGGGCATTTTGGAAGGGAGTGCAGTCCAGGGCTGTGCAGCAGAGAGGAACTAGAGCTAGAGACAGATAAGACAAGTCGGGACTTTGTAGCAAAATTATAACAGGGAATTGCCTTTTTTTTTTTTTTAAGATTTTATTTATTTATTTGACAGAGATAGTAGAGCAGGGGGGCAGCAGAGGGAAAGGGAGAAGCAGGCTCCCCACTGAGCAGGAAGCCTGGTGCGGGGCTCAGTCCTGGGACTCCCCAGATCATGACCTGAGCTGAAAGCGGACACTTAACTAAGCCACCCAGGTGCCTCAAGTTGCCTTCAAAAAAAAATTTTTAGGGTGTCTGGGTGGTCCCCCCACATCCCTAAAGGTTTATTTATTTTAGAGAGAGAGCATGAGCAGGAGAGGGAGAGAAACTCAAGCAGACTCCACGCTGAGTTTGGAGCCTGGCATGAGGCTCAGTCTCACCACCCCAAGATCATGACGTGAGTTGAAACCAAGAGTCTACTATTTAACCGACTGTGCCACCCAGGCGCCCCTATGTGAAGTAAAATATTAAGTGATCCTAACCAGAGAAAAACCTGATGGAGTTTTTAAGTCTTTCTCTCAGCTCAGTTTTGAGCAGACTTGATTTTTTTTAAAGATTTTATTTACATATTCATGAGAGACCCAGAGAGAGAGGCAGAGACACAGACAGAGGGAGAACAGGCTCCCTGCAGGGAGCCCACCATGGGACTCAATCCTGGGACTCCAGGATCACGCCCTGGGCCCCAGACGCTACACTGCTGAGCACCCCCAGGTGCCCAAGCAGACTTGATTTTTGATAGTGGAAAAGGACTTTGCTTGAAAGTCATTCTTCTAGATCCTAGAACATTGTGCAAAGTTTTCAGGCTACTTATATGAAATATCCTTGGTGTACTTATAAATATCTTCTTGAAAAAGGTGGTTAGAACATCACCAATATGTTTTGAAATGTATACCTCTGCCTAATCCACTTCTCTTCTTCTTCCCTTGAAGTGATGGTTCTTTACTGTAGACGAGATTCTGCTCACTTCCTCTTACGGAATACCTGGCAATCCCAGAAGCTCAACAGTGACTTACCTAACCCACAGATATCATAGCCCTGCTTAACAGGCTGTTCTTCCTTTCTTCACTGCCTCCCCTTTTTTCCTTAGGGAGAAATCTGTGAAGGAAACAGTTGATGCCTAGCGTTAACCAACAATAGAGAAAACTAAAGTTCTTGGCTAAATTCCAGCACACTTTTTCCAGCTTTATCCTGGAGCCATCAGAAACTACTCAGGCAGTTTTTTGACAGTTTTACTTTTTGGTTCTTCATACTTGTAATTGAAAATCCACTTTTCGGGGATCCCTGGGTGGCACAGCGGTTTGGCGCCTGCCTTTGGCCCAGGGCGCGATCCTGGAGACCCGGGATCGAATCCCACATCAGGCTCCCGGTGCATGGAGCCTGCTTCTCCCTCTGCCTGTGTCTCTGCCTCTCTCTCTGTGTGACTATCAAAAATAAATAAAAATTAAAAAAAGAAAAAAGAAAAAGAAAATCCACTTTTCCCTTCAGGACTATAGGCCTGGCCTGGAAGGATTTTACACCTTAAGCTAGCTTTAGTGGTGATAGGCCTCAGAACAAATTTGAGGGAGGTTACCTGGTTAAGTAAAATACTTTTAGATAAAATAAAGGAACTTAAACTGAAGTTCAGTGTTGGAACTGGAAAGGAGCCGGGGTGGGTGGGGCTAGCTCCTGTCTGTTTGGTTTGCAGTCAAGAAGCACTGTGGGAAAAGAGCTAAAGGTATAGTGTTTGGTCGGAAGTATATATGTATCTAATGAGGAAAGTAAAAAGAGGGAACAAACCAGTCATTATTTTTAGAAACAAAAAGACAAATAGAAGCATGTTTCAGAGGCTGGCTGGTGAGGGAGCTGTGGGAAGCTGCAGCATCCAAGCTGTTCCTGTGTTGCAGGCATGTTTTAATGAAGGAACCAGGCCAGCCAGCCTCAAAGGGAATTTTGAGGGTATCATTCTTTTGAATTACTGCTGTTCATCTGTTCTCTTTACCTCCCCCGCTCTGAAGAAGGGGTGGGAGCATAAATTACTGTCCAGTAACCCTGTCTTACATGTCATAAA
The DNA here is from genome assembly GCF_048418805.1 of Vulpes vulpes. Taxonomy (NCBI): domain Eukaryota; kingdom Metazoa; phylum Chordata; class Mammalia; order Carnivora; family Canidae; genus Vulpes; species Vulpes vulpes. The sequence continues at coordinate 1,701,838 of NC_132787.1, forward strand.
CTGAGGCTGACCCAGCCTCACCTTTTCATTGTCCTTTCAACCAAACCCCTAAATAAATGAAACCTCTCTACCATCTCCTTTTCCCTTCCCTCATCCCGCCTACAGGCTTCTCCCTACCCTAACAAAAATTTTTTTGCTTGCATTTTTATTCTGTCATTATATAGCCAGCAGCATTGCACTGGCCTCTTTATGGCTGACGGAGCCCAGGCGAGCTGCCCGATGAGGGGAGACAGCATTTGGCCGATGGGGCTGGTGTGTGCCATTACTGCTGGCCATTGGGTCTCTGTCCTCTACAGCTCCATCCTGGCTCATTAAAACCCTGAGCCAAATAGCTGGGCAGGCGCCTGCTGCAGCACTGTGGGGGCCAGGAAGTTAAATGGTTCTCCTAATCCTGCATAATTTATCTCCCTGTTAGCCCCCTCATAAATAGTCCAATTCAGCCCCACCACGGAGAGGTTCATTCTGAATTTCCTATTTTTGTGATGACCAACGAGTGTTCAGCCTTTCTCTTCTTCTCTCTTTATTATTATTATTAAAAATTATTTTCCCCTTGTTTGCTACGAGCCTCGCCTAAATGTTTTTTTCATTTGGAGCCTCCTGCCTAGACCCCACTTCACCAGCAATCTGTCCACTTCTCTCATTTGGACCTGATACCACAGAGCAGTTGGTGCTGCGGCCCTCCTCTTCTCCTTTCCTCCAGTTTTCTAGTGTCTCTTTCTCCTTCTCCCATTTTCTCCTTTAACCCATCTCCTCTCCTTTCCCATTACTTCCAGTTTTTTCTCCTTTCCATTCCCTCTCCAGCCCCTCTGTCCAGGGGCCATCCTTATCGCAGGATGTTTAGTAGGACATTTTAAAAGGGCACCGAATCACTTTTTTTTTTCACATCCCTGTTTCTGTTTCGTTTCAGAGATTTACAAACGAGGACCACCTGGCAGTTCATAAACACAAGCATGAGATGACATTGAAATTTGGCCCAGCCCGAACTGACTCAGTCATCATTGCAGGTATTTGCTGCCCCAGAAGCCACGTGCCTTGGTATCACCAGACAGTTAAGATTAATACCAGGGACCAGATGTACTGGGAGCTATACTCCCCTTTTCCCATTAAGAGTCCTTATGTGATCTGCATTTAATCAGGAAAAAGGAACACTAAAAGCTCCCAAGTTTCTATTGTGCCCTCCATTCTGTTTTTAATACAAGATTGGGTTCTGTGGTTTTTGAGGGTAGGTGTGTTGAGGTTTTGTCTTGGCTTTTTTCAGTCTATTCCCTCCTTGCCTTCTTTTTATTAAGACTTTGGAAGATTTACAGACAAAAGATGCCTTTGACATTCTCCCTATCCACAGTGAAGGGGTGAACAAAAGAAAGCAAGAAAGCCGACCTAGCCTGGCTGCTTCTCTTCCACTGGGTGTCAGTTTCCTCCAAGCAGGCAGATTGTCAGTTCGTAAATTCAACTTGCCTTATGAACCCAGACAGTATTGAGGGCACATTTCCAAAGCTCAAACAAGGCGTTTAGTCAATGGGACTTTTCTAAGCCAATTTGGGTGACCTGGAACCTCTTGCCGGTTGTTTTAGATACTGTCTTGCTTACATGTGCCATTCTCAGGGGAGCATTCTCAGCAACTGCTCTCAAATTGTGCAGCAGTTCTGTTGTGCCATTTTCAGCTAGGCAGACAGACAAAACAAAGTGGGCCTTTTCTTTTGATACTGTGAGGGGTTCTGATTTAGCCTGAGTTAATAAGCAAGCTTACCACAGTATTTAGCCAATAAGGGATTTAGTTGGTGGTTATTACATCAGTTAATAACTCACATAAGACACGATTTTTGTAATTATTACTAGCCAAATGCAACCCAAAATATAGTGAAGAGGGAAACTCCCCTCTCCATACTTTTATATGTGAAGAAAGGAACTTGCCCTTACAGATCTCTTAATCCTTATTAATTCAGTAAATATTTATTAAATAGCTATTGTATCCACCAGCTACTTTGCTAGGAGCTTGTAGATTATAATTCCTAGAAAAGGACATGAGTGGGGACATTGTCATTGATGATCCTTAAGAAAACTTGGAGGAAGTTTTAGGGAAGAGTGGATATGGTATAAAAATATACGTAGGTAACACATACTTAAATATATATATATATATATATATATATATATATATATTTTTTTTTTTTTTTTTTTTTTTTTTTTTGCAAACACATGAGGGTTTATTTACAAGCTTGAGCTTGGGTCCAAGTATACCTGACACAGCGGAGCAGGGACTTGGACCCCATACTTAAATATATTAAGTCAAGGCATATATGCATGAAAAAAATTTTAGAGTTTGCAGTCAAGTACAAATGAATAATTCAAACAATATAAATATTAAGAGAATGAATATTAACTACAATTAGAGAAAGTTTATGAAAAAAGTACAGTTGAGGCAAAGTTATCAGGTTGGAAAGGCTATTTCAGATGAGTGGAAAGGTCTATGCCAAGACTCCAGGAGTGATGAGAGAAATTGATACAGGATAGTCCCAAAGAGAGAAAGTATTTTCCTGTTATTCTTTGCATTCTGTTCTGGAGTGCTCATCTCATTGCACATGACTCCAGTTATCCTGTCGAGGCTGGTAATTCTCATTTCTCTAAATTAAGATTTGGTGTCCGACATGTACTCCAATCCCTTATTGAACATTTACTTGGCTGTCTTCTGTCATTCATATCTTCATGCCCCCCTGCCACACCCCAATTCTGAACTTCTCTTTTTGTCCCTTAGACCTTCTCCTTCTTGTTATTCAGCGATATATCATATCAGTATTCTCAAAACCTTGAGTTCTTTAAAAAAAAAAAATGTCGAGTTGATTTATTCTTTCTTCCCATTCTGTTCCTTCCACCACTCTCATTATGCTTGGGTTTCTCCAAAGTGTCCTGGCTGGCCTCCTTGACTGGTCTCTTATTCTAATCTGTCTTGCATTCTCTTGAAAAGCCTGTCTTCTTAAATTCTTCTGCTTTGCTCAAAATCTGTCCTAATCTGGGGCACCTGGCTCTCTGGCTTAGTTGGTAAAACATGAAACTCTTGATCTCAGGGTCGTGAGTTCAAACCCCACCTTGGGGATAGAATTTTTTTTATTTAAAAAACCACCTCCCTCTAAATAAAATGCTCTACAGATTTAAAAACAAAACAAAACAAAACTCGAAGCATAAGAGACTCTTAATTGTAGGAAACAAACTGAGTATTGCTGGAGGGGAGGGAGTTGGTGGAATGGGATAACTGGGTGATGGGCATTAAGGAAGGCACATGAGGTAATGAGCACTGGGGTGTTATATACAGCTGGTGAATCACTGAACTTTGCCTCTGGTAATATACTGTATGTTAATTGAATTTAAATTTTTAAAAAATCTGTGCTAATCTTCCTATTTTCTTTTATTTTCAAGGCTATTTATACTTGGACTCTCAAGCTTTCTATAGTCTAGCCTGATAGTACCTACCCAACTTTGTTTATAACATAAACTTGACTTGATTATCTTTTTTCTTTTCTTTCTTTTGTAATTTAAGTAGATTCTGCACCCACCATGGGCCTTGAACTCATGACCTTAGGATCAAGTCACATGCTCTACTAACTGAGCCACCCAGGCTCCCCCTGATTTGATTATCTTTATCCAAAATATACCCTTTCGGGATCCCTGGGTGGCGCAGCGGTTTGGCGCCTGCCTTTGGCCCAGGGCGCGATCCTGGAGACCCAGGATCGAATCCCATGTCGGGCTCCTGGCATGGAGCCTGCTTCTCCCTCTGCCTTTATCTCTGCCTTGTCTCTGCCTCTCTCTATATATATGACTATCATAAATAAATAATAAAAAAAAAATTTAAAAAAAACAAAAACAAAATATACCCTTTCCTTCTCATCTATACGCAGACCCCATACCTAGCCTTTCTCTGTGCCTCTTCCTGCCTTATTCCTAACCCTCCAAATCGTCTCTGCTTTCTCCCAGTGAAAACCATTCTTTTTTTTTTTTTTTTTTAAGATTTTATTCATGAGAGAGAGAGAAAAAGAGAGACGCAGACAGAGGGAGAAGCAGGCTCCCCGCAGGAGCCCAATGTGGGACTCGATCCTGGACCCCAGGACCATGCCCTGAGTCAAACGCAGACGCTCAACTGCTGAGTCACTGAGGGGTCCTGTGAAAACCATTCTTTAAGGCCCAGCTCAAGTCCCACTTCTTGAAACTTCCTAACTATTCTGTCATTAATTTGTCTTTTATTTTTTAAGATTTTTATTTATTTATTCATGAGAGACACCGAGAGAGAGACAGGCAGACACACAGGCAGAGGGAGAAGCAGGCTCCCTGCAGGGAGCTCGATGCGGAACTTGATCCCAGGACCCCGGGATCACGCCCTGAGCCAAAGGCAGATGCTCAACCACTGAGCCACCCAGACGTCCCATTAATTTGTCTTTATTTAATTACTACAACAAATTTATTCTCTACTGCACATGTCACCTATTTTCTTTTTGTATACTATGATGCTATCTATATATATGTTAATTTCCTCAACTAGAAAACATTCTCTTTGTTCTCTAGGGCAAAAGCCATGTCTTGTATTTGAGCAAAACTCCTATACTCCTATCCCTCTCCTCCCTCAAATTTACCCACAAGTGTACATGCATGTAGCATCAAAACATGTAGAGGGTATTCAGTAAATACTTGTTGATTTCTTTAGAATCATCAGAGCATGCTAAGGGTTTTCTTTATATTTTCAGGCTGTTTGGATGTTCAGGAATGGGAGCAGTTTATATAAGTCTCAGGTCAGAGAAGCAAAAGCCCTCTTCTGCCATTGCCATGCCCTTAGCTGCCCTGTTCTGTTTCACTTGAGTTGTGATTTTTTGTGTGTGCCCTTACTGAAGTACTCTTGAGCATAAAGGATGATGTTACCTCCACTCACCCGGGGATGGAGGGAAAGTGGCTTCATCATTGGCCAACCAAAGCTGCCAGAGGACCTTTTAAAACTATTTTGGGAGGTAGTGGTAACTTTTCTAAACACTCTGATTCAGAAGAGGTTTTGTTTAAATTAAAAAAAAAAAAATTACGCTCTTTCCATGGAAAATCCCAGTGGACTATTTCCAATCGATCATGCTAGAAGGAACGATTTTAATCCCAGGTCTCACTCCTTAAAACATCATTTAAACAGAGTTCTGTTTCTGTCATTCAGTTTAGCAGTTTGGGTATGAAATGAATCCCTGAGGTGACTAGCATGTCAAAGAAAACCATCATAATAGCAATTTAAATCAGGGAACAGGATTCAGCTGACCTAAAAGACATAAACTAGAAAAGCACAATGGGAAGAGAGGAGCTCAAATCTAAAATTCAAGTTGCTCGAAAAGTTCCCATGGGTTACCGATTGCCTTCCTCTTCCCAAGGGCAGAGGCACTGTTAAGGAAAGATTTGTGCAGCCCCTGAAAGGATATTTTGGCTGGCAAATCTAAATCCAAATATCCTGGTTTCCGGAATTTGCTCTGGGCCCAGGTCTCTGTGAAATGAGCTCTATTGTTTGCAGTTTCCTTTTCTAGCTCATGATCTTGCTGTCTTGTTCCCCAGCCCCTAGATTTGCCTGGAATGCCTTCAGAAGGTAACAGACCCTTACCTCAGTGACCACTGAAAGACAAGGCACCATTTCTTATTTGGTAGCTTTAGCAAGCAAACTCAACCATCTGATCCTCAGTTTCTTCTCCTCATCAGATTTTAACGTCCATCTGCTTATACCTGCTCACTTCAGACCTAGCAGGGAGTAAGTTTGAAGAGAAAATGTCGCTTAACTGTTCTTGATTTTCAGATCTGGAGGTTTCACAAACTCCATGTAGGTGGGTGGTTTTTGTTTTGTTTGGGGGTGAGGGAGGTGAAACCAGCCTCTGGGAGAAAGGGGGTTACAGGGATAGTCACATAACAAAACATTGTTCTGTCTTCCCTCTGCTGGCCTTGAGGCAGCACAGCACAGACACCCTCTGGTGGCCTACGCTGGCTTTCACCTACTCGAGCTCCACAAAAGCAAATTTGCCCTAACACAGAGACTCTTTCCAAATAGAAAGATAAAAATGTGTTTTCTATATATTGTCAAGTTTTAATTTCAGGTCAAAACTAAAATAAAGTTTCCTTTTTTTTTTTTTTCCATGTCTGCAGATCAAACTCCTACTCCGACTAGATTCCTGAAGAATTGTGAGGAGGTGGGGCTCTTCAATGAATTAGCTAGCTCCTTTGAACATGAATTCAAGAAAGCTGCAGATGAGGAGGAAAAAAAGGCAAGAGGCGGGATTTTTGCTGACAAACTGGCAGTGTTCAGATGGAGGCTATTTTCATTGTGCCCTGGGATAATTTGCTTAATCAGTTAGATCACAAAATGATGGACTATTCTTTAGAACCAGACAGTTCCCACTAATCCAAGTCAGTGTTCCACATCTTCAGGTCCAGGTGATAGATCAGCACAAGTCTGTCTTTACCAAAAATTAGGCTTCTTGCCCTTTCAGTGGAGCATTAGTTCAGTAATCTCCTTTTTATTTTTTTAAAATTTTTTATTTTATTTTATTTTATTTTTTAAGATTTTATTTATTTATTCATGAGAGACACACAGAGAGAGAGGCAGAGACACAGGCAGAGGGAGAAGCAGGCTCCATGCAGGAAGCCCGATGTGGAACTCGATCCTGGGACTCTGGGATCATGTCCTCAGCCAAAGGCATACACTCAACCACTGATCCACCCAGGCATCTGCAGTAATCTCTTTTTTTAAAAATTTATTTATCTTCTGAGTATCTTAAGGATGTTAAAAGATTATGAATTACTCAGATTCTGTGAGATAACATGTTTTTGGGTCAAATCTCTCACTTTCTTCTGAGCTAATCAGACTTTTCACCTAGACTGTTTTCACTGAGTCAGCCAATCAACAAACTCTTCTTGAATTTTGACACTTCTTTGTTTCAATGTATATAGCTCTTACCTTCAGGTAGCTTTCTAATAATATTCACGACATTAAACTTAAAGAAAGGTATTCTTCATGCATTCCAAAGGAGATCAACCAGGATGGTAAAAGAACTAGAAATTACATCACTTTGGGAACACATAAAGAAACTGAGGAAGAGAAGTTTTAAGGTGAACAAAATTGTAGTCTTCAAACATGTGAAGAGTTTTCATGTAAAAGAGGGGTTAAACCTACTCTCTGGCCCAGAGGGAGAAATAGGACCAGCAGGTGGAAGCTATCACAAGGTGTTCAACTATATTTAGGCCACTTAGTATAGTTATTGTAGAGGATTAAAATGTTAGAATCCCTTCATATTCTGAGCTCTTTCCTTTTAAGAAGAAGAGAGCAGATAAATAAGAGAGTTGTGCATGAGTTTTTTGGTCCAGCTTAAATTGTAATTGTAAGAATGCAAGATAAGGTGTCCTTATCACTGGAGGTTTTTCCAAGTTTCATAGCTTCCTCTGAACTTCGATTCCTGCTATCTCCCTCCAACTGAAAGAAAGCAGGGAAATCCAATGGCTTCTATTTGTAATTCTACTTTCAAATGGCTGGCCTAGCCATAGTCTTCTCATCACTATTTTCTTTTTTAAAGATTTTATTTATTTATTCATGAGAGACACAGAGAGAGAGAGAGAGGCAGAGACACAGGCAGAGTGAGAAGCAGGCTCCATGCAGGGAGCCTGATGTGGGAATCGATCCTGGGACTCCAGAATCAGGCCCTGGGCCGAAGGCAGGAGCTCAGCCTCTGAGCCACTCAGGGATCCCTCATCACTATTTTCTTTAGAGACTCCAGTCTCTCATCTCTCAGCGACTTCAACCTATATGGTATAATTTTATTTTATAGCTTCCCTACCCGCCCACTGCCACCCCACCCCACCCCACCATTATTTCTCCTCTCCGGTAGACCAAGAAATCAGTCAGATTGTTTCCACCAGAACACAGGTGCTTTAAAATCAAACTCAGGGCAGCCCAGGTGGCTGGCTCAGTGGTTTAGCGCCACCTTCAGCCCATGGCGTGATCCTGGAGACCCAGGATCGAGTCCCACATCAGGCTCCTTGCATGGAGCCTGCTTCTCCCTCTGCCTGTGTGTGTGTGTGTGTGTGTCTCTCTCTCTCTCTCTCTCTCTCTCTCTTTCTCTCTCTCTCTGTGTGTGTGTGTGTGTGTATCTCTCATGAATAAATAAATAAAATCTTTAAAAAATAAAAAAAAATCAAACTCATAGGCAAATTCAAGAAAAAAATTTTTTTAAATTTTTATTTATTTATGATAGTCACACAGAGAGAGAGAGAGGCAGAGACATAGGTAGAGGGAGAAGCAGGCTCCATGTACCAGGAGCCCGACGTGGGATTCGATCCCGGGTCTCCAGGATCGCGCCCTGGGCCAAAGGCAGGCGCCAAACCGCTGCGCCACCCAGTGTTTCCAAATTCAAGAAAATTAATCTCCCTTTAAAAGCTTGAAGTCTGGGATCCCTGGGTGGCGCAGCGGTTTGGCGCCTGCCTTTGGCCCAGGGCGCGATCCTGGAGACCCGGGATCGAATCCCACGTTGGGCTCCTGGTACATGGAGCCTGCTTCTCCCTCTACCTATGTCTCTGCCTCTCTCTCTCTCTGTGTGACTATCATAAAAAAAAAAAAATTAAAAAAAAAAAAAGCTTGAAGTCTTTTCTACTGACATTTTAACTCAGTTGACACTTCTGGGAGGCCATTCGTAGTTGGTCAGGCCTTTACTCATTGAGCATCTCGGTATTCCTTTCTGCCTGTACAAGGGTGGTCTTTCCCTCCCCTTGATGAGAAGAACAGATTCAGTAGAAGATTGTGCCCAGGAATGTTGACTGAGTCTAAAATTTCACTGAACCACAGCTTTTCTAGGAGATGCCCCTAAGGGGTTTTAAACCTGTGGTTCTGTTTACTTAGAGACCTCTCCTTCCTACTACCCTCTGACCTCAGGGATCTCAGAATTAGCTGAATTGGGCCCAACATCTCCATGATGTAGGAAAAATGAGGGCAGAAATGAAAGCATCTTTGCCATTGCTCACCCCCATCAGATTGGAGAGAAAGAACCATTACCACCTTCTCTAATGTAGTAGATGCCAAATTATCTTCAGTTTGTTCAACTACCAAGATTTCCTAGGGATTAAGGTAGCCAGGGGAGAGTTAGAAACAAGCTCCTCTTTCACCAAGAAGCCTAAGATATGGAAAAAATAGAACAAAGGATCTACCTTGTCATGAAACTAAACTGCAGTGCCAGCCCTCCTGTCATGATGTGGTGTCAGGGCCGTCATCTCAGATGGTTTATGGTTCCCTGCAAAGCCATTTATGGCTCTACAGTTCTGTGAAGTGATTCACCACTGCCAGGAAAGTATTCTCTCTCCTTTCTGGTGTTCCCCAGTCCGGCTTCGAGGACCAAGTTCTAATTTCTTTAACTGATCAAATGACCAGCGTTTCTTTTCTTTATTATCCCAAAACTCTAGCTTCCTAACTTCTAGCCTCTAACACCAGATTTTGGGATGAAATCACCATCAAGCATGGGAAGTTCCCCAGAATAGATCTTTCCTATCTTATTTATAGTACTTCAATAGCTAATTTATCTTTGTTTGCTTTTGATACTTGGGTAATAGTCCTTCTGGTTGTCAGAAAAAGTGCTCATGGTCCTGCAGTGGCTAGCAGAGCTGGTTGGAAATAGCCAAGCACTGGATTCAGGAATCATTTTACTTTCCTGAAAAATGGTATAATTATAATATTTGCATGGATTTAAATGCCTTTTTTTTTTTTTTTTTTTTTGTCTTTCAGCGTCTTTATAAACATTATAAGTGTTGTGGGGTTTTTTTGTTTTTTTGTTTTTTCCCTTTTAGGATCTTTATAAGTATCACTGTGGTGAAGCACACATTATTTCCATTTTACAGTTAGAAAAACAGAAGTTCTGGGGTGCCTGGGTAGCTCAGTCTGTTAAGCAGCCACGTTCGGCTCGAGTCATGATCCCTGGGTTCTGGGATCAAGCCCCACATCGGGCTCCCTGCTCAGGAGGGAGTCTGCGTCTCTCTCTCCTTCTGCCCTTCCCCCTGCTCATGTTCTTGCCCACTTTCTCAAATAAATAAAACCTTTAAAAAAAAGATTTTAGAAAAATCTAAAAGATTTTTGAGATTCTTTTTTAGAAAAGAAAAACAAGTTCAAAGAAGTTAAAACGATCTGGCCAGAGTTATACATGAAACCTAGGTTCCCTAGTTCTTTGACTTGCAGTTCAGTTCTTTGAGGACTGAACTTTGAAGTATTTTTCCTCAGTGCACTTGGCTGGCTCAGTCAGTAGAATATGCAACTCTTGATCTCAGGATTGTGAGTTCAAGCCGTACGTTGGGTGTGGAGCCTACTTTAAAAAAAGGCGGGAGGCGGGGGAGAAAGCATATTTCCTCGTATTTTAACTGGAAAGATTTTGATTCAGCCTGTAGGGACTCGTGGGGTTGAACTATGCTTATTTCTCTCTTTTAACAGGCTGCTGCTGGGCCCCTTGACATGTCTTTGCCTTCCACACCAGACATCAAAATCAAAGAAGAAGAGCCAGTGGAGGTAGACTCATCCCCACCTGATAGCCCTGCCTCTAGTCCCTGCTCCCCGCCACTCAAGGAAAAGGTAAATTATCTACTAAGAATTAATTATCCCAGAGGCGCCTAGATGGCTCCACTGATTAAATGTCCAACTTCAGGTGTCCAGCTCAGGTCATGATCTCAGGGTCATGGGATCAATTCCCACATTGGACTCTGTTCTCAGTGGGGAGTCTGCTTCATATTCTCTCTCCCTCGGCTCCTTTTGCTTTCTTGCACGTGCTTTCTCTCTCAAATAAATAAAATCCTAAAGAAAAAAAATTATCCCAAATGTTAATTGGTAGGTAGATTAAGTTTTGATTCAATAGTTGCATAATGTGTGATACAGGATTGATTATATTTAAATAATGTTCATTATTTAGAAGATTTGTATAAATTATATCTATTCTCTGACCCAGCAGTTCTACTTCTGAGTCTACATGGAAGTGAAATTAGTGCATGTGTCCACTGTATCAAAGCATATTAAAATGCTCATAATAGCTGTATTCGTCAAAAACTGTTCATCAACAAGAGAATGAATGAATGAATGAATGAATGAATGAATGAATAAATAAATAAATAAATAAATAAATAAATAGTGGTATACTTCTAAAATGGAATACTAGGGGTGCCTAGGTGGCTCAGTCAGTCAAGCATCTGACTCTTGGTTTCGGCTCAGATTGTGATCTCAGGGTCATGAGATCAAACCCCATGTCACACTGGTCATAGAGCCTGATGAAGTCTCTCTCTCTCTTTGCCCCCTCCCACCCCCCCCTCTCTAGAAGTAAATAAAATAAAATGGAATACCACATGGCATTAAAAAAGAATGAACTAGTGATATACACAGCAATGTGGGTGAACCCCACAAACATTATATTGAAAAACAATAACAAAATTCAGACATGAAAGTACACACAGGACCTGTTTACATCAGGTTCAAGAAGAGGCAAAACTATTTCATGATGATAGAACTCAAAAGGGAATGGGAAGGGACATAGGAAAACATTCTAGGGCGCTGGAAATGGGCTCTGTCTTGACTTTACATATATAAAGTCATTTAGTTGTATCCTTTAGAATAATGTACTTTATGTATGTTGTACTTCAATTATTTGGGGTATTTTGGTTTTGGGTTTGTTTTTTGGTTTTTGGTTTTTTTTGAGAGACAGGAGTGGGGAGGGGCAGAGGGAGAGAGAGAATCCCAAACAGGCTCACCTGGGGCCTGTGGGGCTTGATCTCACAAGCCTGAGATCATGACCTGAGCCAAAACCAAGAGTCAGCCACCCAACTGACTGCACCACACAGGTACCCCTGTACTTCAGTTATTAAGTGGGGAAAAAAATTGTGTAATTCATAAATTGGACATTAAATAATTTTGGAAAAAAATCTTCTTAGAAGGAAGTCTTCTAGTGACTCAAAGAGAAAATCCACTAGGATTCTGAGTATTATTTTTTTTAAAGGAAACTTTTTATGAAGTAGTGTTTTTTTTATAAATGTACTGAAATACAGCATACATACAGAAAAGTGCATGAATTGTGAGTACACAGCTCACTGAATTTTCACAGTTTACAACCTGTGTAACCAGCACCCAGATATTATCAGAACCTCAGAAGCCCCCTCATGCCTCTTTCCAGTCTCTACTGCTCAACCTGGGGTTATTATTTTTAGTGTCCACTGTGGAGAGAGCATCTGTACCTCATTTTACTTCCTTCTAAATTTAGTTTGATAATTTCTCCAAACCACCTCCTCCATAAACATTACAGCTGTCCCTCCTCTCTCCCGTTTTCATCAGGACCAGGTCCTAAAGGTTGTCTAGAGGTGCATGAGGACCAGGGTGGCTGCTAGCAACTAAGATCCTAAACAAGTTAACAGTGGGAAGCAGTTTGTTTTATTACAACATGACCATTATTCAAACTTCATAGTCTCTTTAAAAGGGATCTGTCTGAGGGTGCCTGGCTGGCTCAGTCAGTAGAGTGAGTGACTCGATCTTGGGGTCATGAATTCAAGCCCCACATTGGGCATGGAGGCTACTTAAAAAAAGTGGGGTGATGTGTCTGTAGAACATATTGGGTTGCTTTATCACCAGTCTTACACCCTGCCTTTTCTCATTAGAGATCAGAGGACACTCAGGCATCAAATTTGGATTGAGAATGTAGAGCCTGTGAAAAATTATGACAGTCCTTGGAACTTATATGGAACTTATATGGCACTACAGTGCTTATATAAATATTTCACGATATTTTCCAACTCTCATTTCTTTCACATAGCAGTCATCCCTGAAAGGGAGATAGCCAAAAAGCCTTAACTCGGCATTCCTGTAGAATGGGTGAGTGAAGTATGGGTCCATGATCATGATAGAGTCAGGGTGTGATTTACATGAGTCACTATCCAGTAGATTTGTACTATATTTTACCTTTATACAGTGCCGTTTATACAATGCCATTTATAGCGTTTTGTGATCTTTTGGTCTCTTTTCCTCAGGAGATGACCCCAAAGCCTGTCGTGATCTCTACCCCCACACCTACCATCGTGCGCCCTGGCTCCCTGCCTCTCCACTTGGGCTATGACCCCCTTCACCCAACCCTTCCGTCCCCAACTTCTGTCATCACACAGGCTCCACCATCTAACAGGCAACTGGGGTAAGTAAAGCAGGGAGAAACAGTGAAGCCTGAGCCTTTTTAAACTTGGTAAAAGACAGGGACTGTTTCTGAATACTCAAAGGATACAAGTCAGTAAGATTGTCTTTCAAAATAAAATTTCCCCCCATAAGCAGAAATCTCCCTTACAAACCTTATTAGTAGACAGGCAAGTATTTGTTCAGAGACAATACTTCCTGAATTTGGAGATTTAATATTTCCTTGATCTAAAAGAAGAATCCTTAAAACTTTAGGAAGTGCGACGCTTAGGTGGCTCAGTGGTTAAGCATCTGCCTTTGGCTCATGATCCCAGGGTCCAGGGATCGAGTCCCCCATCAGGCTCCCCAGGAAGCCTGCTTCTCCCTCTGCCTGTGTCTCTGCCTCTCTGTGTGTGTGTGTGTGTGTGTGTGTGTGTGTGTGTGTGTGTCATGAATAAATAAAATCTTTAAAAAGAAAAAGATGTTCTGAAATCTGTTTTTTTTTTAAGATTTTATTTATTTATTAATGAGAGACACAGAGAGAGAGAGGCAGAGACACAGGCAGAAGAAGAAGCAGGCTCTATGCCGGGACCCTGACATGGGATCCCAGGACCCCAGGATCACGCCCTGGGCCGAAGGCGCTAGCTACCGCTGAGCGCTGCCCTAATTGTTCTGAAATCTTAATAGGATTAGCTTCCCACCCATTTGAATTCAGTGGTGTTTGCTTAATTTGCAAGGTGTAAAGATCTTACCATTTCTCAGCATTTATAAAGCAAGGTAGGTAGCATTCCCTAGTTTTTCCACCTTCATGAGGGCGTCAAGGTTTTACAGTGTTGTCCTGTAGCTTCCCTAACTAGAGAAGCCTGGGCAATCTGCTGTGATTATAGAATGAAGATCCATGGACAAAAGGGTCTGTGTGATGAGCATTTCACTTCATGTCTCCTCAGGTCTCCCACTGGCTCCCTCCCTCTCGTCATGCATCTTGCTAATGGACAGACCATGCCTGTGCTGCCAGGGCCTCCAGTACAGATGCCTTCTGTTATATCGGTGAGCTCTGTAGTTGGGGCAGCCAACCCTACCGTCACATTAATCCCTCCCTTCCACCTGAATGCTCATAAACACACATGAGCCCCAGGGAAACGTGGGCTCTGGTCTGTATTAGTTGAGCATGGCAGCCTGCCTAAACTCTTCACTAACCTCTGCCAATCCAGCACTGTGTAACACTAGACAAAGACTCATCTGGACAATTGGCTCCTGGTCTAGGAATTGATCTTGCCAGCCTGCTGATTGGTTGGTTCACTTGGCACTTAGCACCTCCCACATTGCCCACCACTTTCCTTAAGATACAGCTCCAGCAGTTCCCCTAGAAATTGTCACAGCACTGAAGGATTAGATTCCCTACCCTGCAGCGCTCCACGGGGAAAGGTATTTCCCAGGCTGTCCCTCTACACCCTATGGACACATTGCATAGAACAGGCCCTGACATGCCAACCTCCAAAGCACTTCGTTTTGGGAAGCTGTTGCTTCACCACTAGTATTATGTTCCCTTCTGGTTTTTCTTCCTTGTCTTGATCCAGCTGGCCAGACCTGTGTCTATGGTGCCCAACATTCCTGGTATCCCTGGCCCACCAGTTAACAGCAGTGGTTCCATTTCTCCCTCTGGCCACCCTATGCCATCAGAAGCCAAGATGGTGAGTACATCCCAGCTTGGGGCAATATGGGTAATATTGGCCCTTTCAAAAGAAGTGTTACCAATCTAGGTTTTTCAAGTGAGCCAAGCAAAGAAACTTTCTGGGGCTTGCAAAGCTAAAGATACCCTGTTGTGGGGTCTGGAGAAGAAAAGACCCTGATTCATGACTCCTATCTCCTCTCTTCCACCTTTAGAGCCTGGTACATAGACCATGGCAGTGAAAAGAGGCAGCACAGATTGTTTGGAGTGGAATGCTTGCTGTTTCAGTTCCAGGGTGACAGATGGAGGGTGGATGAGTGGGCAGGAGAGCTGGCCAAGAGGTGAATAGCTGCGTAACCAGCACCTGGCTGGGTTCCAGGAGAGAGCTTTCATCTGGACTCTATTACTTCAACAACCCCCACTCTCCAACTGTGCCCAGGATGAAAGCCAAGGAACAGAGTAGGCATTTTAGGGATCCAGGTGCACATTCTCCCTGTCATTTTCTTTTAATTCCTCTGTTAAGGGCAAATTGGCATGGAAATTTTAGTGATTTGTAAGGTCAGTATTAAAATCGAAGCCCACTCTTCTCACCTTTGATAGAACCTCACCCTTGACAAGCTATTTTTTATTATTTTTCCCCACAGAGACTAAAAGCCACCCTAACCCACCAGGTATCTTCAATCAATGGTGGATGTGGAATGGTGGTAGGTACCGCCAGCACCATGGTGACAGCCCGTCCTGAGCAGAGCCAGATCCTCATCCAGCACCCTGATGCTCCATCCCCTGCCCAGCCACAGGTGAGTTGGGCCCTTGGACCAGGGAGCCCACTGTGTCACCATTACTTATGTCATTTTTGTTTTTCAAGGAGCAGAAAAATTACAGAAGAGCAGGTTTAATCTTCTGGGCATCTTGTGCTCTGGTTCTCGTGAACAGTTTGACAGTAGCAAAAGGCACCAGTCTTTATCCACTCTTCTGTGATATTTACGTCAGACAAGCTGGGTCATGTAGTGCTAGCACAGAGGAGGTCTCAATTTTTGTATTTTGTTTTTTTCTACATATGAATGACATATTTGCAGGACCCTCTGAAATGTGACAGACCCTCACTCAGGCCACTCATGTACCAAAGGAGGCTCCTCTAGTCTCTTTCCCATGTAGTAAGTCTTACAAAAAATAAACCAAAAAAGGGCAAAAGCCAAAAACCAAAAAAACTTACCCAATTAGGTTTTGTAGCAAACATTGAATAATGACAATATGTTAGTAAAAGGTGATGTCACAGTACTAAGATGGCTCAGTAAGCAGACATAATAAAATATCTTTCCTTACCAATTTACTCCCTTTTTAGCACAAAGAAATGAAAGTCTTAATAAAGCGAGAACAGTCCCATTTATATGCCCTATTCTTCTCTCAGGGAAGCCTCAGTTTTCATAAGCTTTTGAAAACTAAATAGGCCTTAGTTTTTATAGTATCTGCGCTGGACAGGTGACAACAACCTGAGATGGGTTTCTAGAATTAAATCTTTGTCCAGCCCCTTTTTCTGATGTCACCACCTGCTTCGTCAGTTACCACCACATGTCCTAACATTTAGTGGCCATATGCTGCCTTAAAGCTTGGCCAACAAAAAAGGCCTTCATTTGAGTTTTCTTGTTGCAAGCTAAGCTTGCCCTCCCTCCTATAACCCCTTCCAGTGCCAGTCCCTGGAGATGGTGAAGCAGTAGCCACCTTGTCTGTGTTGTACTGCTGTCCCTCTTAAGAAAATGACATGACTTCCTTTTCAGTCACTGCTGATTCCTTTCTCATTCTTCCCTTCTTTCTCTTGGTGCTCTTTCGCCTCTATTCCCTGCATAAGCTACTGAGTTACTGTGAGAGAATAGGAACCTACTGTTTTCCTTCCCCATTCCCCTAAAGCACCGGTCTTTACATGTGCTCCATTGAGCTCAGGACAAAGAGGAAATTGAAAATCTCAGAAGAATTAGTATGAACTTCCCGTGGTACAGTAAGAAGCAATGACCCAGGGCCTCCAGCTCATTAAATTGAGTTTTAAATTTCGTCTTCTTTTTTTTCTTTTGGGAGAGATAATATTAATGCAAATAAATAAAATTATCTCTTGATTATCTGTATTTTTTTTAAGATTTTATTTATTCATTCATGAGAGACAGACACACAGAGAGAGAGAGGCAAAGACACAAGCAGAGGGAAAAGCAGGCTCCAGGCAGGGAGCCCGATGTGGAACTCAATCCCGGGTCTTTAGGATCAGGCCCCGGGCTGAAGGCAACGCTAAACCACTGAGCCACCCGGGCTGCCCTGATTATCTGTATTAATGGAGAACATAAATTAGTAGGGCCTAAAGTAGAGTATAAGATTGTTTTTTATAAGTTTATGCTTATTCTCATGCAACTGATGTGAGCTTTGGCACTTGGAAACTACTAATACATATATTCTCTGATAGCAACAGATCCAGGAAGAATTTATTTTTGGCATTGTTTTACATTATATAGTTTCTTTTATACAGATGGCTGACCTTTCTGCATTTTAAGTTTGGCTGCTATTATAAAGTTGGTCTATCTTCTCTGAACACATACCAGCTAATAGAAAGGGAGGATGATCCAGAAGTACTGTAGTGACAGAGAACATCAGCCTCAAGTTTAAAGACTAAAGGTAGTTTTATATCACCAATTATAAAGGGATTAAAAATGATTTTTTGTTTAAAAACCAACAGAATATTAAAAATAATAAACAAATAAATAAAAACCAACAGAACAAACAAGGTGGAGAGGGTGATTGCTGATATAAATAAGGATGTACTAATCCATATCTCTCTGTGATAGCCAGTATTTCACTGGTAGTAAAATCTTTTCTCATTTTCTGAAACTTGTAGCATTCAGTTGTTTGTGTATATTGTTTTCCAGATCAGTGAATCTCAAATATTTTTATTCTAGCCTCCTTAAAAGTTCCCCTGACACCCAGCCCTCATTATGATTTCTCCACTGACAAGATTCCCTTTTGTTAAGAAACAAAAAGTGATGCTCATTTCATCTTGCCCTACCTGTCTCAGAAATTATCAGTTCCCACCTGAGTTGTGGCTTGTCTTAGTATGGGGCTGAGAAGACTGGAAGGAGATGGGAGGTAGACAGAAAAGAAACTCAGGGGCATAGTGATGAGACTTGCTCTGCTTGCAGAGACTGGTACACCTTTACCAGATCTTTAACAGAGCTTACTAACCTAACTGACATCAGGTTTAATTTGGAAAGTTCCCTTCAGGTAACCCCTCTTCCTTCCTGAACCCCAGGTCTCACCAGCCCAGCCCACTCCTAGCACTGGAGGGAGAAGGCGACGCACAGTGGATGAAGATCCTGATGAACGGCGGCAGCGTTTTCTGGAGCGTAACCGGGCTGCAGCCTCCCGCTGCCGTCAAAAGCGGAAGCTCTGGGTGTCCTCCCTAGAGAAGAAGGCAGAGGAACTCACTTCTCAGAACATTCAGCTGAGTGTGAGTGGGTCCTGGGTGATTATTGGGATTGATGAACCTGGAAAGAGAGAATGAATCAGAAAAAAGTGAAACAATATAATAATAGAAGATGGTAATTCTTTAGGACAGATCCAGAAGATGTACCAGGAGGAATGCAGAAAGAAACTCATAACAGTCAAAATTGATGTCTTTTCCCCAGGGGTTGGAAAAGACACTCACCATCTACTCCCAAACCTGCTGCTAGAGTCTGAATCATCCACAGACCCATTTGAATGGAAGGAATTAGATTCATCGCCCCAGGGTACTCTTTTAGGTCATCAGTAGAATCTGACTGGGGTCATGGAACACCTAAAGGGAAATGTATTTGCCCCAGATAATGCAGCTTAAAAAAAAAAAAGAAAAAACCCCATGAGCACAAATAGAAAACTTATAATCCAGATATTTTTTGAATATTATTTTCCTTTCTTTTGATTACTTATTAAAATATTTCATTGCAAAGGTATATATGAATATATTTCTGTATATAACATGTGTATAGTTACATGCACACACAAATGTATAGAACAAAAACAAAGTTCCTCTTCAGTATGTCTTTTCCAGTCTTACTCTTTCCTATGAATACGTTTGGTGTATACCTACCAGACATATATGTATTTGTAAATTTTTTTTTCACTTATAATTTTTATGGACTAGTCAGGGAGGGACTATGTGTTTGTTTTAACATAAATAGGTTGATCATATTCCCTGGAAATATGACCATGTGTATAAAGGATTTACTTCATTTTTTTAAAAATAGCTGTATGGTAGTACATTGTATAGTGTGGTTGTATTATAAGGTACAGATTTTTACAGTGTTTTTAATTTTTTGCCAGAACAGCAATGCCTTAGTTAACATTGTATGCACTTGAGTAGGTGGTTTTATTAAATAGATTTCTGGAAATAAGCTTTCTTAGTCAAAGGACATATGCATTATTAATTTTGGTATGATTATTTTATCCTAAATAGGAGTAATGTTTCTATTATAAATCCTTACATTTGGGCAGCCCGAGTGGCTCAGTAGTTTAGCACCGCCTTCAGCCCGGGGCCTGATTCTGGGGCCCTGGGATCAAGTCCCACATCCGGCTCCCTGCATGGAGCCTGCTTCTCCCTCTGCCTGTATCTCTGCCTCTCCTTCTCTGTCTCTCTCTCTGTCTCTCTCTCTGTCTCATGAATAAATAAAATCTTAAAAAAAAAAAAAAATCCCTACTTTTCAGTGTAAGCAGCTCCTGTCACTGAATTCATGACTATACTGGCCCTGAGCTGTCTGAAGCCTTGTGGGATCAGGCGTCTCCCAGATTCAGGGGAGAAAATCCAGGCAGCATTCTGTCCTCACTGTGGGAACAGCTACTGGGGGCTCATGGGTGGAGGATGCATTTTCTTGATGCTCTTCTTTTCCGCTCTCTCTTCAGAACGAAGTCACGTTGCTACGCAATGAGGTGGCTCAGTTGAAACAGCTACTGTTAGCTCATAAAGACTGCCCAGTTACTGCACTACAGAAAAAGACCCAAGGCTATTTAGGTGAGTGGCTCATAACCTAAGCAAGCTTAGTCAGTCAATAAACTGCATGTATGAGTGTCTCAACTGTTGATAATTTTATAATCCCATTCTGAATGGTGTGGGGAGTCCAGACTGATGAGTGAGCAACCTTTCGGGAACAGCCAGTCCTACAAAATAATTTTGTTTTCAAAACCATATAGAGTTATCCTAATTATCTATCATAGTTGGAGATACAGGGTAGCAATATTTATCGGGTGCCTACTTTGTGTTAAGCACTATACCATCTGCCCAGTTCTTTCATGAAATAGATATTGCCTCCATTTATACACAAAAAAAACCACTCAGAATAGTCATGTACCTGAAGTTACACAGTTGGTGGAGTGGCAGAGCCAAGATTCACATCTAGATCTTTCTTATTCCAAAGACACTATCTTGGCCTCAAGAGAATATAAACAACAGATGATACATTGGCATTTGTTAACCTTTGTGACATATTTATCTTTCTTATGATGAGCCAGTGGTGGTTTTAGTTTGTAACCTATGTGCACACATAAAATAGTGCTAGAAAAAGATGGTCGTAGAGTCGTGCTCAGGACAAGCACAATCCTGAAATTAAAATGACTGTGAATAATTTGCTTATGGGCAGTGAAAGCTAATGAATCATTTTCCTTTACAAATTTAATAAATTCCTAGAAATTTTGGCTATCAGACGTTGATATATTGAATTATTTTTCCACTAACTATCCTTATTATTTCGAAGATGTGTTCCCATAGAAAAAGAGTAACCACATCACTCATTTTAAACATCTTCTATTTAAATTTTAATTTTAATATGTACTTCAGGATACATGCATTAATTAAGCAGATACTGATTGAGCCTCTTCCGTGCCAGACACTGTTTTATATGCTGAGGATATAATAGAAAACCAAATAGATTAGATTAAAATCCCTGCCCTTGAGGGGCTTATATTTTAGTAGGTGAGACAGATAATAAGCAAAATAAATAGGTACAATATATGGTATGTTAGATAAGAGTAAATGCTTGGAGGAAAAATAAAATAAGGAGAATATGAAATGTTGGCAGCAGGGTTGAAATTTTAGATGAGGTGGCTTTTGAATAAAGACCTTAAAGAAATGAAGGAGCTGGCTATACATTTATATGGGAGAAAAGTACTGCCAATGGGAAGAATAGGAAATACAAAGACCCAAAGTGGGTGCGCCTGGCACATTCTAGGAACACCAAGGAGGCTAGCTAGTGTGGCTGGATTAAATAGAACCAGGGATGGAGAATAGGTGGAGAGGAAGTAAGGAAGCTAATGGGAACATTTTTATATAGGGCATCATCAGTCATGGTGAGGACCTCGGCTTTTACTCTATGTGAGGGACCATTAGAAGGTTTTTAGAAGAAGACTGACATGACTGGTCTGATTATATTTGAACAGGATCACTCTGTTAGAGAGTGCAGGAGTGCACCAGCAGAAGCAAGCAGTCCATTTAGGAGGCTGTTGCAGTCATGTGAGCAAGAAGTGGTGGAGCCTCAGACCAGGGTGGTAGTAGTGAACGTGGTGAGAAGGTGTCGAATTCAGTGGAAGTAGAGTGACAGGGCTTGATGACGGGCCAGATGGGGTGGTATATAAGAAAAGAATCAAAAGTCACACCAAAGTTTTTGGCCTGAACAACTGCAAGAGTGGAGTTTCCATTAGTTGAAGTAGAGGAAAGTATAGAAGCAAATGAATTAGGAGGTGTATATGCAGCTCAGATTTGGACAAGCTGAACCTAAGAAACCTGCTAGACTTACAGGCGAGGTGTCACGTGGAGGCT
The DNA here is from genome assembly GCF_048418805.1 of Vulpes vulpes. NCBI lineage: Eukaryota > Metazoa > Chordata > Mammalia > Carnivora > Canidae > Vulpes > Vulpes vulpes. The sequence continues at coordinate 1,723,486 of NC_132787.1, forward strand.
GGTTATATAGTCCCACTGTTGAGAGGAAAGGCTGAAGATACAACTTTGGTAGTCAGCAGCCTGTCGTTAGTTTTTAAAGCCACAAAACCAGATGAAATGGTTTCATTATTGAAAGAACAGAGACAGAAAGAAAGAGGCAGTCGAGGACCAAGCTCTGGGGTACTCCAGCATTTTGAGGTCAGAGAAAGGAGAAGAAACCCACAAAGGAGCCAGAGAGCCACCAAGAAGGCAGGAGGAAAATTAGCTGAGTAGTGAGTGTAGCATTCTGGAAACCAGGATAAGAAAGTGTTTCCAGAAGTTTAGTGAACTTCTTCTAAAAAAGTTTAGTTTAGTTTAGGACATTTCAGCTCCTTTTGATGGGGTAAGGAAGGCAAGGACTGAGTATTCATCAGTATGAAGTCTATATACAGTAAGTTTTCTGCTCAGTCCTTTCAAGAACTTTTGAGGGGCAGTCAATCCATTACACTACTTATTTGTTATAGCAAAGATGTATTTGGTTCCTGCTGTGTGGTGTAGAGGCTGTGGCAGGTATTTGATGCAGGCCAATGACACATTGTACCTCTGAGAGACTCAGAGTTACGAGGAGATAAACCTGTCAGTCTGTGAATAAGGTAAGCACAGATAGCCAAAGAGCCCCTGGAGTGGGAGCTTCCTGAGGACAGGGCTCCCGGTTTATTCATCGTATACCTCAGCGCTGGCACATGGAAGATGCTCAGTAGAATGATGAATAAGTGAATGTATGCTCTGAAAGCACAACAGTGAGACAGTTAATTTCACGAGTGTAATAAAGAAGGCTTCACAGAGGAGATGATTTCTGAATCCTGAAGAAACACTCAGACATTCATCAGGAGTGAATCAAAAATGCAACCATTGGTCACTGGCTCTTATTTAGTCCACACATCTCCATTGAAGCAGCTGTAGAGGCTATGCGATGTTTCATCAAACCTGACTACAGAGCAACATAGAGTCACCTTTGTATGCAGCTCAGATATTTGTGTTTATCAGTAAAATGTTATCATCACTTTAGCCGGAGTGGTGTAGCCCATAAGAAATGTTTGCAGTCATTAATGCTTAGCTAAATGACAGGAGGATCCAGCAGGCCTCTCTGTTGTATTAACTGAACCTGGGCCAAGAACTGGTCATTCATACCCTCATTTGAGGGCAGCTTAATATTTATCAGGTTTACCTGTGGTGCAAGTGCATACTAAAGGAACATTAAAAAATGATGGAGTGATTAAATTCTTGTGGGAATTAATCAGAGAAGATAGCTTAAAAAAAAAAAAAAGATCTATTTTAAATCACCTTTCAAAACATGAAAAAAAGGAGAATGTGCTAGTAGGGGTAATGAACGGTTCAAAGATGTAGAAGCCAGACGGTGTAATTAACGTGCTAAGCGGGTTACTTTACTCAGATAAATTAATTTGGGCCTGGTTCTTGGCGTCCCTTCTCACAACTTCCATTTCTTAGCCCCTTCATGGCTTAGAAGCTAAGATTCTAGGAAGTTTTCCCCAAAAAATGATGGGCTTCCTTTTCCTTTGGGCTCCTTTAGAATTATGGCGCAGTGTGGTCTGCTTGTTTCCCTAGTCTGTTTTGTAACCATTTGCTCTCTGCTCTTTGCCTTCCTTCCTGGCAGAAAGCCCCAAGGAAAGCTCAGAGCCGACGGGTTCTCCAGCCCCTGTGATTCAGCACAGCTCAGCAACAGCCCCTAGCAATGGCCTCAGTGTTCGCTCTGCAGCTGAAGCTGTGGCCACCTCGGTCCTCACTCAGATGGCCAGCCAAAGGACAGAACTGAGCATGCCGATACAGTCGCATGTGATCATGACCCCACAGTCCCAGTCTGCGGGCAGATGATGCCTCCCCTGGTGGAAAGGTCCCCAGCCAGAGCTCGCCCGCCCGAGAGCCAAGAAAGACGCCATCTTATCGCCTCCCATCTGCCTTGGACATGGCAATATGGGGGGGAAATTGTGTGTTGTGAGGAATGGACAGATGTGGGGCTTTTCAGCCACATGGTCAAGTACATTGACACCCGTACTAAGAGCCTCCCAGCCCCAGAGCCACATAGATCATCCCCTAAAGGGGGCAGTTTCTGATGTACCCACAGCCAAAGGCCTTTCCGAATGGTCCGAACAATCACCCCTGCCCATGCATGTGTACCTGTCTCTTTGAACACTAACCCTTGCACTTCTAGGTTTCGGGTTTCTCAGTTCCCTGTCTTCCCGCTAAGCTGTGGCTGTTACCTTCCTGTTCCTTAGCAGCACGCCACTGCCTGCTAGGTAAAGGGAGGCCAGTGTTGATGGCAGGTCATCCACTTGCCTGCCCCAGCCACCTAAGGGGCTTAGGGCTTTGTCTCCCATTAGCTGCTTGTTTTATCCCTTTACCCCCTTCCTGAAGTCTAGTTCAAACATTCACCTATGATGAATGTAAAGTTACCTTTGTTGTATGAATTAGCAGTATTTTCCAGCTCTTCCGTAAACTTTAGTCCTTCTCCCTAGCTGCCACCAAAAACAAAAACAAAAAAATAACAACAAAAAACAGAAAGAAAGAAGCAAACCCCAAGAATTCTGGTCCTTTTTCAGCAATTTCCAGAGCTTTGGGTACTTCACTTTGTGTCTTGAGTTTTCTCAGTCTACTGGTGGGGCCTTTTCCACCTGCCGCTGAGCCTTGGCGAGATCATCTTGTGGCCTTACTAGCTGCTCGTGATGCGAAGGGAAAGCGTCCAGGTGTGGCTGACGGGTCCCCCGCCGCCCCAGCCCCCCTCCCGCAGGGTCAGTAGGGCAGGCAGGACCAGTAGAGTCTGAAGCTCTTTCTGTCAGGTTACTGGATTGATTCTTTATGTCTTACAGGAGTTTATTGGCCAAAGCATACATACACCTTGTGGCAATCTGTCCGCTTCTGTCGCTCCCTCTTTGTTCCCCTGTCGGGGTCGCGGGGGTCACCGTCTCTGTCTCTCTTCAGGTGTAGCCCTCCAGAGCTGCTGTGTGCGGCATTCTTGCACTCCCTTGCCCTTCGCCCATCTCCCAGACTCACACAGCTGTCTTCTCCTCTGGGCTAGGGTCTTTGATTCACAAGTGTCCCTGTCCCCAGACCTCCCTCCTCTCGTTCACCAGGCTTCTAGGCTGGCTGCTGGGGCGCTCTGCCCCCTGCCCCTAGGTGCCAGGCATCCCCAGAGTGCCAGCCCTAGGACTCGGAGGCATCAGAGCCAGGGGTCCTGAGTTGGTTTGCTTGAGGGCGAGGTCGGATGGGAAGAGGCAGAGAGAGGAGGTGCAGTACCAATCTCAGGAGAAGAGCCCTGCTTGGTGAAGGTCTGGCCTGCCTGGGAAATTGGGGACTGCTGCCCTCAGCCATTCTTACTTTGAGGAGTTAGGTTACAGGGGGAGGAAGTCATCCCTCTTGTCCCTCTTTCTCCCCCATTAAGACTTCTTACCTTCCTTTGGCTCTGAACTACGCAGTTTCTCCCAGGGCTGTGGGAAACCGTCCAAAGCCAGAGGCCTGTGGATAGGTAGGTCAGCTTTAATAGCCTGTCAGTGTGACTCCCTTGCAGTTGTCCCCGAGCCACCTTCTGCCATCTGCCCAGGCCAGGCATGTCCTCTCCCTCTCTCCTACGTCCATCTCAAACACACACATAGGATAACTGCCAGCTTCCTTTCTTAGCTTGTCTTCCAAAATTGGCTGTCCTGGGGGAATGAGGAGGTGTGCTAAGCTCCAGGAGCCCCATCTTCTCAGAGTGGACGCGCCGGTGAGCCAGTCAGAGGACACGTTCTATTGCGTTTGTTTTCCCACTTCCCGTCCTGCTTCTCGGCGCCCGTGCTGAACAAGACGCACCTGGTGATGGGAGAGGAGAGAAAACATGGTTCTCTCATCCTCTACCACCCGGGACCCAACAGCAACAGCCCCTGAGGTGACTCAGTCTAGCAAATGGCACGGCAGATGGTCAGGATGCCAGTTCCCACCTCCAGGGACTCCGTTTGCCTTTAACAGCGCCCAGCCGTAACTCGTACTCAGGACTTTTCCTTTGGAAGGCGGTGCCCTGGGACTCTCTTCTGCTTTAGTTGTGTTTCATTTTTTATCTTCTTGATTTCCCACCAGCAGCCTTGCCCTAAAGCTTGACTGAGTTTATGGCTCCCAAGGAGCCTTCGTGAGACCCTTGACTATTTTTCTTCCCCCCGTAGTCAGGTGTTTTTCAAGTTAAGAACCCATCTGTCACTGCACACACGCCCTGCCTCTCCGCGGGGCCCCGGAGGAGGTGAGCCCCACCTGTCTGTCCCCGTGTAGGGTGGCTAACCTAGTTAGAGGTTCCCGTTTAGTTTCTTAGTCCCCATGTCTCATTCTCTTGAGTCCCTATTCTGTTTTCATCAGGAAGTTCTCACTGGGGCCCTCAGTGGGGGGTGTTCCCAGAACCTAACACAGCAGTAGGAGGGGGCGGGACAGCACCCCCAGAGAGCTCTTTAGGTGGTCGCGCACCGCACTGAGAAAGCACAGCAGTTGGCGTGTCCTGCGAGTTGGGGGACGTCTTACCTTGTTACTGCTGCTGGCCCTGGGGCCACTCTCCCCTGCCCTTTGCTTCCAGGCTCATGGGGACCAGAACTAAACATCGAGGGCGCGTCACCTAGCCCTTCTTAATGGCACTGCCCCTCCTAGGGCCCTAAGGGAAGATTCTGAAAGGAGCTGGGAGTGTGGAAGCCTTGGGACTCTGCTGCGGGAACGCAAGACGCAGGCTTCCCACCTCGCTCCAGAGGCCCAGCTGGGACGTAACCAAGCCCCTGACAAAGGCACCGGGCCGGGTCTTCGGCCCTGCAGGCTTCCTTGCTTGGAAAGAAAGCTCGCTCGGAGTTGGAAAGTCTGAGGACGCTTCCCTCGCTGCTAGAGAAAACTAGAAGTAGGCCCTCCTTGCTCCCCCTTCCCCTGCTGGCTGGACACCCCAAATCTGGCTTCCCTCAGCCTCCGCTCCGGTCCTTGGCCCTAAGCACTAGACCATACACGCTCGGCAGTGGTGACAAGGAGATGGCCTAACTGAAGCCCGTGACCCCGGCTGCCTTCCCTGGGCCCGTCCTGTTGTTCTTGGCGCCTGTCTTGATTCACTGCCCTCCAGCGCCACCCATCCTGGTCGACAGGGTCCTTAGCCATAACCATGCCCCGTCTACACCCTGAACCACCACGCCGACACCAAAATAGTCCTCCTCCCATGCTCCACACTGAGAGGCTCCTTTAAAGGTGCTAGCCCTGAGACACCCTTTCCTCCAGAAGCTCCCTCTTTCTTTCGTGACTTCCTTCCCATCCCCAAATCATTATTTTTCATTAATATTGTACATTGTATACACAGGAAGGAAATGTATTCTTTTTTTTTCTTTAATTTCATAACCAGTCCGTTTAGAAGCCAGTCCTCCTAGTTATATCACATATGCCTTTGTTGATATGCTCTTTCTGCTTTCTTTAGACTTTTGTTTGACAGGGGCGGAGGGAGGAACCCGACAGGTGAGGGTCCTAAGGCTGATTAGAGGATCCCCATCCTACTTCAGCCTCTCACAACCCTAATCATCCCCCTCCTAGTATAGAACTGATATTCCTCTGTTTGTGTTTGCACACACGCATGTACACACAGACAGAAGTTCCCCCGAGCCACCCACCCACCCCAGAGTGGTGACCCAGCAGGAATGGGCATAGGCTGCTGGCCACCATTCCCAGCCTCTGTTACCGGTTCATTCGTCTCTCTTTGGGGTAAAGTGCTACCCCAGATTGAGAACAGGCTGGGGAGAGTAGGGCAGGGAAGGGCAGCTACGTCTCTTGTAGATGCAGGTTTGTGTGGTGGCTGCTGGGGTTCATTTTCTTCTTGTAACGGGGCGGGGGGCCGGTAGCCCAGAGCTGCTCACCAGCCGCAGCTACCGGTGGGTGACGTTGTCACTGTAAGAAATGGCTGTGAGCACTGGTTCCGCTGACTTTCCCTCAGGGTGGTGGGCCTCGGGATGTGGTCCAGGACCAGCAGCACAGCAGCACCAGCATCTGGGAGCTTCTTACAAATGCACACATTTGGGCCCCGGCACAGACCTGTTGAGTCGGAGACTCGGGCTGGGCTCTAACAAGCACCCCGCGGGGTCCTAAGGCACAGTCGCGCGTGGGGCCCGCGGCCTTAGGGGCAAGCCGGGACATCCTTGCTGGCGTCGGGGTATTTCAGTACCATCCTCTGCCTTAGCGCGAACACATCGTTCCCTTTCCCCCGGTCCCTCCCTCCACCCCCATTAGAACAACAACCGCGTCATTCATCTCAGAATCTGTTTGTCTTCCTTCTACTTCTTCCTGAAACCTGTCTGCCTTGGTCTGGACGGGAATTGTCCCCTGTCCTCTTGCAGACGGGTCACTCCACACTCTGTTGCAGGAAGGACTGGCTGGAGCCCCTGCTGTCCCGTGCGTGCACCCGCCCCCCCGCACCCCCTCTCCAGCAGGGAGATGAGCCTCCAGCCCCAACAGCGGAGGCTGTCGCCTCCGGACATAGTATGTGTTGGAAGCAAGCAGCGCGCACCTCTGCTTCGCTCTCTTCATCCGTGTATCCTGGACAGGTAGCGACACGTCTCCGTCGCACAGGAGCCCGGCTCTGGGCCCGGTCCCCGTGCGGGAGGCTGTGGTGCTACAGGCTGTTTTGCTCCGAGAGCGTCTCGTCCCCTTCCTTGCACGATCCCTGAGAGCAGGCTCTCACGGTCCTCCCCGCGACGCTCCGGCTCCCCTCCCCTTAACCCCCTTACCCCCGCGGTCCCCCCCAGCCAGGCCTTCTCCCGCTCCCCCCGCCCTGACATATATTGTGCCTTATTTATGCTGCAAATATAACATTAAACTATCAGGAGAACCACTGTCCCGTCTCGTGCCTCGGTACCCTCCGCTGCACGTCCCGTCGGCCACCCTTCCCGGAGCTCCCGGGCTCTCGCGTGCGCCCTTCCCGCTCTCCCATCTCCTAGGAACGGGAGCAGGAGTCTTGTCCCTCCTTTTTATGCAGGGAAGGCACAGCCTCAGAAGGTAGGTGGCTTGTGTAGGTCACGTAACACCCAAGAGGGCACAGAGACCAGGCCTCGGATCTGTGCGCCCCGGCAGCCCCCCCAGCGCCGGGCGCCCCATGTGGATGAGGGGTGGTACGCGTCCCAAGGCAAGCGGCCTCTGGCGTTATGACCCCAACTTCCGATAAAAACAAAAACAAGCCCAACTGTCAGGAAGTTTCGGGCAGAACTGGGGGTGCAGAAAGTGAAGCCTGCTCCGATTGGGGGCTCGGGGGTGCGGGACGAGCCTGCTCAGGAGCAGGTGGGAGTGACGAGGAAACAGGTGGTGGCCAGGAGCCACGGCGAGGGGTGGGCGACCACTGCTAGCTCCTCGCAGTGTCCCTGGATCACCGGCGCGGCGGGGACAGGCAGCAGGCTGAGGAGCCCGGGCAGGACGGGGGGCGGGGGGCTCTGGAAGCTCTGTGGCTGGCTGGCGTCCCTAAGTGGCACAGGGGAGTGGGGCCGCAGCGGCGGTCTGCCCTGCGCTGTAGGGACGGTGGGAGCTGCTGCCGCGCCAGGCCGGACTGAGACGGGGCGCGGGGAAACGGGCCAGTGCCCAGGCCACAGACCCGTGGGGGCCCCCCACCCGCACCGCGGGCCTCGCTCTCCACCGCACCGCACCCCTGCCCTTCGCACGTCGTGCGCGCGTGTGGTTTTGTTTTTATAAATCGAAGGTACGAGACTTCAGTGGAGGAAGCAGCCGCAGCTGTGGGGGAAACAGCAGAACCGTTTGGAGGTGGGGCCTGCAGATGGGACGGAGTCGCTGCGTCTCGGGATAAAACCGGGACAAACGAGTTGCTCCTTATAGATGAGCGGAGTTTGGTGTCGGGCGGTGGGGTCTCCGAGTGCAGGTGCCGTGAAGACTAGAAATGACGAAGGATCTAGACTAGTACAGGGGCGCCGGCCGCTCCGTCAGAGGAGGCCACTGCTGATCTGCCGGCTGCCGGCTGCCGAGGCGGCTTACGACTAAATCTTACCACCAACAACAACAACAACAACACCACTACAGACAATAAAGCAGCAGCTGAATTTGAGAAGTTTGATTCCAGAAAATTTTGGAAATTCTGCGGGTAAAAAGCCGTCACGTAGCATCGCACACTCCAGAGAAACGGCCCGGGACAGGAAGAGCCAATCCCCGCTGCCAACTTCATGGTCAGTTTTAAGGAACTGCGCAGCCCGGGGGTTGGGCCGAGCACCCCGGGGCAGGGCCCCGCCAGCAGCGCGATGACCACCGCAGGTTGCTGGGTGGCTCGGGCGGTGGAGCTCGGGGCCCTTGGTCTTAGGATCCTGGGTTCCGGCCCCACGGTGGGTGTGGGGCTTACTTTAAAAACAAAAAACAAAACAAAAACCTTTTTAAATATTTTATTTCTTTATTCATGAGAGACCCAGAGAGAGGCTGAGACCCCGGCAGAGGAAGAAGCAGGCTCCCTGCAGGGAGCCCGACGCTGGACTGGATCTCGCGACCCCAGGGCATGCCCTGAGCCTAGGGCAGACGCACAACCGCTGAGCCCCCCAGGGGATTCCCCCCTCCCCCGCCCGCCAAAATTTTTTGATTACAACTCACTAAAGGCTCAGGTGATAGGACGCCTGGGGGCTCAGCGGTTGAGCGTCGCCACAGGCCGTGATCCCAGTTCCAGGTCGAGTCCCGCCGGGCTCCCTCGGGAGCCTGCCCCTCCCTCCGCCGGTGTCTCGGCCTCTCTCTGGGTCTCTCATGAATAAAGAAATAAAATCTTTAAAAAGTAAACTAGAAGCTGGGGTGACGTTAGCATTCTTCAGCAATACTGCAAAACCTGGGTGTGCACATCTCCAGCGAGGGAGCTGCGGTGCGCGCAAGCGGGACTCCCGGGCCCTGCGGTACAGCGTCTTGCGGTCGTCGGGGGAGCCCGGGCCGGGCCTGCAGCTACGGCGAGAGACGCGTCCCTCCGTCCTGGGCGTGGGGGCTCGGCTGGACCTGAGCCCGGCGACGCGAGACCCTCGGGCCGCTCGTCCTCGACGCAGGGGCCGGGAGGCGCACACCCGCAGGTCGCTGACCGGTCACAGCCTTTGAGGCCACCGAGGCGCAGGCGGGCGCCCCCCAGAGCTCCGTGGGAGCCGCGAGCGCGCCGTGGCGTCGCCGGACGGGGCCTCAGGCGCTCGGGGCGCGGCGCGGCGACGCCAGGCGGGAGGCGGGTGGGAAGCGACGCCGGCGCAGGTGGCCGACCGCGAGGGCCTGGCTTTTCCCTGAAAGGGCGGGATTCCCTCACCTGCCCTGAGGCCGGAGCTCGACCCGGCCCTCCCTGCCGTCACCTGGGGAGCGGCCGCCGGGCGCCAGTGCACACCGTGGCCACCGGGGGGCAGCAGCGCCTCGCTGCCGGCGGCTCGGGAGCGGCGACCGCCACCCGCCCGCGGACGCCCTCCGGCCAGGCCCGTCGCGCCCCCGAGCTGGGAGAGCAGGGCGCGCCCCGAGCTCCGCGCCCGCCGACGGACGGGGTCCCCCCCCAGGCCCCCAGGCCGGGCTCTGAGCGAGCCCGCAGCGGGCGACGCCGCTTGGCCCCGCCGACGGACTTACGCATCTAACAGTCGAACCGCAGGCTTCGGGCCGGGGGGGCGGGCCGGGGGGCGGGGGGGGGGGCGAGGGGGGGCGGCGCGGACTGGGCCGGGACTCGGGCCGCCGCGGCCCTCGCGGGGAGTTAGGGGCCGCGTCCTGGGGCCGCTCCTCTGGGATTCGCCGCCGCCTCTGCCCCCCCGCCCCCCACAGGAGGCCCCGCGCCCCGGGCAGGGTGGGGGCTCCGGGACGAGAGCCCGAAGGACCTCCCCAAGGTCTGGCGGGAACCCCGGGGCTCCGGGCGGCCGGAGGGGCCGGCTCCCCATTCCCGAGCCTGGCCGCCCCTCAGCGCTTGGGGAAGAAGTGACGTCATCCCTCCATATGTTTGCACGCGGGGCTCTCCCCCCGCCCCCCAATAAACCTGCCTGCCTCCTGAATGCACGTCTGTGTGAGGCGCCAAAGGCGGGGAGTCCCCGGGGCAAGCAGCACTGCCCCCTCCGTCGCCACCAAAGCGGCTCAGCAGGGCCACGGCACACGGCCTCGGCCACCAGGAGGACCAGCGAGGGGACACGTGGGGAACGAGGGGGGAAGCACAGGGAGGGCAGCCGGCGCCAACCCCTCCGCCCCGCACTGGGCCGCACACGGGAAGAACCAACCGGCTGAAGCCCAGAGGCAGCGTTTATTCTGGGCTCCAGGGGACCCCCCACCTCATTCCCACCCGCCCCTGGACAGGGCGGATCTCGGGCCAGCGAGGCCCCTGGGCCCTGGCTCCCGGCAGGCAGGCAGTCTGTGTCAGAGGTACAGGCCCGCGGGTGGAGGCCGGGGGGAGCCGGGGGGAGCCGGGGTGCAGGGGAGGCCAGGGGGCTCTACTTGCTGCCGGCCATGATCTTGAGGTACTGCAGGGCACGCCGAGCAGCCTCCCCACGGGCCGCCTCCCGGGTCGTCGCGGAGCCGTGACACACGGTGGCCGGCTGCGTGGACAGCTCCACCAGGCACTGGCACAGCCCGCTCAGGCTCAACTCCTCTGGGGGCCGAGAGAGGACGGAGGCCGTGAGCCGGAGGGCAGCACGGGCGGGGCGCCACCCGGTCGCCAGGCCTCCCCAGGCCCGAGGCCGCGCCAGCCCGCCTCCCCGGCCCTACCGATATCCAGGTAGCTGACGTGGAAGGCCTGCTCCTCGGACAGCTCGCTGAGGACACTGCAGCAGGCAGGGCCCAGGGCACCCAAGGCGCCCAGGGAGCAGCTGCGCAGGGACAGGATCTTCTCTCCCACGGAATTTCGCAGAGAATCCCAGGTGCAGCCCGGGCCCCGGTTCCGAAGTCCATCGAGGCGGGAGCCCACACCCTGACGAGACGGGCAGGTGAGAAAGGTGCGGCCTCGGGCTGAGACCCGGGCGTGGAACAGATGAGAAAGCCCGCGGGTGACCACCTGGCCAGCCTGCCTCCCCCTCGCCGCCCGCTAACCGGGGCCGGCCGGGGCCCCGCAGCCTTCCTCACTCTCCGCCCAGCACCGGGGGCCAAGCAGGAGCACGGGCAGGGGCCCCCGCGGCGGCTCATCCCCATGTGCCGGGCCCAGGCCCCCAGCGGCCGCCCGGCCCCACGGGCCACTCACGATGGAGAAGTGATCGTCATCGGGCTCTGCCTCGGTGCCATCCCGGGCATCCAGGGGCACCGTGTGCACCCGAAGCAGCATCTTGGCCGCCGCGTTCCGCTTCGCCAGCTTTTTGGAAGTGCCGCTGCCTGCGTGGGGGAGAGGCTGCTGCACTAGGCTTCCCGGGCTCTCCACCCAGCTCAGGACCTTGGGCGGGGGCCCCCTCACGGCACGTCCACTGGAAAGAGCCCTCAGGCGCTGCCACGGCCCGGGCCCTGGGCAGCAGGAAGGGGGGTAGCAGAGGGGCTAGGAGCTGCCGCGGCCACGGCTGGCGTAGCTGCCCGCGCTCCCATCTGCCCAGTTACCGATCTCGATGAAACGCTCCACGCGACAGGTCATGGTAAACTCTTTGCGGTGCGCCGGCCCGGACTCCTGGGTCACCGTGTACTCAGGCAAGCGCCAGCCCTTCTGCACCACCAGCTCCTTGGGAGGGAGGAACGGGGGTGCACGAGGCTGAGGACAGACCCCCAGGCCCCCTCCCTCCCGCCCTGGGGGAATCAAGGGGGTGGGAAAAGCCCTCCGACCGGGTAAGAGCCCCACACAACTGCCCTGGCGGCCCCGGGTTCAAGGGTAGACAGGCATGCACACGACGGAGGCCGGGGGCACACCTGCAGGGCGCCAACAGGATTGCACTCAGACTGCTGAGGGGAGACGGGGGGCTGCGCCTCCATGGGGGGGCTCCTGAAGGAGGAAGGGCCGGGCCGAAGTCCATGGGGCTGTCCCTTCTGTGGTGCCCAGAGTCCCACGCCCTGTGCCGGTGTCCCCGCTCCCATCTCCCTGGTCCCCGCCAGGCGGGCAGCTGTCCATGCAAACACCCAGCCTGCTTCCTCCCTTCCCCACCCAGGTGAGGTCTCCTCCAGGGCCCAGGCCCATTTGGACTTTCTGGAACACCGGACCATCGCCTTGCCAGGACAGTGGGAGGGGGGCTGTATATCCAGTCCCTGGAGGCACCTGATGGGAGCCACACACAGGACCATCACGTGGCCAACTCAGGAGAAAATGGGGCCTGCAGGCCCCCTGACCGTGGCCAAATGTCATCTCTGTGGCTATTTAAGAATCGTGTATTACCTCCTGTCCCAAGAGCTTACCAACTGGTGCAAAGTCTTCAAATTCTGGTCCCCAACTATTCCATCCTCTGCTTACTCTCAGACTTCCTCCTGCCTGACCAGCCTGGGTCCAAAGGCTGGGGGGCCAGGAGCCGGGACCCCTACCTCCCCCCTTCAGGCAGGCAGGAACACAAGATACCTGGTTGGAACAGCAGATGGAACAGGAGTAGCAGCCGCTGCAGCAGTAAAAACTGGAATGTCCTCAGGCAGTGAAGAGTCTAGGGGAGAAAAAGAACTTCCCGAGGGGAAGGGGGCCTTTGATTCACACCCATGTGGGCAGGGGTGGGGGGTGGGGAGTAGAGGGTGGGGACCCAGGTCCTCCTGACCTGCCCATCCCCTAAGAAAACCCCTTCCCACTGGAGCCAAAGACTCAGGGAAGCTTAACCACCGCCTTCTGGGATCCTTTGCTGCCAAACACTGGATCAAAGCGACTGAGACAAGGGGAAAGACGGTCTCTTCCTACACAAGAGCCACGGAGGCAACAAACCCCAATGTAAGTGTGCAAGAGAGGAGGACAACCTGCTAGAGAGGAGGCATGTTGGGGTGCGACCCCTCTAGCCTCGGCCTCCGCCCCTTTCCCTCCCTAGCCTGGGCCCACACCACAGCCACAGCCCCTTGACATTCCCCCCACAGGATCCTTCCCAACAGCGGGAGCCCTGGAAGCATCCCGCTCTGTCCAGCCAGGTCAAGGTGGGCAGAGGAGGTAGCGCAGGGGCCTGGGTTCCTGGCCGGGTCTCTACGAGGCCTCGGCTGGTCCTCCCTCACCTGCTGTCCTCCAGGGCCGGCTCCAGCATGCTCCCCCCTTTGAGGTGTTTGAGGGCCACCTCAGCTGCCTTGTGCTTGGCTGCCTTCTTGCTGGGGCCCTGACCTGAGAGAGGGGCGTGGGCGATACTGGAGGTCACTAGGAGGACAGAAAAGCCGGCACCCACAGCTCCTCTCCTCAGGGCTGGAGGGAGTCAACCAAGCCCCTCTCACCACCTGCCCCTGCCCAAGACGGGGAGTGCTGCGCTAATTACTAGAAGGGAGGGCTTCTGCTCCCCAGAGCGCCCCAAATCAAGCCATGCCAGGCACGACTGCTCTGGAGCTCAGACACCCTGGGCAGAGATCCTTTCCCGGCTCTCCTTGCCTCTGGGAAGTGCTTTCTTTTCTCTCAATACATAGAGATGACTGGGAAAGTAGAAAGAGGGCCGGCTCCGGAGTCAAGGCCCCGCTCCGCCACTTCTCAGGCCCGGGACCTTGCACCACTCACATCCACCCCGAGCCTTGGCTCCCTCATATTCAGCACGGACGTGCTATCCCCCACATCCCGGGATTAGACTGCGATTCAAGACGAACTAGGAATTTGGTCAAGCACCTGGAACAGAGCCCAGTGCAGCAGGCACTCACTCCTTCGAAACTTCGCTGAGGGTTTGGTTCATCCCGTCTTTCCCCTCTAGGATGACGACAATGTGCCAGACCCCTCTGGCGGTCTTGCTTGCTCCTCTAACTCTCCGGAGTCCTACCCGCCTCCTCAAAGACCCATTTCCCCAAACGAGTCCGTGGCTTTTACCCCTGAAATCTCTCCTTCCCTCACTGGCCTTGGAGCAAAGGACTGGGGAGAGACTCCAGGACCCAAAGCCATCAGGGCCCTGCGGATGCACACCCCAGCCAGGCTGCCCAAGCCTTCCTCACCAGTGCAGCTGGTGTCGCCAACGGTGACCCGGAAGGTGAAATTAGGCTGGTGGGCTTGGCCCTCGGCTTTGAGAAGGTCGTACACGGGCGTCTTCCCTATTCTGGTCCCATACTCCTGCAGAAGGCTGATCGGGGTCTTGCCCGGGTTGGCTGCCAGCATTTGCTCTATACTGGGGGAGGCGGGGGCAGGGGGTCACGGACCCTTATCACACCTCCAACTCTGCGCCCACCCGGCCAAGCACTGTCGTATCAGACCCAGGCACACTATGGGGGACACGGGTCCAGGGGACCCCGGACAGTACAGCACACATTGGCTGGGTTCAGTGTGGAGTAGAAGCGGGCTGGAAGCCGGGTCCACGGCCCCCAGAGCACGCGGGCAACGCACTGTTCCTGTCTCAGTTAAGCAGGAGGAGGATCCTGCACCCCAGTGCAGTTAGGAGGTGCATGTCCCCACACAGTGCAGCCCAGGGACCCGGTACCCACCAAACGCACTGAATGTCGGGAGCACAAAGCCCAGTGCCCCAAGTGCAGTCTGGGAACCCGGCCAACCCCAAACTATTTAGAGCAGGAGGCCGTGGCCACTGCCGGGATGCATGCCGGGAACCACGGCCCACTACCCCGGTGCTTGCCGGGAACAACCCTCGGGCCAGGTGCATGCTGGGGCCGCGCCGCTACCACCTCCGCGCCGCGCCACGCTTCTCGCCCGGCAGGGGTCGGCTCGAAGCGGCTCACCTGGGCAGCCCGCAGCCCGTGGTGGTGCCGGAGCCCTGCTCCTCTTCACTCATTCCCACCTCCGTGCCCGCGGGCCCCACCGTGACTGCAGCCTCCGCGCGCCCCAGAACACCGCCGACGAGCTAGGGCCGGGGCCGAGCCCCGAGTCGCGGCCGGTCGGGCCCGCCGCGAGGCATGCCGGGACATGGAGTCCCCCGCCCACCGCCTCTCCGAGTCTCCATCGGGAGGGGAGCCGCCCGCCCCACAAGCCCCCGCGGGCGTTGCCCGGGGATGCGGCACCGCCTCCTGGGAGGAGCGGAGCCTTCCACGGTGGCCTCCCGAGCGGAGGGTGGCTTTGTGTCCGTGTATCCGTGTGTGTGAATTTTTTTTTTTTTTTAAATAGCGTCCCGCCTCTTATCCGCGTCTCCGCTCCCCGGAGTGGGCATGCGCGGGAGCAGAGCGGAAGCGGCTGGGGGCGGGGCGCTAAGGCCTAACCGGAGCGCCGGGTCCGCAGGCTCCCGAGGAAACTACAGAGCCCGGCAGCTCGCGCGCCATCTTTGTCGCCGCGCAAGGGCAGGCGCAGGCGTGCGCGGAGAGCTCCGCGAGAGGATTGGTCGTGTCCGATTGCGCTGACTCGCTCTAGGCACGTTGCGATTGGTTACTTTGCCTCGAGGGGCGGGGCCAGGAGCGAGGCAGCCCCTCGGCCCCGCCCCTCTGTTGAGGAAAGGCTGCGATTGGTCCAGGGAAGAGGGGCTGTCGCACCCTGGCTCGGCGCGGGCTGGGGTGGCCTCACCTGGCCGCGGGAGGAGAGCGCTCGAGCCCCTCCGCGCTGGGGCCGGCCGGCTCGCGGCCCGCAGTTCCTCCGCGCTCCCGGCGCCGGGGCCTTCGTCTCACAGCCCCTGCTTCGTTTTCCCGGGTTGCCCTTCACTCCCCTGCCCCTAGTTCTGGCCCGCGGCCTGTCTGGTTTCAGGTCTTCTCTAAAGCCTTGCTGGGCCGTCCCCAGGGAACGTCTCCGTAGGTGGCCCGAGACCCTCTCTGGGGCCTGAGAATCGGGCGGTAGGGGCGACAGCACTAGGACTCACGCACACCGCGGGCTCGTTCCCGCTGCTGTGGGTCTGGGGTCTCTCGGCCGAAGAGACAGCAGGAGAGGACTCCGGCCTCTGAACGCTAACCCGCTAACTGGCTGCAGAGCTGCAGCCCCTCCTCCCCAGGGTGTCCCGGCCACCGGGTTAAAAGATGTAGGAGAACCTCGTGACCTTGGCGAGACACCACGAAAATGCCTGGTTCTAACGAGCGCCCCGAGGCTGGGCCAGGTAGTGGAGAGCCGGGGGAGCCCCGGGACGGCGCCGAGGAGCTCGGGCATTAGGCTCGGCGGATTCCAATTGGGTAGAGCCGGAGTGGTGACGGCGACGGGAAGGGCGGCTGGCTGGCTCGGCAAGGCAGGGGGAGCCGCGCCAGAGCGCTGGGCGGCCGGGGTCCCCGCGCGGAGGGGCTCCGTCTCGGGGCGTAGCAGGCAGGGTGTCCGACCGGCCAAAGGGGGCTCCTCGGGAACCAGCGCAAGGCTCGGGGTGCGACGGCCACCCGACCCCGCCTGCGGGGAGGCGCGGGGCCCCGGAGGGCCGGGGCCGGGCCTGGAGCGCGCCGGATGGCAGCGGCGGGCTCCTTTAAGAGGCCGGCGGCTCCAGCGCAGCATCCCCCGCTCAGGGCGTGTCCGTCCCGGGGGGCCAGGGGCGGGGGCCTCGGAAGGAGCGGGAGTTCGAGCCGAGTGGGGACGGGGCCAGGGGTCGGGGGGTGGGGGGAGGACGCCGGGGCCGACAGCCGTGCCCCCGGACGCCGCGCGAGCCTCGCCGGTGACGGCGCCCCGGGTCCGGTCGAGGGCAGCGGGGGGAGGAGAGAAGGAGGAGGAGAAGGAGGAGGAGGCGGGAGCAGCATCCGGAGCCGAGCTGCAGCAGCGCCGCCTTTTGTGCTGCGGCCGCGGAGCCCCTGAGGTGAGAGCCTGGCCGAGGTGGGGGGCGGGGGGCAGGGAGGGGTCCGGGCCCCGGGGTCCGGGCGCGGAGGGAGGGTCGGGAGGCCGAGGTGGCGGGGTGGGGTGGGGTGGCGCGGGGATGCTGAGGCCGCGGGGCGGGGGAAGCGGGGACCTGGACCCGACGCCCGTGGGGATGGGAAGGGGGGGACGGAGCGGAGGGACGCCGCGGCCCAGCCGGGAGCCCGAGGGCCTCCGGGGCTGGAAAGGACCGTACGGGGTGGGGGTGGGGGTGGGGGGACGGCGGGGGCACCGACGTAAAGGACAGCGGGCAAGAGAACATCCTCCTCTCCTCCCACTCATCCTCCCGGAGGGGGAGAGGGAAGGAGGAGGAAGAGTTCGGGCCCCTCCGGGAAGGAAAGGGAGGACCGGGCCCGAGATGCCCAGCGGCCCCCTCCCCTCCCTTCCCCTCCCCTCCCCTCCCCTCCCGCGCTCTGCCTGCTGCACCTGAGGATTACAGGCTGTGAGCACCTGTTCCAGGATGCCCAGGTGAGGGCCTCCCCCTGCCCTCTGCTGCCCCCAGCCCCCTCCAGCTGTGCCGTTCACCTTCTCCATCCAGCTGTTGCTTCCTCCCCTCCCCCATTCATTTGTGGTTCTCTCCCTCTTTCTCCCCAGCTCCTCTGACTCCCCTAACCCAGTTCCCCAGCCCAGGCCTCTCAGGAACCTCCTCCTCTGCCCCACACATTTCTCAAACTCCTTGGCTAGAAAATGAGCAAGAATCTGTTCCCCACAGTTGTGATCCCTGATCACTGTGCCCTCGGCGGAGGGGACGGAAGAGAAGGGGGGTCGGTGGGGTGTCCCTTAGCATAGAAGAGCCCCACCTTCAGGGACTTGAACTCCACACCTGCTCCTTCTGGGGAGGAGAGGGGGTGGCCCTCCACCTAGGAGTGCGCCTGAGGTCTCTCCCCGACCCAGAGTCCTCTCAGCCGACCGGCAGGATGGACCCATGGCTCTGGGAGTCCTGGGAGCCCTGGCTGTGGGCTCAAGGGTAGCACCGGGGAAGGCGAGCACCAGGGCCCTGGAAGGAAGGGGCTCAAGGGCTCCCTGGCCTTCCTGTCCAGACAGCAGAGTTTCCCAGAGCGGCACGAAGGCCTGCTCTCTGCCATCTCATGCTTCAGGGTGGCCAAAGGTGCTTGCCCTCCCGAGCCCGCCTCGCCTCCCCCCCCACAGCAGGGACTGAGGCCCTGCTGGGGCCACCGAGGGCGGGATACCCCAACTCCATGAAAACAAGTAAAGGCCCGTCCCCGAATTAAACCCAGTTATGGGCAGAGGAGGCAAGAAGTTTAAGTGAGGCCTGGCTTTGGACGTCCTGTGTGTCCTCACAGCTAAGGGTGCAGGACCCTCTCAGAAGCAACCGCCATTCCCCAGTCCTTCCCCCTGGAGGTGACGATCTGGTCGTCTGGTTTTGCTAGGAAGACGACCCCGAATCCTAGTGCCCAGCACCCCAGACTCACCCGTGGCTTCTCACACCCAGTCATCCCTCTCCCCTGCGTGGCCTTCTAGGAGTCCCTTGTGGGGCAGGAGGCTACTAGGAGCCAGGCGAGCAGGTGACAGGTGGGCTTCCTGAGGAGTTGGCCACAGAGACTGGTCTGTCGGCTTCGTTTGCTCCCAGAGGGACCAGGGTCATCCCTGTTTCGGGAGAAGGTGATGAGGCAGGGACACGATGGCAGAGGAGCCTAAGGATCACCCAGGACAAAGAGCCCTTGGCCTTTGGTTCCCTCCTTCTTTGCTCTCCTTGCCCCGCCGTGTGCACCGCCCTTTGCACCTGTGCCCTCTGCTGCCGTCGAGGAAAAGGCGAGGACGGGAAGGGAATCACATTTATAAAAGAAACCCCGCTGCCACTTGCTGGGCACTTTCAACATGGCTCGTGTTTCTGGGGACGGTCCTGTGTGCCCCGTCCTGGGCCAGGGACTTCACTGCGATTATGTCGCTCGCGTTACAACCAGGCTGAGTCGGGGCGTGTTCTCGTCATCTCTGTCTTAGGGATGAGGAAACTGAAGCCTAAAGAAGTAATCTGTTCAAAGTGAAAACAGCGCTTTGGGGGGAGAGTTTAGGTCTTGAACCCAGGCCCACCCGACCCAGAACCACCCCGTTGTAGACTGTCGGGCCACCGTGTGACCGGGGTACCGCGGTTCCCATTCAGAGGAGAAAAAGGTTTGTTCAGGAGTCTCCTGGCCCATAGCTCGCCTGCCTGGTCAGGAGCGCAGACGGGGCCTCAGCCGAGCCTCTCTGATCCCCAGGCCACCCGCTCTCCCTCCATAGCACACGGTCCCAAGCTAGGTGGCAGGAACAGACGGACACTGATATTTATTTCCTCATTTTCAATTTGAAATCGATTTTTTAATTTTAAAAGCAATTCAAAGTTATTACTGAAATATTAGACAAATATAGATAAGCCACAAGAAGAAAATAAAAACACCCACAATTCCACCTACCTAGAAACTGTTACACTTCAGTATCTGTCCTTCTAGATCTTTTTATATTTTTATTATTTTTTGTCTTCCAGATTTTTTTTAGTATATGTGCTGCCGAAGCGAGCACTTCCAGATTTTTTTGAAATGCCCGTCCACCCAGGAACTCTGCTTAAATGTGAGGACCTTCTTCCGGGTCCCCCGCCAGGGCCCGAGTCGCAGGCACCCGGTGGCCCTGCATACCTCGCTCCTACCCTCCTTTCCCTTCCCTTCCCACCCTAAGGGCCAGGAGGGTGACCAGGGCACCAGGGGCTGGCCAGGGGCAGAGCGCGGGCCTTGTCCTGAAGGCCGGAGGGCGCGGAGTGCCAGGGTTTGCCGCGGAAGGACTGGGGGCCTGGCAGCCAAGAGAGCAAGGACTGGGGACTCTGGCGCCCGACCGCCACTGTGACCTGGTTTCCCTGGAACCTGAAGTTGAGATTTGTCCCGGGGAAGTAGAAGGTCAGAGACCGAGGCTCCCTTTTTCTGCTCGGACAGAAGACAAGGCCTCTCCAGAATGGGGAGGGGGGGGGGTGCAGGGCCAGGAGCCAGGCCTGTGCTCCCGACCCGTCTGTCCCGTCTGTCCGTCTGTCCGGGTCCGCCGCCCCTCAGGGTCTCCACCCCGCAAGGTAGGGCGGGAGGAGTCTCCAGGCCTGGCCTTCGCCACCTTGGGCAAGACCGACCTGGCTCCGTGGCGCCAAATCCAAAGTTGGCTCTTGTCTCCTGTCTGGGACCTCCCCAGCTGACTGGAAGAAGGGGGGGCGCAGCTAGGGGGTGCCAGGCCTGATCCGTGAGGCGGGGCCCGGCTGTGGAGGTGATCTCAGTGTACCCCGGGTTCCCAGGAGGGCTCCGGGAGAACCGCTGCAGCCGCTGGCCTGGAGGCAAGGTCACGAGGGGTCAAGGTCCTTTATCGTCAGGCTCTGTCAGGCTCTGTCGGGCCCTCAAAGGCGGCAGAGCGGGCATTCGCATCGCCCAGCCCTTGGCTTTCCCTTCCCTTCAAGGCCCTTCCTTCCCGACCCGCCTCTCCCCGGCGACGGCCCACCGAGGTCCGGGCGAGGTGAGGGCCCGGCGGGAGGCGGGGGCGCGGCGGACGGATGGCCCGGGGCTGGCGGCCGCGGCCGCACGTGCGCTGCTGTGGGAGCAGGGCCGCGGGGCAGGTCCGGGGCTCCTGGCCGCGAGCTCCGGCCTCCGAGGCGGGAGCGCCCGTTGGGGAACAGGCGGGGACCCCCTGCCGCCGCTCGCCCGGGCTGCGGCCCGCCTGGCGCCTCGAGCGGTCCCGAGAGCCCCTTCCCCGCGCGCGCACGGGGCGGGCGCCACCGGGTCCCCTCGGCCGGCGGGGCACCGCGCGCTTAGCCCTGGGCAGAGCCTCCCGGCCAGCGGGGCACCCGTCGCCTCACGGCCCGGCCCTGCCCTGCCCGAGGTTGCGCGCGGCTGACGGGGGCGGGGCCGTGTGGGCCGGGGGCTGCTGGCCGCGACGACCCCGAGGGCCCGGCGCCGGGCAGCTGGCGGCCCAGAGGCCAGGGAGCGGCGGGCCCGGCGGGCGCCCCGCCCCGGTGCCAGCCCCTCCCTCAGCTGCTCGCGGGCCTGCGGGACGGACGGTGACCCGCCTTCCGCCGCCTTCCGCCGCCTTCCGCCGCCTCCCGGGCCGGCCGCACGGACCTCGGCGCGAGCGCCCGCCTGAGGCCCCGGCGCGGCTCCCCACGGGCGGCGACCCGAGGGCGCAGAGCGGCGCCGCGCCTGCCGGCCCCTGGCCGCCTGCTGCCCCTCGGCCCAGCTGCTCGGTCTGGCCGCTCTGGCCCCGGCCCCCGCTTCCTCCCAGGCCCCCGGCCCCGAGCCGCCGCTCCGCGCGGTGCCGCCCGCTGGTGCGCCTGAGGCGTCCGGGGGGCTCGCAGGCGGCGGAGCCGCGACCCCCGCGGCCCTCCCGCCGGCGCCGCTCGGGGGCGGGGCCCGAGCTGACCCCGCCCCCCGGCGCCGCCCACGTGACTCGGGCTAATCTGGGCCCGGTGACTTCACGCGCCGCCGCGGGCCGGTCGCCATGGTTACGCCGCAGCGCCCAGCGCTCCCCCACCCGCCGAGTCCCCTCCCGTCCCCGCCCGGACCCCGCCGCCCGCCGCCGGGTTCCAGCCACGCGCCCCGCGCCACGTGACGGCCGGGAAGGAGGTCGGGAGGGGGGCGGGGGCCGTAACCCCTTCGCCGCCGCCGGCCCGCCGCGCGCCTGCCCCCGCGGGAAGGCCCCGTGCCGTGGGATGTGTGCAGGGCGCGGCTCGCGGAGCGGCGGCCGCGGGGGGCCGGGCGGCGGCGGGCGTCGTGCGGGGGCGGCCCGCGGACGGCGGCCGGGGAGCGGCCTTCCGGCGCGGAGTGAGCTTTGCAGACATGGGGCCGGAGGAGCGTCTTCCAGGCGGAGAGCGCCCGCGGCGCGGCTGGAGCCCTGCCCCCGGCGCGGGCTCCCCGGGCGGACCGGCCAGCGCCCGTCCCCGGGGGGTGAGTGTCGTCCGAGCAGTCGTGAGCCGGGGCGCCCGCGGACCGGCCCGCGGACGTGGGCGGCCTGGGAGCGCGGAGCCGCTGCAGGAGCCGCTGCAGCCTGGGGTCGCCCGAGGGCCAGGGGGGACCGGGGCTTCCCAGCAGTCGGAGCACTAGACGGGGCGCTGGCCAGTCTGTGTCCTTAGGACTATCCTAAAGGATGGTGGGAAACGGCCGAGCGGGCCGGGCGACGTTGGGGAGGAGGCCGGGGAGGACGGGCGCGTGCGCTCGGGAGCCCCGAAGGTGGGAGCAGACACCGCAGCCGGGCATGGGCTCAGAGGCCCCAGGGGGCCAGACCCACGGAGGAACCGGCGGGGCGCTTGTCCCGCATGCAGGTTGCAGGCCCGCCCCACACCCCCCAAGAAGACCCCGAGGAGCCTGGGAACTCCTGCAAGAGCTGAGACGGTCCCGGGTGCCAGACCTCCGCGTCTGCGTCGTCGTCCGGGGACCCCTTGGTGTGTGTAGATTCCCGTCACCCCTCTCCTGTTGTGGTGCGGGGCATCCGGGAGGACCCCACTGCGGGGAACACTTAGAGCATCGTCCTCGGTTACCCTCGCATCTCGGGATTCGTTCGGTGACTAGATGCGGAGGGAGATAGACGAGGACTCCAGGCGTCAGGCTGCCCAAGTTTGGCATAGATTGAAGAAGTCGCTGTGTCTCAGTGGCAGCTAGTTCGTCCCTTTGCACAGTTGGAGACATTGAGGCCCAAATCTGGTTCGCCCGAGGCCACAGCCTGGATGTGGCGGAGACAAGGCTAGAATTCAGATTCTGTTTTTAAACATTTTGAGAGACAGAGACAGCGCCCTAGGAGGGGCACAGGGAGACGGAGAGACGCAAACTCCACTAACAATGGGGCCCGACCGAAGGCCCCATCTCACCACCTTGGGCCGAAATCAGGAGTTAGATGCTTGAGGGAGCTGCCTAGGCACCCCAGGTGGTGGTGGTGGTGTTTTTTTTTTTTTTTTAATATTTTATTTATTTATTCATGAGAATATACAGAGAGGAGAGAGGCAGAGACACAGGCAGAGGGAGAAGCAGGCTCCATGCAGGGAGCCTGACGCGGGACTCGATCCAGGATCTCCAGGATCAGGCCCTGGGCTGAAGGGGCACTAAACCGCTGAGCCACCGGGTCTGCCCTTTTTTTTTTTTTTTTTTTTTTTTTTTTAAAGATT
The DNA here is from genome assembly GCF_048418805.1 of Vulpes vulpes. NCBI lineage: Eukaryota > Metazoa > Chordata > Mammalia > Carnivora > Canidae > Vulpes > Vulpes vulpes. The sequence continues at coordinate 1,746,327 of NC_132787.1, forward strand.
TGAGAGCACATTTGTGAGAGTGAAGAGAGGGAGAAGCAGCAACTCCCAGCTGAGCGTGGATAGGTCCTGGGGTAGGTCCCAGGATCCTGGAATCATGACCTGAGCCGAAGTCAGACATTTAACCAACTGAGCCGCCCAAGCACCCCTAGAATTCAGATTTATTTTATTTATTTTTTAAGATTTTATCTATTTATTCATAGACATAGAGAGAAGCAGAGACACAAGCAGGCTCCACGCAGGGAGCCCGACGCGGGACTCGATCCCAGGTCTCCAGGATCACACCCCAGGCTGCAGGCAGCACCAAACCGCAGCACCACCTGGGCTGCCCTCGGATTTCTTTTAATGGTTGTTTTTTTTAAATAGCACCTAGTTACAAATCTGCATTGTCTGGAAAGCTGGTGCTTGTTTTGGGAGCTGGGGATGGGACAGTGGAGGAGGAAAGGAGACAGGGCCTCTGTAACTGACCCCTGGGGGAGCAGCAGAGCGGATGTCAGGGCTGGGGGGTGAAGCAGTGGGCTACCCCGCATCTGCAACCCCACTGGATGATTGTGCTTTGTCCCCCTGACCCTGCTGGGGGACAGCAGAGCTGGTGGCTTGCAGGCCTCACTTACCTTGGCGAGGGCCAGGTGTGTGCCCATGAGCCTGGCGAAGGGGGCCCAGATGAGAGCCCTGAGTCGGCCTTAGGGTGGCTCTCACCTGGGTTTGGTGCTCTTACGAGGCCTCAGCTGTCTCACATGGAAGTGCATGATTGGGATCCCCGGGTGCGGCGCCAGCATGTAGGAGGCCCAGGAACGTCATCTCAGAGTGCCCAAGTGTCACTTGTGTGTGCTTCGGTGCGAGGGAGACCCAGGGGTGTTACTACTGTGCACCTGAGGCTGAGACTCCGCGTGAAAGGTGTAGGGCTGAGGGACCTTGATGTGAGCTGTGTGCGCGCACGGGGTCCTCCAGGTGCTGGACGTGTGAGCTCCAGAGCGGAGTTATGGTGATCTTACAGGGACAAGGGGTTTCGGATCTGGCTTCCCAGTGCCTTCCTGAGGGTGTTACTAATAGGTGCTTGAGAGGCGTCCGGTGTGTCAGGTTCCTGAAGTGGGCCCCGGTGAAACGTGGAGAGTGATGGGTACCCGAGGGCGAGTGAAGCTCAAGTGTTATTTCCAACAGGGCCGTTGTGAGCCCAGGTCCTCCCCGCAGGCTTCTGGCTGTAAGCTGAGCGTTCCCAGTCCCTGCGCCCCAGGCTGACGTCCCTCCTTTCCTTGTTTCCTAGGGCCCACCACTCACCACCGCACCGGGGCCCAGAGGCCATGGCCTGCCTCCATGAGACCCGCACGCCCTCCCCTTCCTTCGGGGGTTTCGTGTCCACCCTAAGCGAGGCGTCTATGCGCAAGCTCGACCCAGACACTTCTGACTGCACCCCGGAGAAGGACCTGACGCCTACCCAGTGTGTACTTCGAGATGTAGTGCCGCTCAGTGGGCAGGGTGGGGGCGGACCCAGCCCCTCCCCAGGTGGAGAGCCGCCCCCTGAGCCTTTTGCCAATAGTGTCCTTCAGCTCCACGAGCAGGATGCAGGGGGCCCAGGGGGAGCCACTGGGTCCCCTGAGAGTAGAGCATCCAGAGTTCGAGCCGACGAGGTACGGCTGCAGTGCCAGAGTGGCAGTGGCTTCCTGGAAGGACTCTTCGGCTGCCTGCGCCCTGTCTGGACCATGATTGGCAAAGCCTACTCTACAGAGCACAAGCAGCAGCAGGAAGGTAGGCCGTGTCCCTGTGGGGGTCCTCTCCCCAGGATCTGCCGGACATCCCCATCTAATCACCTGATGACCACCTCTCTCCCCAGGGCCCCACCGTAGCCCCTTATCCATCCATCAGCCGCTGACTTCCCTGCTTTGTAGGTGCTCGTCCATTTCCTTACCTGTCCCCCCAAACCTAGTCTTTTTGGCCTCTTTTTTTTTTTTTTTTTTTTCAAGATTTATTTATAAGAGAGAGAGAGGCAGAGGCACAGGCAGAGGGAGAATCAGGCCCTGGGCTGAAGGCAGGCACTAAACCGCTGAGCCACCCAGGCGTCCCTCTTCCTGGCCTCTTTTGGCTGATTTTCAGCCTTGGCCACCGAGTCCTTTCAGCCCACCCAGTGCCCTGTTCCTGCCAGTCATGAGGCCCTGAGTGTGGCGCTCTCTGTGCCTCCTGTTCACAGACCTTTGGGAGGTCCCCTTTGAGGAAATCCTGGACCTGCAGTGGGTGGGCTCAGGGGCCCAGGGCGCTGTCTTCCTGGGGCGCTTCCATGGGGAGGAGGTGGCTGTAAAGAAGGTGCGGGACCTGAAGGAGACTGACATCAAGCACCTGCGAAAGCTGAAGCACCCTAACATCATCACCTTCAAGTAAGGGTCCAGGGCAAGGGCTGGAGCCAGGGCTGCTATGCTCTGGGCTGGGACCCGCATGGGCAGCAGGGATCAACACCCCCCTTTCCTACAGGAGATGCCCACGTGGGCTGGGTGGGAATAGGGGTTCACTAGGCTGGCCCGGGCCCTCATGCCACCGTTTGGTCCCCAGGGGCGTGTGCACCCAGGCTCCCTGCTACTGCATCCTCATGGAGTTCTGCGCCCAGGGCCAGCTGTATGAGGTACTGCGGGCCGGCCGCCCCGTCACCCCCTCGCTGCTGGTCGACTGGTCCATGGGCATTGCCGGTGGCATGAACTACCTGCACCTGCACAAGATCATCCATAGAGACCTCAAGTCCCCCAAGTGAGTAAGCAGGCAGGTGCAGAGGGTCTCCCGCAGGTGACCCCACCTGTCGGTGTAGCCATCTCCCTGCCTCCAGACCCTGTCCTAAGTCCCCGTGGCCATCTCAAAACCCCCTCCCAAAGGACAGTCCTGTTGTGGGAGGGCTGTGGCAAGCCCCCGGCCTCTGGGGATCCCAAATGACTTCAAACCAAGTTAGAGCCACGGCAGCTAGATAAGGCGTGGAGGGGCCTGGCCCCCAGCTGACTACGATCTTTACCAGCATGCTAATCACGTACGACGATGTGGTGAAGATCTCCGATTTTGGCACTTCCAAGGAGCTGAGTGACAAGAGCACCAAGATGTCCTTTGCAGGGACAGTGGCCTGGATGGCCCCCGAAGTGATCCGCAACGAGCCTGTGTCTGAGAAGGTCGACATCTGGTGAGGGCCAGGTTGAGGACCGAGACTGGCAGCTGGCCAACCCCAGGGAAGGAGGGGGCTTCTGGGGCCTGAGGGCGAGTGAGAGGTGTCTGTAGCCTGTGGAGGGAGCCCCTCCCAAGGGATGTTCCCTCTGATCTCCAGGTCCTTTGGTGTGGTGCTGTGGGAACTGCTGACTGGCGAGATCCCCTACAAGGACGTAGACTCCTCAGCCATCATCTGGGGTGTGGGAAGCAACAGTCTCCATCTGCCTGTGCCCTCCAGCTGCCCTGACGGCTTCAAAATCCTGCTCCGCCAGTGTTGGTGAGGACGGCCTGGCAAAGCCGAGGGCAAAGGGGGGTTGCTGGTGGTGAGATGGCACCAGGCATCCAGGCCCAGAATCCGGACCGGGGACGGGGGACAGAGCGCCCTCGTACGACTGGGACAGGCTCCGCAGCCTTGGGCAAGTGTACCTCTTGCAGCCGTTTCCTCATCTGCCAACCAGAGCGGCTGAGGTGCGCCTGCGGCGGCCTGGCACACCCCGGGGCGTGGTGGCTGGCGCCTCACTGCGGCTGCCTTAGCACACAGGAAGGGGGCTCTGGAGCCTGGTTTGGAACCCAGACTCTGACGGAAGGTTGAAGATTTCTACTCCTTGGTTAACCGTGTCCCAAAGTGTGTTTCTTTGAACGGAATTACTCAGAAAAGGACATTTGGAAAACAGGCTCGAACAGGTGTCCTTCCTGCGGGACTTGGACGTGCTAGGGGACAGCAGAGCTAGTGGACCAGGGACGCTGGGCCTGCAGAGCACGTTCCAGGATTCCGTTCTCCAGGCCGCGCCTTGGGGAAGGCTGCTCCAGTTCTTTCCACGCGTCCCTCAAATTCCTTTTCTCCCCCAAACTCCCTGCCCTCCAGGAACAGCAAACCAAGAAACCGCCCATCGTTCCGCCAGATCCTGCTGCACTTGGACATCGCCTCAGCCGACGTCCTCTCCACACCCCAGGAGACCTACTTCAAGTCCCAGGTATGCGTGGGCCGGCGAAGGAGGAAGCCCTCCCAGGGGGGTGGACTGGCTGGTAGCTTAGCCCTCCCAGGACACCCCCTCCTGACCAGTCTAGTCTGGAGCCCACTCCCGCTTTGCTCCCGGCCCGTGGCGGGGCAGCACCTGCACGGGCTTCCCACGGGTCTGCTGAGCGAAGGGAGGCCCCTCACCCCCCGCCGTCTCTTCACCCCCAGGCAGAGTGGCGCGAAGAGGTAAAGCTGCACTTTGAAAAAATTAAGTCAGAAGGGACGTGTCTGCACCGCCTAGAAGAGGAGCTGGTGATGCGGAGGAGGGAGGAGCTCAGGTGTGCACCCAGACTGAGAAGGGGGTCCCGGCAGGGGCAGGCCCCGTGGACCGGTTCCCAGAGGCTGGCCCAGAGGTCAGACAGCACCAGGAGACATTGGCTCACCTGAGACCCTTCTGCCCGTTTCAGACACGCCTTGGACATCAGGGAGCACTACGAACGGAAGCTGGAGAGAGCCAACAACCTGTACATGGAACTTAATGCCCTCATGCTGCAGCTGGAGCTCAAGGAGCGGGAGCTGCTCAGGTAACCTGTGCACGCACCCGTCTCCAGTGTCCGTGATGCAGAGACTACTGAGCCTGGGCCCCCCTTTCTGATCACACGCCCAACCGAGGGGTCTTGTCTTTAGGAGGGAGCAAGCTTTAGAGCGGAGATGCCCGGGTCTGCTGAAGCCACACCCTTCCCGAAGCCTCCTGCACGGCAACACAATGGAGAAGCTCATCAAGAAGAGGAATGTCCCACAGAAACTGTCACCGCACAGTAAAAGGTGGGGCCAGAGCTTGCGAGTGCTGGGGGTTCAGAACAGCAAGGGGCGCGCTGAAGCAGGGCAGGGGTCCAAGACGCCCACGAGGCCGCTCTGCAGGTGGGCAGGACGTCCTGCGGCCTACCCCAGGTTGGGACCTGTTAATCTCGGACTTGTACTCTCCCTCCCCTACCAGGCCAGATATCCTCAAGACCGAATCTTTGCTTCCTAAACTTGATGCTGCCCTGAGTGGGGTGGGGCTTCCTGGGTGTCCTAAGGGCCCCCCCTCACCAGGACGGAGTCGTCGTGGCAAGACTCGGCACCGGAAGGCCAGCGCCAAGGGCAGCTGCGGAGATCTGCCTGGGCTTCGCGCGGCTTTGCCACCCCATGAACCCGGGGGACCAGGAAGCCCAGGGGGGCTAGGAGGGGGACCCTCAGCCTGGGAGGCTTGCCCTCCAGCCCTGCGTGGGCTCCACCACGACCTCCTGCTACGCAAGATGTCTTCATCGTCCCCGGATCTGCTGTCAGCAGCACTGGGAGCCCGGGGCCGCGGGGCCACAGGGGGAGCCGGGGATCCTGGCTCACCACCTCCAGCCCGGGGAGACACCCCGCCAAGTGAGGGCTCAGCACCTGGCTCCACCAGCCCAGACTCACCTGGGGGAGCCAAAGGGGAGCCACCTCCCCCAGTAGGGCCTGGTGACGTTGTGGGGCTCCTGGGAACTGGAAGGGAAGGGACGGCGGGACGGGGAGGAAACCGGGCTGGGTCCCAGCACTTGACTCCAGCTGCACTGCTGTACAGGGCTGCTGTCACCCGAAGCCAGGTAAAGTACAGGTAGTTCCTAAGCTCTTCCCCTTTCCTTGTTCTCCCTGGGGCTGAGTCCGTAGCTCACCTCCCTCATTAGGTTTTCATCTTAAGCCAGTCCCTCCTTAACCCTTAGGACTACGTTCCCTTCTCTTGGGTCTTCGCTGACCTGTTCCCACTTAGGACAATCCACTCCTGTCTCCTGCAGAAACGTGGCATTTCATCAGAGGAAGAGGAAGGAGAGGTGGACAGTGAAGTAGAGCTGACATCAAGCCAGAGGTGAGAGACACGCAGTACAGGAGGTAATGACACTTTTGCTTTTGGGGCTACGTGTCGCGTGCCAACTGTAGCCCCTGCCTCTCCACCATGCAGGTGGCCTCAAGGCCTGAACATGCGCCAATCGCGGTCCACCTTCAGCTCAGAGAATCCATCTGATGGGGAGGAGGGCACAGCCAGTGAGCCTTCCCCCAGTGGCACACCTGAAGTCGGCAGTACCAACACCGATGAGCGGCCAGATGAGCGGTCTGATGACATGTGTTCCCAGGGCTCAGAAATCCCACTGGACCCCCCTGCATCGGAAGTGGTTCCTGGCCCCGAACCCAGCTCCCTACCCATCCCCCCCCAGGACCTACCCAGAGGGGAGCAGGTGAGTCACAGAAACAGCTAGGTATTAAGGAGCAGATGCTTAGTTATTTGAGACCTACTGGGTGGAGATGAAGAGGCCAAAAATAGTGGTATTTAACCTCCAAGTCACTCAGTGTCTGAGCCCAGTTAGCCCCCCCATCAGAGAGCAAACGTCCACAGGGTAGACTCCAAGAGGCCCATAGTACAGAGCGCACAGCACGGTTAGTAGGTCAGTAGAGGTGCTTGTGTGGTAGCTGTAAACCGCAGCCAAGAGGCATCCTGAAGCCGGGAATCTGGGGCCTTGGCATTTAAAGGCCTCAGCAACTGAAACCCGAAGACCGTGAAATCAGCGAGCTGCTGGCTATTACAAAGACCTTAGTGAAGGAAGGGTCCTGAAGGAATCTATTTGTAACACCGAGAGCAGCTGAGCAGCACCTCACTGCACTTCTGCTCTTCCTCACAGGGCCCCCCCAGTATCGAGGACTCAGACTGTGACAGCACGGAACTGGACAACTCCAACAGTGGTGAAGCCTTGCAGCCTCCGGCCTCCCTCCCTCCATGAAAGCCACTCTTATTCCTGTACATAGAGAAATTATTTATATAAATAATATATAAGCGCCACATAATCAACAGAGAACGATGGGGCTGTCCCAGCCTTAAGTCAGGCTCGAGGGAGTCTGACCCCTGACCAATTCACCTGGTAAACTCTAGGGATCCTGGCAGCTGTGGAAATGAAGGACAAGTACTGCCCTAGAGCTGTGGGTATGGGCAAACTGGCCCCTTCCTGCTTCACCCCATTATGTTCAGCAAGCGGTAAGGCAATAGAAAAGCCAGACTTGCCTCTTATGTTCCTCTATATTCTTTCCCCCCAGCCCTGGGGAGGAGGAGAGGGAGCCACTTAGACTGCACTTTTTTGTTTTCCGTTTACTCTGTTTACACATTTTGCACTTGGGAGGAGGGAGGCTAAGGCTGGGTCCTCCCCTCTGAGGTTTCTCAGGTGGCAATGTAACTAATTTCTTTGTCCCTCCATTTCTCTGCCCAAGCCCTGGCTTAGGGCCTAGGGGGAGGTCAGGAGATTGTGAAAGCATGTGATGGCTCAGGCTGAAGAAATGGGATGATATTTTAAGTCCCTGCTTTTATCCTGGTGCCTGATTGGGGTGGGGACTGTCATATTGTAACCCCTGTGAAAAATCTTAAAATATAACCACTCCATGCAGGCCCAGCTGTTGAGGGTTTTCTTGGTAAATGAATATATGGGGTAGTACACATAGTTCAAATAGGAGCCTTGGACTCTGGACGAGTTATTCCCTCCTCTCAGGCTTTTTTATCCCCCACTAAATGAGTATCACTTAAAAGTTCCAACATTCTAAAATTATCTGCATAAATGGAGGCAGATACTTCTTTCTGAAAAACTGTAGCAGGACAGTAAAACACATATTCTTATGGTAAGAACTGTAAATGAAGTTACTCCAAAGACACTGGTTTTTAGTCTGGCCAAGGATGGGACAGACATGCCCAGTGACCAGAGTCTCAGTCAGACACTTGCATCCAACTGCTTCCATCATATGCATGTGCACCCTTCCCCACCCCCTGCCCACCCAGCAGAAGTGCTTGTCTACTCTTTGCAGACAAGTCTTAGGTAAATGTAACCCTTGAACTTTTGGACAAAGGGTACACAGCCAGCTTGCGACAGCTATTTGGTTACTTTGCAAGGTAGGCTCAAGGGCTACAAAAAAAAAGATGGAGTGGTAAAACAAGAAAACATCTTAACTGGAATAAAGGCTTATATTCAAAACCCAAGCAGGGTCCTTGTCCTTTGAGGCATAAAAGGTGCAAAAAGAACAGCAAGACAACAGGAATAAAACCCACATGAATCACTGTGGCATCCAGTTTCTATTCACAAAGAAAAAGCTCCAGTCCATCTTTTAATTTTTTTGAAAAATTCCTGACATTACAGAACTAAACTGAAATGTATTAATATTCCACTCTTACATTTCCATGACAAACAGAAAAATTCATGAGCCAAAAAAAAAAGGGGGGGAGAAGCTTATAAAACTAAATATGGATCTCAGCATTAACAGCTGAACAGAGAAAGGAATTAAAACGCTTTAATTAAAAAATCACGAGTGGATGATAAAGTGTGTAGAAACTGAAAATTTACAAACTATTTAAAACCTGGAATCGCTGACTGTTCAGAAACTACACAGATGGATCATGGGTGGTGGTGAACAGCAGAAAGGGATTATGGATGAATCTGCATTGTTCTAGCTGCTCCCCATGCCACCCGTCTCCGAGGAAAGCCTGTAACACAAAAAATAAACTCCAAGTTAGTTTTCTGAATGCCCAGCTTACATCTCACCTCCGAAACGTACAGTCTGGTTGGCGAAATGTAAAGGAAGAGTACACAGTATTCAATGTCAAGGGAGACATTTTAAGAGTTCCTGGATTAATCCTGTAACCCCAGCAATCCAAGCTTTCTGAGGAAAATAACCCAGAACCAAAAGAAACAGATTCTGATTACCAATTGTAGGTGTTCCTCTAATGATGCTCTTTGGAATCTTCGTGGAAGATGTTAAATGCTTTCCAAAAATATGCCATACGCTAAAACCTCCTCTTACAGGGTCACACTACACAGAAGCACCTTTTCTTTACTGCTGAGCTTATTTTAGCTCCTCCCAAGCTACTGACAGAAAGCAGTTTCGGAAATCTTTATCTGAAAGTAGCCTCGTGAGGCTAATGTTGAGACAGATCAAAAAAGGCTTCAGTCCTGGGTTTCTCTAGCATTGTAAAAGCTATTCCTATTAGATAATTTATATAGTTTTAACCACTAAGGAATGTTAAAAAAGGAATAGCAAGTATAGTCAAGAATTATACCCAACCTATACTCTTCAGAACTTAAAAAGCAGAAGCCAACATGTTTCAAAAATTCCCTGGTTCACTCCATAAGCTCCGAAACCTTTGGTCTCTACATCCAAACATACCCAGCCAGCTACAATGCCTTTCTGTCTCAAATATATCATTTGAGATCCTGGAACCCAATTTTGAGCTCTGAAAGAAAAGTATTTAGGCGTTTATAGCCTGCCTTGCTGATTATCACATACCCATCAAGTTTTTTAGCTCCTGCTTTGAATAGAACGAAGTAAGACTCCGTTTCAATTCATAAATTTCATGAGGATTTTTGCCTGATTGGTAGAACCTATCTGTGGTATCTAGTCAAGAGAAAATGAATGTTCTTTGCCATCTCTAGGCCTTCCACAACAATGCAAAGCCAAAGGGGGGAGGTACGGGAAAGACGGACACGACAAAACACCCAAGAACCAACCAGGAAATAGGTCCTTCAATTACGAACTGTATTTAAGTCTGAAATAGTGTTTCTAACCTCATCAGCATAAAGGAGGTTAGTTCTTTTACGGGGGACAGATTCTTGCCAACACTAGAATAGGATGACTTAGAGCAACATAAACAGTAAAGCACTGAACCCAAGAGTTTAGTGGGGAGTGGAGGTTCAGGAAAAGAGCTGCTGGAAACAGTTTAGATCTAGGCCCCAAATAAATTAAGTTCATCCAATAAAGTGATGGTACTCTGGTATCAAAAAAGGGCAATCCAGAACTTCTACACGGCCTAAGCAGTGACTGAGGCAGGATGTGGAAAGGGGCAAGAAGCAAAAATCCAACCAAAATATCATGCTATGCTAAGGACTCTATGATAGAAGAACCACATGGGGGAGCTGAAAAATTTTTTTAACTTAACACCAAGCACCTCTGGAGGTGGCGGTGGCAGTTAGCATCTTAAGATTCTGCTTCCATGCCCGCAACCCCTCCACCATTAGGGAGTACTCCTTAGGTAAAGAGGCCTTCAAATCAAGAACTAGATAAAATAAAAACCTGGTTGGGGGGGTGGTGGCGGCAAGGGACTCCTATTTAGAGAGAGCTTATTGAGAGAGAGCTGGACCACATGGTAAAGGAGCAACCAGCAACTAGCAAGGGAAAACTCTCCGGACAATGAATAGGTTGCTCCTCTAGTCCTTCCTGTACACTTGGGACATGTAACGCCAGTTCCTAGGCCCAATCTGGGACTGAGGAGCCACAAAGGCATGAGATTATATATGGCAATACTTACAAGCAATTAGGTTTGGTTTTTTTAACACTATAAACCAAATGAGATGTGGGAAATGATCACCAGAAAAAAATCTGTAGCCTTCTGCCATCATACCTATAGCATTTCTAGTCTTTTGTGGAAAGAGAGGTCTTGGGATAAGAAAAACCAGGCTTCAGGGAGATAAAGTATACTTGAGTAAAAGTAAAGCACAAGTGGTCAGTGCTGACTAGTCACTCGTGAACTGTGAATTGAAATTCTCCAAGGCCTTTTTTTTTTTTAATCCAATAAATGAGTTGACTGGTGAGTTACAGTTGATCTTAGAAGTTCCTTCTAAATCTAAGTTTATAATTCTCTCCTGACAGGGTTGGTGGGAGGGAGACAGAAGGGTGGGCAGGGAAATGGAAGGAAAGGTAAAAGGACTTAGTTGATTAATCAGGGTAGGTTTAGGATTACTGGAGAATCCTGTCAAATTTTGGGTGATGTTACAGGTTGGTTGTTCAAGACTAACCCCAGTGTCACAGTAAAAGGGTACTTCTCATTCAGAGAAATGCAGACAAAAGCCAGCAAACTTTATTAGATGTTTTTCAACTTGCATCCCATTCTAGGTAAAGAAGTAACTTCTTTGTATGTATGCTCTGTAAAAGATCCTCAGAGTAACCACTCGCCAGAGGAAACAATCCTGGGATGGATACCCTTGTGACCTGCTGCCATTGGCAGGGTAAGGGATCTGAGAAGTCAGAGAAACTGGTCTTCACTGAAGCATCTTAATGCCAATTAAAGAAGACCCCTCAAGAGATAACCTGCTACAGGCCCATCTCCTTTTGTGGGTAATGACAAAGGACTATTGCTGAATTAGGGACACCAACAGGCACCGAGTCAGTTTTATGGACTTCCTAGTTGAGTAGCCACAGGTCACAAGCTCCCCACCCCTTTACCCTTCACAGCACACAGTCAACTAAAGTTCTTACTGTGGCAACTTTATTACAGCTAGAAACACAAATCCGGCCAAGAAGGCCTGCTGAGAACTTAACCATTAAATAATTTTTTAAAAAAAAAGGTTAACGGAGAAGCTTTTATTCATTAACACAGAGCCTAACACATTGTTATATTGCAATGCAGAATAAAGCTACAAAAAAGTAACAGAATCAAAAAGAAGAGCAAGAACTGTGGCTCTAGATAGAGAATTCAACAAGTCAGACTCTGAAACAGGCACTCAGATGAAATGGCCTAACCCTAACCCCAGGTTACCATTGCCCCCACCCCCACCCGTTATACCCCAAAATAGTAAAAAGGAAACGGTCACAAGCTCACAATTGTTTGGTTCTCACCAATGTTAACAAAGAAAAACAAAATGAACCAAGAAATACTTGAGGGGTGCCTCAAGATATTCAATCAGTAGGGGGAGAATCTCTGTTTCTCGCCTTTCAGTTTGTTAGTTACACATGGCACGGCAGAGGTGGTGGTGGTAGTAGCTGAAGCCCCGGTACCCTTAGCAGCAGACACAACATTTAGAGCCAGGAGAGGGATGGGTTTCATGCCAAGCAGACTGGAGACACAAGGGGCGGTCGGAAGAGGGTTGGGGAGGCTGGAGGGTGCGTCGGAGGTCCCCGCTGTGGCGAGCGAGGGGGTGGTGGTGGAGGAGGAAGAAGAAGAAGAAGGGGTGGAGGGTTGAGAGAGGTTGATGCTGAGGTGATCAGGGATCGTGACGGAGGCTGCCTGGGAGGAGGGTTTAGCGTTTTCTAAACTGTAACAGAGGAAAAAAGGAACAAAAAAAAAAGGGTGGGTGGAAGGGAAGACCACAAAAGGGAAAAAGTACAGGACAAAAACCGCTTGTTATCTGTTAAGTGCCTCTGGTTGCAAATTAGGAAGACCTAATACCACATTGTGATAAGCTGCCCCTCTTTCAGTCTGTGGCCCACCCTCTACAAAATGTATACTTTGCCAAATCCCATTCCACAATGCTATTTAAAACTGCTATGGTGAAGAAAAAGCTGACAGACTAAGAAAAGGAATCACATGGAGCACACTTCCATGTATTGGACACGTGGATCCAATCCAAAAGTCAGAAGGAAATGATTTCAAAGTAGAAAATGAATGAGTATTCTTAGTAATCTCCAAATGAGGAACAAAGGTCTCACACCCACCAATCACTTTTGAAAGTGCAGAATGTTATTCTATAGAATTAGACACTTCCCACCCTAATACTGAAGTGTGCTTCCATCTTCTGCAGTAAACTAGCCAATATATCAGGATGGTAAAAAGGAAAGAAACCAAATTAGGCCACTAATTTCAAAACTTCAAAGAATGTAGCATTTTCAAAGAATAATGCTGAGAACAAAAGTGTAGATAACAAGTAGGAAAGTTTCATTTATGGTAAGAAGATGGGGCTGAGAAAAAAAAGCCCTTTGTTTTTAACTGAACATGGTTCTAATACAGACCTTACAAAACTGAAAGATACTCAAGCCCTCCTGAAAAATTCATTTAGAAGTGTAAAAATACTGCCTCGACTTTTAAAATAAAGTCCAAATAACTGTAATGACCAGCAGCTCCCACAAAGCCAGAACTACAGTATTTGTCAAAGACTCTCTGGACAACCTAATCCTATAAGATGAACTCTTCAAGGGCAGGGATCCTCCCTAAGATTCCATTTTGTTTACCTAAGTCCAGAAACTGTTACAACTCATAAAGCAGGGGCTAAAGAAAGGACTCAGACTGACAGTTAAGAGCAGAGATGCTCAGAACCCATTACTGAAAGCAGAGAAATCTTTCTTGCCTGCAAGTAATAAAGCCAATTGGCTTTTGCATTCGAACTGGGCCAATATAGGAAAGTGCAGAATAAGCTTTGCGCATATACAATCTTTGCTTTGGTGTTAAATGAAGCTTTACAAAGTTTTGACCCAAATCCATAGTTTGGACAGTTTCATTAAACAGGATGACCCCTAAATGGCCAGCCATCTTATAAGGATGGTCCTGAAAAGAGCAACTGAATCAGGAAAGTCAGGAGGAGATGTTCCGCTTCCTTACAATGTTGACACTCACCTAAGGTCAAACAAGTCACTTTCATTTAAGTGCTACCTAACAATATTTAGGGCAAGCCTACCCAAGAAGAAGAAAACCCCAGCTTCCAAGAACATGAATCTCAACACTCAAGACCAGCCCTCCCCATACCCCCAATTAGAAACAAAAAGTCAAACCTTTGAAAACAGCCTCTGTGCAAAGCTTACTACCATTTCCCACTGAACATGAACAATCTGATGTGCTTGGTAGCAGAGCAGATCTAGACACAGAAAAGTCTTTTCTCCACAAATGCTAGTAATACTTCAAGACATTAAAAGCCTTAAGGCAAAAGTCAACATCACTGGGGAATTGATAAATTCTTAATTACGAGATAAAAGACAAAGGAATAAATACAAGGTCAGTATAAGTAGAATAAAATAGACTTCATACTTATGAATTCCTTCCCCTGGCACTAGATTCAGGAACTCTGAACACCATTTATACACAGCAAAGACTCAATAGTTATGACAGAAGTGACAACTAGGCAAAAATCTACATGAGAAGGATGGCTAAGCCCCTTGGGAAATGCACCGCTAACCCTGGCTTAGCATGTTAGTAAGCAATTCAGAACATGACTGAGGCACATGTGCTGAGAAAGCAAGAAATATAAATGCCCTGTAGGATGCCCACTGTCCTATGGCTGTCATGTGCAGTAACATCAGCTAGGTTTGGGTGAGGAAGATAAAACCTCAAGATGCCATTAAGGTATGAGATGGTGGCAAAAAAAGAAAGAAAACAGGCTAGGCATTTCTGAAACAGTCCAAAACCTGTGCCTCCCCTTTCCCACAAGCTCTGAACAATGGAACACATTTGTAACTTGAAAATAATGGATGTTTTCAGAATAAATGATAATGGCTGCTTCCAAGAAACTGTCTTGCCATCATATATACTTCATTATTCTTACTTTAATTAGGGTGCTTTGGAGACTAAACCCCATCAGTGAAAGAAATACTGGTCTATAATATGTACATCAAGAGACCCACATCTGCTTCTAAGTCAGTATGGGTGCTCCAGTCAGAGCACTATCCTACTAGTGAAGACATGCTCCACTCCTTCCATGCCTAAAACCATCAAAGTCAAATGCAAGCATTCTAATCCCCTCCCACATGCAAATTTATTACAATCTTGTTACGTTTTCTGCTTGCTACACTAAGAAGGGATCAAAGTAGGGCTAGACTTAAACTTTATTGCCATCTCCACCCACCCCCACTCTCATCCCCCCAATATTCCCACATTCAATAATACACTGTAGCTTTCCCCAACACACACATTACTTGTGTTGCCAACAATAAACAAAAGAAGGTAGGGAGGAAACCCTTACCTGACATTGATTAGATATTGAGCCAGGCTAATGCTGGCAGCAGATCCAGTGATGGTAACCTGCCTATCAGTAGATCCTTCCACTGGGTTCGCAATTTTGATCTGCGCCCCAGACATCTGACGGATCTCATTGATTTTGGCGCCTTGACGCCCGATTATGCAGCCAATCAACTTAAGGAAGAAAAACAACAAGGCACACCAAATCAAGAGTTGCACGGCTAGGTCCAAAAATTCCATCCCACCCCTTCAGCCTTCTGTATCTTGGGTCCACAATAATGGCAATGGAAACTATTATCTGCATCCTACACACCCTACTCACATACTACTGATTTAAAAACGAGCTCTAGATTCTATCTCCACTATTGCCAAATTGTCTGACTACTACAGGTCAGTCAACTCACAGCTGACTGACCCTAAGGAGCATCAGGCTCATTTCCTCAAAGTACTAATCCAAAAACAAAACACAGGCAACATGCTAACAAACCAGTTTCTCCTGGGTAGGCTCCGGTTTTGGGCAACAAAATTGCCTAAAACCATCCTACTACAATTACTATTTTAATATAAAGAAAATATATAGATAGATAAAAATTTTGGCTAATTTGGGCGCCTGGGGGGCTCAGTCGATTAAGCATCTGCCTTGGGCTCAGGTCATGATCCCAAGGTCCTGGGATCAAGTCTCGAATCAGGTTCTCTGCTCCACAGTGGAAGCCTGCTTCTCCATTTCCCTGCCACTACCCCCTGCTTGTGCTCTGTCAAATAAATAAATAAAATTTAAAAATTCTGGCTAATTTACAATGCTTTTGCCTTCAGAAAAAGTAAAAATTGGTCTGTATTCATACTGTCCAATACTGCAAACACTAGTAACAGGTGATTATTGAAAATCTTTAGTGTCACTAGTGAGATTGAGCAATTGAGTTTATTTTTTTATTATTTTCACAATTTAAATAGCCACATGTCGTTTTAGTGACTACCATGTTGGACAGAACATTCAACAACTGATGCTTTAAGGAGAAGGCTTCAGATCATCCAAGAAACAAAGGCCAATGAGAATTTTATCTGCTGAGACAAAATGGGTCTGACTCATGGCATCATTAGTTTCACCTATTTTCTCCAATTTTTATTCATGATTCTACATACTTTTTGGGATCTAAAAAACCCCATTTCTTTCTCTAGGCCTTAAGAATGGCATGACATTTACTCTTTATTTTTATCCCATGCAACCCTAATAACTATACTCACATCGTTTGGAATGGTGAGTTCATGAGAAGTAGTCTGAGCAGATGCATCCAAACCTGCTAAAAGACAGAAGAGAGCAAGGAAGTTCAATGCATAGCAAACAAACCCCCACTGATTTGCACATTAACCTAACAGAAGGAAACAAACTGGAAACCCAGCATTGGCTGTTGGGATTCATCACTAACTTGGAAGCCTCCAAGGAGGAAAAGAGGGGGAAAGGGGTACAGAAATAATGCTGGAAAGGTTCCTCTGTAAACTCAGAAGAGCTGATTTCATGCCATTTCCTGCAAAGCCCAGCCTATTAGGGTGTAAGGGGATGGAAGCAAGGGGCAAGGGAATGTGGTAGGACCAAAATCTAACCAAGTCCTTCTGCACTGCTCCCCTTTACTGCTTAGGATTTCCTGCTGCTGTTGTGTTCCAATTTTATCTCACCTGATGCTCACTAGCACCAGTGCCAATATCATGCCTGTTACTGGGTACCATGGACTTTTGGCAGACATGCAGAGTTGCTTTAAATATACCTGTATCAGATTAACACCTCCCCCAATCCTAACCTACACTTGAAGGTCAAAGAGAATGAAATGGCAGCCAGGTGAGGGAAGTTCATTTCTCCAGATTTATTCCCTGTCTTCTCCTCAATTGCTCAGTAATTTGTTCTGGTTTTTATTTTGTTTTCCAAAGAAAAAGAAAAAAAATCCCATCAGCAAACACCCATACCCATCAATAATATTGACACCTGGACAGGACCAGGCCGGCTGGCTAATTCTCAAAGCTAGTCCTGCTCTCAGCTGTGGCTGCTAAACTCAACATTTTTAGAAGGGGGTTGGCCAGATCCATCAAGGGACCCTCAGGGGCACCAGGCCCACCCCTTTGCTCTCTCAGCTCCTTTCTGCCATGTGCATCTTGCTGGTATGTCATGGGCAGTGAAACAAGACTCCCACCAGTTTATTAATATAACAGTAGAATACTACAGATTTTTTTTTTTAATCATTACCCCAATAGCCTTTCACCTCTGGAGAGCTGGATTCAATGCCTGTTAAGATACAAGTGAAAATGAGTTTGGTGGTCTCATCCTAACCCTATCGGACAAGTTATTCCTTATACAGAAAAAAAATCCCCAAAATCAAAACAAAACAAAACCAAAAACCACTACACAATTTGGCACAAATGGATTCTCTACCCAGATCTGTGAATAGCTGGTGGAGAGAAATGGGGTGCCAATCAGATCAAAGGGGCAGCAGTGAGGATGGGTTAGAAGAAATACCAGCCTACCCTTTGCCTGACAAGCATCCCCAGACCTCACCCCAAACCTTCCAGGGCCTTATTTTTTTTTATTTTTTATTTTTTATTTTTTTAAGAATAACTCACCCCAAATGAAAACCAAGTTAACAAACACATTACCTCCTTCGGTTTAGCGATAGAAGACAGGCAAGTTTAAACCAGCAGGATGCTGGGTAATGAAGTATGTTTTAAAAAGATGTCAAACTGAGACCTTGGGGCTGGCCTCTGTCTTGCACTACACCTTACAGAAATAAACACTGAGGTATCCATACCACTGAATCCGGTGTTGCCATGCGTCATGGGAAAATGAGACTGTTGCATTGCCAACTGGTGCAGCTTGGTCAACTGCAGGGAGGAAACAGGAGAGGTTGGCATTAGAAGAGTAACAGAGCCAGGGCTCAAGCACATTCAAATTTGAAAATGCAGAGCTCCTGATCCCCCAGGTTGACCCTACTACTCAAACTGTGACACAGGGTAATGATGGGACTTATCCCACAATCCTGGGCATGGGCAGAATATAAAGGTGAGGTCAGAAAATACAGAGGGCTCCCGGAGAATGAATGCATTTTGGGTGTGTGAAAAGAAAAGCAGCAGCACCCGCCCAACAACCATCCCCTTGTGGGCTACTTAATGAAGGTGTTTGCAGCCATTGCAACAGTTGCCCCAGGGACAAGCACAGACAGGCTAGGTAAACAAACTGTGCAGTGGTGCTAGGGAAACACACCATGCAGGGTTCTGTCAGTACTGGGAGGAGGGAAGGAGATGAGGGGGCAGGGAGACTGCAAGGGGTTGAGATTAAGATGCAACCAAACTGGGCTCAGCCCCACCCCCTTCCAAAGGATTTCTACAGCTATTGTTCTTCGCCTATATTAACTACCCTGGCTGTCATCAAACAATCCCTCCTCAAGGCTACTTCCCCCTCCTGAGCCAAACACTAACCAAGAACCAAACCCAACTTCCCAAGTCTAATGCTCAGGACCTGAAAGGATTAGTAACGACAGAGCAAAGTGCAGAGAAAAAAGCCCTTACACGAAGTCTGAATACCAACACTTTTAACATAAGTGTTTAGTGGCAAGAAAGGTTTTATTGAGCTGAACCCCCAAAATATTCAGCTTATCCCTCCCTGTGCAAAATAAGCCCCTTTCCCACCCAACCAGATGCTTTTTAAATTGAGGAGTACCCAAAGACAAACCCAACCTCCCACTCCTCCCCCATGGAAAGGACACCATGAAGAGATGCACAGTCAGTCCACTGTCAATTTAAACTGTGCCCTGGAATAACAAATGACAACATACCATGGAACATTTCTTTTTTAGACAGAATAATGTGGAACATAGGGTAAAGCAGAATCTAATAATCTGCCGACTTCAAATTTCCAATGATTATGTCAAATGGCAAACAAGGTGCTACTATGACCCTGATTAAAGATTATTTAGGGGCCAAAATATGGGGTTCACCTTGTGAGGAAAATAATACTGCAAATTTTTAAGACCCAACTCACTTCTGCCTATGTGGAAGAAAGAGTGAAATAATTTTGGATGGGAGAGGGAGCTTTTCAAAACAAGAAGTGAAAACAAAACTTACATCTGGCTGTGGAATGGCATACTGTCCTTGAATGGTATAGGCCTACAAAAGGAGGAAAACAGTTCCTATTAAAAACCAATCACGGACAGCCACCCAGTGGGAGAAGGGGAGACAGATTTCAACTAGCCAGGAAGCCAGAGTTGAACTAGAGATGGGGGAGGCCAGAGATTGAGGCAGTAGATGGTATCTCACAAACACAGTCAGACCTGAGTTGGCCTTCTTTGAAACCTAAATATGATGCTTTATTCCAGGAAGCCTATGAGGGGAGCCATATTCCCTGCAATCAAAGGCAAAATACACAATTGTTTCTTAAAGGAAAGGTGGGAAGTGGGATTAAGCAATGCCTCAATTGACCAAACCCCCTTCTTTCTCCCTATGTACAAGTCAGCGCAGGAGGAAAATGGTCTCTTCCCTCAACCACCCCAACCCTCATATACCAGTCATGGTGACATGAATGATTTTTATCTGCACAAACCTACGTGGCATGTTTTCAAACACTTCCCTTTCCCTGGCTTATTTTTCTCTACATCTGCCTTAAAAAAAAAACCTTAAATGCACTGGATGCTAGCTGAGTACCTAACACTAGGGAGCTGACCACAGGAATGCAAAATCAATCAATCAAACACATCACTGTGTTCTAAACCCTGCACCTTCTCCCACCTCCCCACCATAAAAGGCACTTGCAGCTCCCACTACACCCTCCTCCCCCCACACCATAACCTCCGAAAAGGGAGCTGGGTCTTAAGGGCAATGGGGTGAGGGGACAAGGAGGAGAAATAGGAAGGGACGGGAAGGAACGGCTGGTTAACAGGATGTGAAGCTTTTCACATCACAGTGGCCAGTACCCCCAAAAGTGCACCCAGGTGGGGGTGGGAAGGTGAAAATGGGATAGGAAGAGTGGGAGATGGGGAAGAGGGGGTTGAACAACAACAAAAAAAAAAAAAAAGAAAAAAAAAGAAAAAAGGAAAAAAGGAAAAAAAAAGGAAAAAAAAAAGAGAGTTGGTGTTACCATCTGGTGGGCTACGCGGCCTGTGTGAAATGATGTGGGGGGGTCAGTCCAGGTCCCCGTGGACAGGTGGTGTCCACAGCACAAAAATCACCAGCGCCACTGGCCCCCCGCGTGTTGGCAGTCTCGGCTGAGGCGGAAGGATTGAGTGAGCCTTGGAGACTGAACATCCCCTCTCACCTCTAGAGGTGGTCCCTCCAGGTCAGGGTTGAGGCACATGGACGGGGTGGTGTGGGGAAAGCTCGCACTGTCGCTGCCTGTGCTGTACCTGTCCTGTGGATAAATAGAGGATTTCAGTCTCCAGGGCTGTCAATCCGGCACCTTGTCACCAGCATGAAATTCACACAAAAAAAGTCGTTTAATTTTTTCTTTTCCTTTAAAAAGGAGCTCACGACACAATTTGAAACGAGCTGCAATCAGTGAATTCAAAAAAAAAAAAAAAAAAGTTACCTTGTGGCAGGTATCACACTGCACAATTGGGCTGTTTTCAGTAAGAATGAAGGGGTGGGGCAACAGAGCTGATGCCAGCTCCTGATCTGTGTGTGGGATTAACTTGAACCCCCATAGAGCCCACTTTTGTCACAAAGGAACAAAAGATACAGGTCCATCTGTGGACGTTGCATGAACCAGTCCATTTCAAAAGGCCCATGGGAATAATAAGGGCCACTCATGAAAGAAGCTGCAAGCCTTTAGAGGGTGGTCAACTGAATAAGGGGGGGGGAGGGGGGTGGGGAAGCAAAGAGGTAAGAAGGGGAGGGTGGAAAAAGGAGGAAAGGAAAGGAAAGGGAAATGAAGAATTATAGAGAGGATTGCTGTTACACAGCATGGGACTCTATATAATCCCAAGTGGGAGTGGAAGAATCCAGACGACAGGAACATGGAGTTCCTGGGGAGAAGGATAAACTCCTAAGGCTAAGCCTCCTTCCTATACAGACTCTGGGCCTTTGTTTTTCTGCCTATCCAGACCAACAGAACCCTTTAACCAATCCGGTTTGTACAAAGCAAGGCACTAAACTGTCTCAAGGTAACACTGTAACATGATTAATTTGTGAAAGCTCCCAAAAGCACTTGACAAACTAAGTCCCCAAAATCTTGTCCAGTTTATGCCAACTCAAAATAGAATGTGAATGAGATGGACTTCAAGTTTATGCTTCCCCCAATTCAAAGACAAGATGGAACTGAGTTAAGTGTGCTTATAAAAGGCCAGCCCCTCACTGGGAAAAGGCATTTTGAGCAATGCACTTGCCTAGGTAGCCACCGAAATGAAGGTCACTATTTCAACCTAAACCCCAACACTTAAGAAACTGACCTACCTACTCCTTATAAATACTAACCAACAAAGCATAAAACTACCATGGTTCTGATCCATGCTCTTGTCATAAAAATCTAACTTCAGAATAAACCATGTGCCAAGGATCAAGAATTTAGGTGGGTGAAGTAGAAAGAGGCCAAGGGGGTGCCTTGGTGTTCTTACTCTTAACACCAAAGGTCACAGCACCACAGCCCAACATGCTCTCCCCCTTCTATTCTTGCACACTGAACCCTTACCCCAGCTGGTTTCAATTTGCCATGTGGGTTCAAACCAGCATTTTATGAGGTTAAGAGCCTGGGGGAACAATTCACTGGAGTTCGGGAGTGAAGGGGTAGGAGTAGGGGAGGTGAGGTGAGGGGGAAGGGGAAGTTTGTAGGACACTCAAGTTTAGGATCCCCCAATTTTGAGACCACCATCCAGAATCTCCTTCAGAGGTCCAGTTCTTTGCAACTTTTATTCAGACCTCTAAAGAACACCCCACACATAAAAAACCATGGATGGGGTGGGGGGTAGGGAGAGAAATAGTGACACCAAGGTAATTTAATCCTTTCTTCTAACGCAACCCACTTTAAATTACCAAGTAAATTCCCCCTTCAGAGTGCCTACAAAACTCCCGTTGCCTGCTAAAAATTAAGGGCTTGGCATTCATAGCTTTCTCCAGTACAAAAAAATAAAACTAAAAGCAGGTCAAACTATGGCCAGAGTACAGGTTTCAGCAAGCATGCAGAGTGGCCTGGTGTGCTCCTGGCAAAGTTGACATTTCAAATATAATCCTGTTCATTCTAGCCCACCAAAAAGAACTTTCTTACCTGACCACCTGCAAAGATGACTGGAGAACTGGACGGCTTGGGCCGGTACGGGATGGTCACGCCCTTCGGGGGGGACTGGGAGAGAGTCAGAGGGGAAAAAAACAAAAAGAGATAAGGTTTCAAAGCTGCTTCAGCTGTGTGGCTTAAGCTCACACAGATCAATTAAATTAAAAACTGCATTAATTTCCATCCCCTCAACCTACCAACGTTGTCTCTGGCTAGATCTAATCTCAAACCATCTGCAGTTATTTGCCTTTAAAGTAGTAAGATGGGTCCGTGAACTACACAGCTCACACTAATTCTCATCAAGGCAGATTACCCTGTAATAATGTATGCATTATTTCCACGTTTTCTTTCTTTTTTTTTTTTTTATTTCCACGTTTTCAAATAAACCTAATGAACATGACAAACTTCTACCCATGTAATTGGTAACTTAGGATCTCACATTTTGGCCTATATAAAAAATGAAGCCAAAACTAGGAGATACAGTACCCAAATATTATGCCTACGATAATATAGACACTATCAAGAAGTAGTTGAAGGCTTGATCAACATTTTTCTAAACTCTACTTGAAGATTCTTTTTTCCTTTCTCATGGACCATGGGGGAAATTCTGTAACAATTCTAAAAAAGTTTATTTTCCCTTAATTTTGCTATTCTTGTTTTAACTGAATAGCATATACTACCAGGACCTCATAAATCATTCAAAAACACCAGTATGGACAAATTTTTTTCCTATATAAATATCTTGAATATAATCCTGCCTTAAAACGTGGAAATTAACTTGAAGAATGCCTCAAAGTTGCACACAGTCAAAATATTGTAATCCAAAAGGCAACTCCAGCTTCTCAGGAACCCAATTACATCTTTTATCTACTCAGTCCAAGTAGTAAATCTTCCCCTACCAACCCTGCTAGAATTGCTGTAAACCCAAAGATCACTGCTGCTTAACAGTTTCTATTTTTGCTCAGACTACAAGAAAAGTCAAAGCTGGGGGGAGGAAAATATGAACTCAGGGAACCTCTTCCCCACCCCCACTGGAAGCTTCTAACAGCTTCACCTAATTCTAGTCTTACTAAATATAGATCAGTCTGTCTCCCTAGAATCACCCTCCCCCCATTCTCAGCATGAGCCTGAGGGCTTACCTCCAACATGACCACGCAGATCTGTTTCACACACTCAATGATGGATTGCGGAATGCCAGCAATAGTGATGGCCCGCTCAGTTGAGTTGGGGAGCATATCCCCTGCCACCTGGACCTGAGCCCCTGTACTCTTTGGGGTAAAAAGAAATTTTAAAAATCAGATAAAAACAGCTCATACTCTTCTAATTCCAAGTAGCAATTTTAGAGTCTAACATTCAGTAGAGATACTTATCCCATCTCCTATTTTACCCTTTTTATTCTCCCTTCCCACTCTTCCCTTATTCCAGATAAGACTGTTTAATCACAGTTATAAATAAATTAGCCTCTGAAAGTCAAGAATAAACCTGAATAACAGCCTAAATTTAAGCTGCTCTCAAGAAAAAGGCTCTTCTAAAGTTTCCTTTCAGCTAATGATAGCTTCATGGGCCATCAAACAAAATCCCCAAAAGTATCACCTACTTTTCATTCTCTTATTGAACAAATATTTATATTAAGTCCATTCTATGTGTCAGGCACCATTCCAGATTGCTTGGAATACGTCAAACAAAACCAAAATCCATGCTCTCACGGCATGTACAATAAAGCTCCTGAAAACTCCTTTAGGAGCCACTCAAATTTCATTCCAACATCCAATTCAGTAACTCTCAGATACTATTAAAAGCTTCCATAGTTCAATGTAAATTCCAGTTTAAAAGGGAGCACGATTACAGCTACATCTTAATATACCTTCCTGTTTTCCCCTTGCTATGTTTAGGAGTTTGGCCAAGGAAAATATTTGCTATATTACCTATCAAACTGTAATCTTTTTAGACATAAAAAAAAGTATGCAGTCTCATGGAAAATTACCAAATAAAAAAATGAAAACAAGAGGTGCCTGAGTGGCTCAGTCGGCTAGGCATCTAACTCTTGATCTCGGTCCAGGTCAGGATTTCAGGGTAGTAGGATCGACCCCATGTCAACTCCATACTGGGCATGGAGCCTGCTTGGGATTCTCTCTCTCCCTCTCCCCCAACCCCGGCACAGCAGTGCTCTCTAAAATAAAAAAATAGGGGATCCCTGGGTGGCGCAGCGGTTTGGCGCCTGCCTTTGGCCCAGGGCGCGATCCTGGAGACCCGGGATCGAATCCCACATCAGGCTCCCGGTGCATGGAGCCTGCTTCTCCCTCCGCCTGTGTCTCTGCCTCTCTCTCTCTCTCTGTGACTATCATAAATAAATAAAAAATTAAAAAAAAAAATAAAATAAATAAAATAAAAAAAAAATAAAATAAAAAAATAAATCTTAAAAAACAAACAGGTCATGTTTGACAGAAATTCTGGTTAACTTTCTGATGTAAGACGTATGAGAACTATTTAAAAAAAAAAAAAAAACTACACATTTTTATGTATGTATCAATGGTACAATCCTTTTCTTCCTGGTACAGAATCAAATTGTAATTATCTAGGACTGGTACTTCAATAATAATCTTCATCTCAACTTCAAACTTTCCCTAGCCATACTAAGAGCTATTAATAGAGGAAGTCACATTTAGAATAAACATTTTGAAGACCACAAAAATTACCAACCTCTCGTATTTCCTTGATCTTGCAACCACCTTTCCCAATGAGAGAGCCACACTGACTAGCAGGGACCACCAGCCTCAGGGTAACTGGGGGTCTACTGGCAGCTGTGCTATTGGTCATAGAGCTGCTGATGTCCTTCAAAAAGAAATTCATCAGAACAAAAGAATGTAAGTTTAAGCAGATCCTTGGGGTGCTCGCTTCAGTGGCACATACACTAAGCAGATCCTTGAGACTCATGACTGCTATAATAATAAAACTGTTTTAAACCTTATGAGGAATATTTATTATGTTGTGACCTACCATCAGCAAAAGTTCAAATACTGCCCCTCCCACCCCCTAAACAACTATTTCTGAAAAGATTAAAACACCTACAAACTTCCTCAGAATTAGCCTTAAATATGGTTTCTTTCATGGAAGGCATGGGGGCGGGGTCTCGTAGGAAGAAAAGTGATTCTTAGTTTTACAAATTAGAGCTGATTGCAAAGTAGAACAGTATCAAAGTCAAAATTAAATATAATATTAAAGAGAAAGATGAAACAATGGAATCCAAAATTCAAAAAACCAATTCTGTCCTCTTCAGTAACTAAGAAGATTAAGTAGTGTAGTTCTATGTATCATGGTTTTATTTTTTTTTATTTTATTATTATTTTTTTGTATCATGGGTTTAATTTCTTGGTAATATCACCATTATAGATAATAAAATTGAGGCTGATTACTCATCCCAATCACATCTAAAAAGCTGCAGATTTTAAATTAAGACTCCAAAGCCCACCATCTTTCCCCTAACTATATGCTACATCCAAAAAAGTCATGGTTTTAACCTAGTTAAATTTAGCCTTCTGAAGATTAAGTGGTTTAAACATCACTTCTCAGCCTAATCTCTATATAGTAACTAGACCTAGAAAGTGCTTAAACATAAGCCCTTAAAGTCAAGGACATGTTAAAAGTATGAATAGATTTTTCTGAATGTTTAAGCTCCAGGCTCTGGATAGCAGGGCCTTGCAGGTCAAAAGATAACATTTCTGATGTTGGCCATGATAAAATTTCAGGCATCATTAAGTATCTAACCACCAACTAAGCAGCAGCCAACAGTTCTCCTCTGACTGTGGTGTCAAATGCACGATTAGCAGCATTACTGCAGAGGGGGAGGACTCAAGACAAGACCTAGGGCAATGGTTGTTCAGTGTCTGAAGGTTAAGGTATCTTGGTGAACCAAAAGCATCCCTCTAACAAAAAACCTCTGGCGTGGATATTTTGCTTCTGAAAACCTATAAAACATATTCTCTCTGACACAAAGTTATCGGACTGATTTTCATAAAAATGTAACTGTGCCAAAGGCAGAAAGTTATCTGTATTTATTTATAGTATATGTTAGTGTTCACCAAGGAACCTAACAAAAACACATTTAAGTTTACTCAACTATAAATTAGGAGACAACGTTTAGTAATGTAGTATTGTCATACTTTCAAAAACTGTTAGGTTAAAAAATAAAAGATGCTGGTTTTTCACACAAATTTTTTATGTTGAATCCCTGGTAATAGTCAAACTATTTGTCTTAATGATTCAAGTGACTTATGCTCAAATTCTGGGGACACTGAAGGTAGGGGAGATAGATATTTGTAGATAGATATTCACGATCCATTCCATTCTTCAATTTAAAAAGCTCTCAGAGAATCATTAAGCTATTTAGAAGCACTTTAAAAGGAAAACTAAGCAGGGAGGGGTGCCCGGGTGGCTCAGTTGGTTGAGCAGCCAACTCTTGATTTAGGCTCATGTCATGATCTCAGGGTCCTGGGATTGAGCCCTGCATGAGGTTCTGTGCTCAGCAGGGAGTTTGGTTTGAGGAGACTCTCCCTCTCCCTCTGCCCCTCCCCCACTACGAGGGCAAGCACTCTCCCCAAAAATAAATGAAATCAAAATATATCTTAAAAAATAAAAATAAATAAACAGACACTAAGTACAGAATGAGGGGGAACAACTAACCTCTTCCAGTTTGTCAATGATCATAGCGAAGGCTTTGAAGATGGCGTTAGTGGGTCCAGCCAAAGTGATAATTCTCTCAGGACAATTCCCTTCTGAGATGTTGATACGTGCACCACTCTGGATAAAAAACAAAGCCAAAAAGCTAAATAAGACAAAAAGATCTGAGAATATATAGTATACGCAGCCCACCCCCAAATAAGCAAGGAACTGCCCATATAATCTTGACACAGTATCATTTCAAATACTGCTCATTTTCGTCCTCAGACTACAGAAGCTGCCTTAATGCTTGAATGAACTAAGTTACCAAACTACATTTTCCAGCATACTATATGCCATTACAAATAACCAAGCCAGAAAAATGCCAGATTTTCCTATTGAGGCCTTCCCCCTTGTAATCACTCATTAAAGAAAATTCCTGCCTTGAAGGACTTAACTGTCCCTAACCTCCCCCCACATAACTCACCTCCTCACGCATCTTCTTAACTGATTCTCCTTTCTGTAAGAGGAAAAGTCAAGAGTGAGCTCCAACTGCTATTTCAACCCAGACTGACTAAATAGTAATTAGAGTTGAAGTGAAACTGTCTTACCTTTCCGATGATACTGCCAACTTCCTGCAATGGAGAAAACTAGCGTCAAATAAGAGGAAACTCGAAGCGTTCATTATCATGAAAAGGAATTTTTAACTGTCCAAAGCAATTGAAAACTAAGATTTACAGAGAAAGGGAGTGAATGGGCTTCATCTTTTCTTTGCAGAAAACATAAATGAAGATATCCAAGAACTTTGAAGGAATAATGATGCAGGAATGATTAAATGCTATTGTGCTTAATGTTATTTTTTAAAGTACCAGATATCACCTCCCCCCCCTTAAAGTTTCCCAAAATTGTCTGGGCAGAGGAAATGTACTTATTACAAGCTATAGCAACCTCCACGGACAAAATCTTATTATCCAGATATGAGACAGTCTTTGGCTCCATCCTCTAGTTAAGCCTTTCCTGCTCAGTGGAGCTTCCTACTAAAGTCTGTCCATTTTCCCACTACACTCTCATCTACGTTGATAGAGAAGAGTGCTAAAGCCAGATGCCCCACAGTGCTAATCTGATGAGCTCCAAGATGCATGCCCTCTCTTCCTGGCCTCTCCCTGAGCAGTTACTATGACCCAATTTCCCAAGCTGGTGCATACCTTTCCATGCATAAGTAGCCGGATGGTGAGAGTGACATTTAATCCACCTTCAATCACACCGGTGTCCATGTCGAGCAGTGTTCCGGGGAGCTGGACTTTGAGTGGTCAAGTCTTTGGTCACTGGTGGGGGTGAAAGCCAAAAACTGAAATGCAAATATGACCAAAATCAGAAGGGGAAAAAAAATAGGA
Organism: Vulpes vulpes; assembly: GCF_048418805.1. Classification (NCBI taxonomy): domain Eukaryota; kingdom Metazoa; phylum Chordata; class Mammalia; order Carnivora; family Canidae; genus Vulpes; species Vulpes vulpes. The sequence continues at coordinate 1,774,442 of NC_132787.1, forward strand.
GAAAAGTCATTTCATCAGTATCAAATGTTTTCTGATTCTTTTCCTTAAAAGACAGCCTATCAGCTGGCAAGCTTGTATATACCCAGCACAACTGCACTAATGACAACCATTTACAGCTCAGGTTGTGTTCCGGTTCGGAAGGAGACTTTTCAGTCAGCTCTCCTTCAATGGTAGGGTTTCCGCTGACTCTCGGGATGAGGAAGATTCCTCAATTGGCAATGGTTGTAAAGGAACTGCTGAATGTGCATTTGTCCTTCAGGCAGAATAAGCTTTGACAGGATACAGAAACACCTGGACAAACCTCACTCTAACCAACTACAGAGAGGCAGATGACCTTTTGCCTCCCTGTTAGGTAGCAGATCAGGTTGAAAGCTAGAAAGGACATGTTAAGTTTTCTTATTTGTAGCAATTTCTAGGTAAAAATATTGAGATTAACTCATGTTAAAATTTCAAATCTTGACAGATGACAACAAATAATTTTAATAAGATTTAAATCAACAACCTCACTGAAAAGCGCATTTTCTGAAAGCCTTCTATGAAGGCTAGGGTTCCATATTCCCCTTTGGGAAAAGACTCAATACATTAAGTACTGCCTGAGTCCTTTCTCCTATTCCCTTCCCCAACCCAACCTGATAATCACTCAGATTTGAAAATTTTCCTTGCTTCTGTGTATTAAGCTTTGTTACCACTCCACCTTTATTCAAATCTATTGTCTTAAATTTTTTTCCAAAGAAAACAATGAAAATAAAACTGGTATTGCTGAAAATTTACTGTAGAATCGTTTCAAGTAACAGGGGTATTGAACCTTTCCTACAGAGAAAGCTGCTGTCCTCCATAACAATGTTCCCAATATTTCAGTTTTGGAGTAACAGATTACATGCAGAAAGAAAAGATTTTTGGATATACCTTTTTCCCTAGGATACCTCCTTAGGACCTAACAGCATTAGCTTTAAAAAGGTTCTCCAAAGTTGATAAATTTCTCCAGTGACATTTTTAGCAACCATCCCTTCAAAACTCAATACCAATGATCTCTCCTAGAGCGAGTTTTCCCCCTTCACAAAACAGCTACCGCTTTAACTTTGCTCTAACACAAAATCCACCCCTAAAATTTTAAGAAGTGTTTAACTTGCTGCCAGATCATTCTGTATATGGCAAGCTGCCCCATGGTTACCTCCAGAGCCCGATTTAAAAGATGGGCTTTGCATCCCCAAGGCACCTCATTCCCTCATCTTCAAAATAGAATTAACTGCTGGCAAAATCCCAGAATTCAACACTTTTCACTCATGGAAAAACAACAGTGCTGCTGCGGGGGGGGGGGGGGGGGGGTGATGAAAGGGGGGGGAGATAGTTACGTCTATAAGAATGACTTTTTTTTTTTTAAGATATGGTAAAATACTGGCAGTTTAACTCCTTATCTCCACTCAAATATAAGGGGAATCACTTTACAAAAAGCACAGTAACGCAAGTACGAAAGGACAAGAACACTGAAAATCTACTAGAAGGCCATTTCGTGATTAAGGCACAAAGGAGCACTTCTAACTCCGAACATCCAAGAAATCCTTGTCATTTTCTCCTGGCTGGGCCGATATAAGTGTGCCCAATCCCAGGAATCCAGCTGCTAATCCTGCAGTCCATTACCCCTTCTCCTATAAATAGCTCGGCCTGGGTCTACATCCGCAAGCATTTTGTAATTTCAAAATTCGTTACCCCGAGAGAACGTCCTGAATAACTCGGGAACTGGGAGCCCGTTTACCCCTTTCTTTTAACTCCGCAGCCCCCCTCCCCTCGGTCATCCAAGCATTTTCCAATTAAAAAATGCCCCCCCCCATCCCTCCACTAGAAAAGAGAGAACGGGGGGGGGGGGGGGACGAAAAAAAAAATAAACGGTTCGGTCGGGGGGGGGCGCTGCGATCCAGGGGGAGGGGCCGGGCTAGTAGCGCCTCCTCGTGTGGCTGCGCCAGCGCCTGACCCCCGCGGGGAGCCGCGCTCACCCGCCCGGCCAGCAAGCCGGCCATCGCCTCCCCCCACCCCCTTCAACCAACAAATCCACCGCCGCCCCCCCTACCGCGCGCGCGCCCTCCTTGACTCCTGCGCAGCCGCCACCGGGAAAAGGCGGGGGGAGGGGGGGAGGCCTTGCGCGAGGCCTACTAGGCCGCGCCTGAGCCAGGGCCTCGCGTGAATGGCCGGCCAGCCAGAGTGAGGGGGTAGGCGCTCACGCGGTACTACGCGAGGCCGGGGCTCGTGACGGAGACCGGAGCCCGCTGAGAAAGATGGCAAGAGTGGAAACAGAGCTATAGCTGGGGGCGGAGGGAGAATTTTGAAGCTTACCTGCAGGCGCGAGGCGACTGAGGGGAAAAGGGGAGCGGGCGGGAAGGGGAAGGGCGGGAGGCCGGGGGCGGAACAATAGGGGCGGGCGGGAAGGCGAGGGGGGCCCCGCGGGCGGGCGGAGGAGGAAGGGGGGGGTGGAGGAGGAGGAGGAGGAAGGGGGAAAGAGACCCCGGGGCGGGTGGAGGGCGGCGGAGGGCGGGCGGGCGGGCGGAGGGCGGGCGGGCGGGAGAGGGCGCAGGCTGCGGCTGCTCCGGCTGCTGCCTCTGCTGGTCTGGGAGGGGGACGGGGCGGAGCGGCCCGCTTTCAACCCCGCGCACCCTCCGACCCCGGAAGCGCTAACCGCCCCGGGGGCCGGCGAGGCGACTGCGTCGTCCAGACCTTCCCCACACAATGCGCACGGCCTCCCGGCAGCCTAGAGCGGCTCCGTGGACAGCGTCGGCACCAGCGAGACGACGCCTGGTAGCCGGCTGCCGAGCCTGGGATAGAGCGGCAGCGCGCGGACAGGAGGACGCTAGCGGCCCCTAGCGGCCCGACCGGAAAGCCCAGGCCTGAGTGCGGAGAGAGTTGGCAGGCGCCATGGATAAAGGAGACAAGAGGGAAAAGGGATGAGTGAGAAGAATGAGAAGAGACGGGAAAAACCCAGTAGTGTGTTGTGATCCATCAAAAAAAAAAAAAAAAAAAAAAAAAAAGAAAAGGAAAGAAAAGAAAGATTAAAAAGAAACTACTTTGGCACACTGAAGGCAACTTTTACACCAACTCCTTTACTCTGAAAATTAGTACTGAAAAGGAAAAGAATTAAGCATTTACTCCCGCTTAGAAAGAACTGCAGTCCATCCGTGGTTGATAAGGGAAAAACTCTTTTTTTTTTTTTTTAAAGATTTCCGTCTGATGTATAAAGAATGAGAAGAAAATCCCCATCCATCCTGCAACCCCAAATGAAAACAATCATTCAAGCCGGTGGCATCAATCATCAAAACTTTAAGTGAAAGGTTGTTAGGGAAACAGGATATTATCATGGGGCCAAATATCACCACACACATCATTGGCAAATCGCACGGAAAAAACAACAACCAAAAAGAAAAAAAAAAAAAAAAGGAAAGAAAAGAAAAAGAGAGAGAGAGAGAGCTCTGATAATCACCACCTTACCCTAGTGATCAAACTTTGCAACACTAACAGCTGGACAACTTTGACATTATGTGGTCCTTGAGGAGATACAATAAATACATAGCATCGCCCATTAAGTCTTCTTGTCAAAAGTGTTTAATCTTAACGTAATCAACCCTTAAATCTAATTTGCAATGTATAGGAAATTTATGAGGGATAAAGGAATAAATTAAATACATCACACCGCAAGGAGATAATCGACCAACTCAGAATGTGGTTAAGGGGCCAACTCTTGATTTTGGCTCCAGGGTGCTGGGATGGTACTCAGCAGGGAGTCCGCTTGACATTCTCTCTCTCTCTCTCCCCCTCTGCCCCTCCCCACCTCTCAAATAAATCTTATTTATTTGTTTATTTATTTATTTTGAAAGACTGAGCACAAGTGGCAGGGGGAGGGGCAGAGGGAGAAGCAGACTCCCCGCTGTGCAGGGAGCCAGAAGGGCTGGCCCCAGGACCCTGGGATCATGACCTGAGAAGAAGGCAGACACTCAACTGACTGAGCCACCCAGGAATCCCTAAATAAATAAATCTTAAAACTACCCAGTCTCTTTAAAAAAGGCAATGTAGGGGATCCCTGGATGGCTCAGCAGTTTAGTGCCTGTCTTTGGCCCAGGGCGTGGTCCTGGAGTCCTGGGATCAAGTCCTACATCCGGCTCCCTGCATGGAGCCTGCTTCTCCCTCTGCCTATGTCTCTGCCTCTGTGTGTATGTGTGTGTGTGTGTGTGTCTCATGAATAAATAAATGTTTTTAATAAATAATAAAAAGGCAATGTAATGGCAAAAGAAGAGGTGGGTAAGAAAAAAAATTTAAAAAGCAATAATAAATGCAATGTGTGGCTCTTGTTTTTACTTAAAAAAAAAATCTGTATAGAGGTGCCTGGGTGACCCAGTTGGTTGAGTGTCTGCCTTTGGCTTGGGTCATCATCCCTGGGTCCTGGGATGGAGTCTTGCATTGGGCTCCCTGCTCAGTGGGGAGTCTGCTTCTTCCTCTCCCTCTGTCCTTCCCCCTGCTTGTGTTCTCTGTGTCAAATAAATAAAATCTTTAAAAAAATAAAATTAAAAATAGCTATATGACATTTTCAGGACAATTGAGGAAAATTCAAATAAACTGAATATTAGCTAATATTAGGAAATATTGTTAATTTTCTTAAGTGTGAGAGGCACCTGGCTAGCTCAGTCAGAAGAATGTGCAACTCTTAACCTCAGGGTTGTGAGTTCGAGCCCCACATTGTATGTAGAGATTACTTAAGTAAGATTTTTTTAGAAATTATTTTCTTAAAAATAAATTAATTAATTATTTTCTTAAGTTTGATAATGGATTGTGGTTATGTAGTAAAATGTTCTTTATGAGTGCATGATGAAATATTTATGGGTGGTGGATCATGATGTATGCAAGACTCTCAAATGGTTCCCATAGGTATATCAAAGCAAATATGGGAAAAGATTAAGAACTGTTTAGTGTGGGTGGTAGGTTTATGGGTAATCACTGTCGTATTCTTTATAAACTTTTAAAAAATAATTTTTAGGGCAGCCCAGGTGGCTCAGCAGTTTAGCGCTGCCTTCAGCCCAGATTGTGATCCTGGAGACCCAGAATTGAGTCCCGCATCGGGCTCCCTGCATAGCCTGCTTCTCCCTCTGCCTGTGTCTCTGCCTCTCCCCCTCTCTGTCGCTGTGTCTCTCATGAATAAATAAGTAAATTTAAAAAAATAAAAAATAATTTTTATAATAAAAATTGGAAACAATATGTGGAATGGAACAAGATTGGCAAAATGTTGATAATTCCTGAGGTTAGGTAATATGTTTTTATATGTCTGTAAATTTCCATATTAAAACTTTTTATAAAACAACAAGAACAACAACAACCAGAAAAAAACCGGAAGGGCTCCGGCTTGGAGTAAGACAAAATTAGGAGAGAGCAAATACATGGTTATTACTGAACCTCGTTCAAGTCCTTTAGGTGTCAGTTCTGGCCTTAATGTTACAAAGTTTTATTGGGCAACCCCAATTCAGTAGGAAGAGCTTCCCAAAGCTTGGGGATTCCAGTTCCCTGGGGTGGCATATTAGAAACAATATGAGATAGAAATGAAAAGAAGTCTGTCATTTGCAAAGGTAAGGGACAGACCAAATACTAAAAGAGAGGAAAGGAAATAAGAAAATGTCAGGGGGAAAAAAAAGAAAGAGAATGTTGGAACACCAACATTTCAAAAAAAATTTTTAAGTTTTATTCATTTAAGTAATCTTTACACCGAACATAAGGCTTGAACTCCAACTCCAAGATCAAGAGTTGCACGCTCTTTTGAGCCAGCCAGGGGCCCCAGAATATTAATATTTCGAATCAAACTAAGGAGCAAGCTTACTGTGAGACCTGTACAGAAGGTTAGATTAACCTCGAGATTGGGACGCCTGAGTGGCTCAGTGGTTGAGCATCTGACTTTGGCTCAGGGCGTGATCCTGGGAACCAGGATCAAGTCTCACATCAGGCTCCTTGCAGGGAGCCTGCCTCTTCCTCTGCTTATGTTTCTGCTTCTCTCTGTCTCTCATGAATAAATAAACAAATATTAAAAAAAAAAAAACTCAAGATTTTGCACTTGGGAGGGGGGGGCGCCTGTGGTTCAGTCAGTTAAGTGCCTGCCTTTGGCTTCGGTCATGATCCTGGGGTCCTGGAATCACGTCCCAGGTCTGGCTCCCTGCTCTGCTTCCCTCCCCTCTCCTGTTCATTCTCTCTTTCTCTCTATCTAATAAACCTTGAAAAAAAGAAAAGTCTTAAAAAGTTTTTTGCACGTGGGTCATTTATATTCCAGAGACCCTGAGAGCTCGAGTGAAAGCGAGTAGTTGTTCAAGAAGTCACTTCATCCTTTACTAACAATAGCATGGCTTCTCCTAGGGCTGGGCAGCAGTTGCAGTCAGCTTTGAAAGAGAAAGAGGAGATGCATTTAATAGCAATACCTGATAATTTCATGAATCAATAAACTCCTCCCCGAAGAGGAAAGAAGAGAGTCAGTTTGCCTAGAACTATAAAGCAACCTAAGGAAAGGATTCCAAAAAGGCAGCAAACTAAAGACTCATCCCATGACTGGCAATTCCCAAAGCTAAACTATCAATTTGTATTTTAGATCTCATGGATTTCCTATCCCTTCCCATCCTCAACTATGTGGAAACCTTGCTACACTTCGTTTATAGTAAGAAGAGAATAGCAGACTCCCAGAGTCCTCTCATGGACACAAGGTGGTGAAGGTGTAAGATAAACACACTTGAGGATGACCATCCTTAGTCCTTTATATTGTTGCACAAAATGGGATGCAAACCCAGTGCTTTCAGGAGACAGGCAGGTCATGCAAATGGGGAGAAAGAAGGCAACAGGAAGTGGAAAATATTATGAAAAGACTGGAGAGTGAGTACAAGACCCATTTATAAGGAATGACCACTACTCAGGGCCAGAATTTCTGCCCTCAGGATTGTGAACCCACTGTTGCTAGGATTTCCAGCTTAAAATCTAAATCTTCACTGAAAATGTCTGATACTGGAGCATACTGGGTGGCACAGTCAGTTAAGGGTCTGACTCTTGCTTTTAGCTCAAGTCATGATCTCAGATCCTGAGATCGAGCCCCCCACATCAGGCTCCGTGCTAAGTGCAGAGTCTGCTTGAGATTCTCTTTCAGGGTCCAAGCTCAGCAGGGAGTCTTTCTTTAAAAAAAAAATTATTTATTCATGAGATACTCACAGAGAGGCAGAGACACAGGTAGAGGGAGATGCAGGCTCCCTGTGGGGAGCCCCATGCAGAATTCAGTTCCTGGACCGGGGGATCGTGCCCTGAGCCAAAGGCAGAGACTTACCCACTGAGCCACCGAGGCATCCCTACTTTTAGCTTTTAGAAAGTTAGTAAATTTGGGGGAAATAATAAATAACAAAACAACAGCAAGAGTGCTCTGCATATGGCTTAGATACACCAAAAAGGGAGATGTGCTCTCCGTCATTAAGAGTGGGGAGAGAGGGGTCAGTGAATTTCTCCCTAATTTCTTGGCTTCTTTTGTGTTTTCCCTCTTTACCACTTCTCCGTCTTTCCTTATTTCTAGTTTGTCAACATCTGTTTCTCTTCCCCTCACAATCCCCCTGTGCCCACATCTTCCCTTCTCCTCAAAAATAAGGAACTAATGAATAAATGAAAATGGAGGATAACTGGAATGAAACATTAGAATGACCCCCAAACCCAGGACACTGGAAAAGCAGGCCTGGGTCTTGGATTTCCTATAAAATTAGAAGCTAGCTCTAAAATATAGGAAGACCTCAAGCATTTATTTGGTATAACTCACCTCAGGGGCAAGTCATAGACGCCATACAGCCAATAAAGATGCTCTTCCTTATTCTCCAAACCCCATGCTCGATCCCCAAGCCCTATGGATTCCACCTCAGAAACATCTCTCAAGTCTACTCCTTCCTCTAGGCCATCTCCCCACCTTCAGTCTCATTTTCTGCTTGCAGGTTCCCGCATGGTAACTCAGGCTCAAGAACTCCTGAACTTTCATCCTACCTCTTTTCAGAACTCTGGGCCTCTAAAACTGCTGTTTTTTTTTTTTTTTTTTTTTTTAAGATTTTATTTATTTATTCATGAGAGACACACACAGAGAGGGGGGGGGGCAGAGGAACAGGCAGATGGAGAAGCAGGCTCCCTGCGGAGAGCCGATGTAGGACTCGATCCTGGGACTCCAGGGTCAGGACCTGAGCTGAGGCAGACACTTAACCACTGAGCCCCTGAGCTGTGCCTAAAACTGCTGTTTCTGCCTGGAATCCATTGGGTTCAGGAGCCAGACTGCCTGAGTTTGAATAGACTGAACTACTTCCTGCTTCAGTTTCCTTTACCTGTAACATTGGAGTAATAGTACCTCCCTCACCGAGTTGCTGGGAAGATTACAGAAATTATAAGTGGAAAGCACCCAGAACTGGAACACAATAAATGCTCAGTGTTAGCTGATATTATTTACCAACTGGCCAACTCCCACTTACCCCAAGGCCCAGCCCAGACCTAGCTCATTTTCCCAGTGGAACTGCCACTCCTTCCTTTGCTACCCCACTGTTGGATCCATGTCTCTATTGTGGTTCTTTTTAACAGTATTACAATAACCTACTTACGTGTCCGTCTGCTCCATTAGATCTTGTGGATCCTGAGCAGCAGGGACCGTCTTTGTAGGTTCAGCACCCAGAAGACAGCATTTCCTCAATAAACAATTTTCTAGAAAACCAATCTAGCCCCACTGGGAGACCTGTGATTCTCAGACATGCTATGGAACTTTGAGTCTGTACCTAAGCACAAATGCTTTTCCCAGTTTTTCTCCCCTCTCCACTTAATAAATCCATTCTTTCATTTTTTTCTACTCACACTTTTCATGTTCCAGGCCCAAGAGGTAGTTGAAATGTCACTTTTCCTGTGAAGTCACCTTTGACTCTTCCTACCGTTCCCATGTGTTTCTAGGTTTATATTCCCCTGGCATTTTATAGTATCTATCTCTAGGATATTTTTCCTTTCCCCAGCAGATGTGAGTGCCATGCATGGCATAGAGTAAATCAGGAGCCATCAATTCCAGCTGTGTATTGTAATCACTGACATGTTTTCTTAAAAATACTGACTTGTTGAAGCACCTGAAGTAGCTCAGTTAAGCATCCAACTCTTGATCTCAGCTCAGGTCTCGATCTCAGGGTTGCAAGTCCAATACCCACATTGGGCTCCACACTAGGCATAGAGCCTACTTAAAACAAAAACAAATCCAACGACTGATTTATAGGGCCCCATCCTTGAGAATCTCATTCAATAGATTTTTTCTTTCAAAAGATTTATTTACCTGTTTGAGAGAGAAGAGGAAGGGGCAGCGGGAGAGAATATCCAAGCAAACTACTGCTGCGTGCAGGCCCGACCTCACAAGCCATGAGATCTGGATTTGAACCAAAACCAAGAGCTGGATGCTTAACTGACCAAGCCATGCAGGCATCCCTCATTCAATAAGTTTAAGTCAAAACTCTAAATTAGGGACGCCTGGGTGGCTCAGCAGTTGAGAGCCTACCGTTGGCTCAGGGTGTGATCCTGGAGTCCTGGGATCAGGTCCCACATTGGGCTCCCTGCATGAAGCCTGCTTTGCCCTCTGCTTGTGTCTGCCTCTCTCTGTGTCTCTCGTGAATAAATAAATCTTTTTTTTTTTAATAAATAAAATCTTTAAAAAAAAACCTAAATTATCCTCACTCTGAAACTAATAATACACTATATGTTAATTTGAATTAAAAAAAAACAACAACATCGGACACATGGGTAGCTCAGCTGGTTTGGTGCCAGCCTTTGGCCCAGGGCATGACCTTGGAGGCCCAGGATCAAGTCCCACATCAGGCTCCCTGCATGGAGCCTGCTTCTCCCTCTGCCTCTCATGAATAAATAAATAAAATCTTTAAACACACACACACACACACACACACACACACACACACACAAAACTGAATTGTCCTCTGATAGCTGATGAGAAGCCAGGGTTAAGAACCTCTGTAGCAAAAAAAAAAAAAAAAAAAGAACCTCTGTAGCAGATATGAAAACTTATGCTAAAGACCTATATCTATTCATTGAAGGGAAGACAGTAAAAATGCGTTCCAGTAGTCTGAACCAATTCTAAGGGTTCTTCTCAGTTAAGAAACAAAGGGACAGGGTAGCCCCGGTGGCTCAGCGGTTTAGCGCCACCTTCAGCCCAGGGTGTGATCCTGGAGTCCCCGGATCCAGTCCCACGTGGGCTCCCTGCATGGAGCCTGCTTCTCCCTCTGCCTGTGTCTCTGCCCCTCTCTCTCTCCCCCTGTGTTTCTCATGAATAAATAAATAAAATCCTTTAAAAAAAAGGGACATAGGGTATCTTCCTCACTGATGCTCTGGTTCCTTTCTATAAAACTGATACGCTTTGGAGGGTCTATGGAAGGGCAGCAAAAGTAGTAGTAGAATGTGCTGGGCCCAACCAAGGTAATGGCACAGATGAACAGAGACCAGGAAAAAAAAAAGTTTTATTTGGGCTGAGAGCTGGAGAATGAGAAGGCCCTGAGCCAGCCTACTGAGCTAAGAAGTGAGATTAGATTCCAAACCGGCAGGTAGAGCTTATGAACCAAATGGACTCCACCTCCCAGCAGGCTTACAGTTAGTACAATCAATAGAGGCTGGTGGGAAATCTATTTGCCACTAAATCACCAAAGTATGCCAGCCACCATTACAAAACGGCACAGTTTCTTTTCTTCCATAATTAAATTTCCACAACCCCTCCCAACTACAAGAATTACAAAAAGAAAGTTAGAAAAAAACATCTCATTTTACAGATCTTAAACTCATCTTCAGCATTTAGCTCAAAGGTCTCACCAGCCTCAAAAACATAGTTCTCCTGCTAAGCTCATCAGCTAAAAGGTCTTTTCAAGTAGTTAGAAGATGGTCTTTGCTAGCCCATGGCAATTCTTTGGCTCATTTTCCCTAGCCAGTTAGGGCTGAACAGCAGAGTAAGGCTCAGAGTGGGGGGTGAGGGAGAAGGGGCACAAGGGCTAATTTTCCCCCGTACAAGATGCCATTTGAAGCTTGATGGGAGAGCAGAACTGGAGAGGCTTGAGGGAAGGGTCCAGACCCTGTATTCAGTCAGAGTCACTGCTGGAAGAGGAGGAGGAGGAGGAGGAATGCTGTAACGGGAAAGGAGACAGCATCAGATGCAATGACCTTTGATCACTCCATGGGACATTCTTTGGTGCTCCGCCCCTCCACCCAAGCACCCTTTGCTTCCTAAGAAGGTCGGGAGTCTTGAAACAGTCCCTTAAACAGCAAAAGCAAAAAGCAGTAGAATGTGGTGGGCCCAACAGTGACACATAGGAATGGATTAAACCTTCCTAAATCAGTGCACAGAACTTAATACTGCATTTGGAGCATGTTTCCAACTTTCTTTACCCAAGCCAGTGCCTAGGCAAGGAAATAAATTATAGGAACTAGTGTAGTATAGTGCTAGGAGACAGCTGCTATCTTGCAAATGTTTACTGATTGGCTGCATGGAAAGTTCATGTAGCAGTGGGTCTAAGACAAGGGAGCAGAAACAGCCTCTGTGTGTCTGTCTAGCTTTACTTTTTCCTAAGCCCCAAATGGGAGAAAGTGAGGAAGGAGGGGAGAGTACTAGTCAAGGTTCTTTACTTGCACACCCCCAACAACTGTCACCACATTTTTTCATCTCTGCAGGGCAATTTCTCCCCCCATTCAACCTCATATCTTTCCTTCTCCTGCAACTCCTACCAAGGATCCGGAAAGGGGTAGTGCCCAGAGCCCTAAGGCAAATAAACACTAGGCACTAAAATGTAAATTAAGGCTCCTCAAGATCCAGGTGGGTTCGGTCCTTCCAGGGTTGTCCTGAGAGCTACTTGTTAGTTAACGCTCTTCTAGAATGAAGATACTAGCTGAGGGCTAGCATCTCTGGGGCTTGAGCATGAAATTTAGGTTTTGTTTGAGGCCAGAGTCACTGAGAGTCCTGCTGGGTGGTAGGACAAAAAAAAACCCCTGTGATAATTAACACAGCACCTCCAGAACACTGAAGGTGGGGGTGTCTGACTTGCTAAACCAAGTGGCTGGGGATGGGGGTGGAGCAAAAGTTCTGGTAGACAGACAGACAGGAAGGGCTTTGGATTCTGTTATGTATTCTATGGCTCAGCTTAGCCTCTCCTTGATAGAAGGCCCGATTTGCCTAATATTTCAAGATTACCAGATTCTTACCAGTGGAAATACTTTACAAAGAAGAACCATCTACCAGAGCCACACAATGGCTGCTTCATGTCCTCAGACTGCAAATCCCCCCATGCCTCTGTGGTGGGCACCCCTTCCTAGCCAAGCTCCAGGGGGCACTGACCTTGCCATGCTTGTGGTGTTTGTGCGTCTTTTTATGAGCTTTCTTCATTTTCTTCCGCATCTTCTTGTCCATCACCATTCCCGGTCCCCCCATGCCAGGTGGCAAGGGATTCACAAGAGGCGTGCCAGGAATAGGTGGTGGGTAGGGAGGTGGGTAGGGACCCGTGGGTTGGCATCCGGGGTACCCTGGTTGTGGCGCAGGATAAGGGGGCCGCCGGGGGGAAAAGCTGGATTCCCCTGGGGAGCCCCTGGGGGAGTTGGATAGGGGCCCGGGGGGTAGGCGGGATTCACAGGTGGCGGAATGGGCAGGATTGGCACCTCCAGGGTACGCGACGTTAGGGGGATATGGATGCGGCCCTGGCTGTCCTGGTGGAAGAAGCAAAGAATAAATTAGGATTCCAAGAGCTCAGAGCCTCTGACGACAAACAGGGGCAAAAAGAAGGGGGTTCCGTCTCTCACTCACTACTTACAGGGAAATGCAAAGGCGGGGAGCAGGTGGGGCGGCGGGGAGGCAAAGCCTGCGGGCAGAGGGAAGGTGAGGGCGGCGCAGGGGTGGGGAGGGAGGGAGACGGTGACTCGGGACGGACGAGCGCAAGGGTCAGCCGAGGAGGGGCGAGGGCCGCTTCAGGGCGCGAGGGGGGCGGAGAAAGCGACAGAAACTCCCCGTCGCGGGCTCCTCTGAAAAGCGGTTGCGGCCGAGC